>NW_016107359.1:2507216-2517579 GCF_001604975.1 Cebus imitator
TGCTTATTTATACCAGCTCTGTGACTTTGAGCAAGTCCCCCCTGCCTTCTGGAACATAGCTCCCTCCTCTGAGGAAGCAGGTTGGGAGGGCTGGCAGTCTGACATTACGGGCTGAATGTAATGAGGATAAAGTCAGGCAATCGCCAGCCCCCATCCAGAGTTAAGTGCTTAATAAAGGGGCGCTGGTGGCACATTCCCAGGGTCTCCCAGGAATTTCCCCTCGCTGGTGCTTCATCGCCCTGACGCAGAGTAGAATCAAGGGCTTCACTCAGACCTTCGCTCAGAAAAGGCCTTTGTGCAGGGGCTGAGCTCATTCTGGAGATGCGGTTCTCTGACAAGTGAACCCAATCCACATTTGGAATGCCTGGAGGAACAGATACCACGGTGCTTCCACAACCTTCCTCAAATACAAGTTGTCTCAGTAGAGCTTTTGAGAGAAGCTGGGGAGCTCTTGTAAAATGTAAATCGTCATTTTTGTTGCTGATGGTAATAATAACAGTAACTCCTAGCCTCCTGCCTTGAAATCATAGCCTATCTGTAGGCAGATGTCATCATCACCCAAGGACTGGCCCAGCCCCAAGAATGATAATTTCAGCATTCCTTACACCTCAGAGCCTCACCAGGTCCGTGCACGTGGCTTTCTGACTCACCTCTAGATATGGTGGTCGTGCACTGCGGGAGGGCTTGGTCTTTCACTGCCATTCACGACTATTTCATGTCTCTCAGGTACTTTAGCTGTATACCCAATTTAATTCTATAGCAATCCTGTGGGGGAAGTCATCTTATCTCGACTTGATTGTGCCTCAGAGAAGGCAAGTGACTTGCCCAAGGTCACACAGCTTGCCAGAGCCAGAGCAGGGATTTGAACCCAGCTCTGTCTGAGTTCAGAGCCCAAGCTCCTAAATACAGCCTCTTTGCTATTTGACTGGAAACAGTTCCAGCTTTGGGAGGTGCAGGCCGAGATGAGCACTCTGAAACAGTCTTCTCTGAAAGGAAAGAACAGACAGTAAGGGCCTTGACCTAACTCCATGAAATATGTTATGCTCAGTCACCACCGAGTCAGAATCGATCAGAATCTGGCCAGTCCTGTACTGAACTTGCCTGGAGCACTTTCCAGGTAGAGAGAAACTGGTGAGTGAAGAAAAGGCATCATGATGATTGCAGGGGAAACACTGTCAGTGGCAGATACCTTGTTTGGAGGCATTTGCAAATACTTTCCGAGACACCCTGTCCCATGCCGATAATGGATGGACTAACCTCAAATTGTCCTTATTTGTTCATTAATGCGAGTCCCCCAAGGGCTCACTGTGCAGCACTTTATTAGCCTGGACTGGGTAATATATTTTAAAGTAATAAAACGACATTATTTTAAAATTATTTTTTAATGTGGACTTTCTAGCCATTGACTGCCCTCTCTGATAGGTCTGAATTAGTGAGTTTTAATTGTGTGTGAAAGAGCAATAAAATCATCATTATGAAAATGATGGGGTGCCTCCTTCCCGGCAGACACTGTGCTGGACAGGTCACACGCCTTGTCCCACTCAGCCTCACCAAAGCTGCCATGTGGGCGCCAAACGCCCTCACTGCACAGGCAGAACTCACGCTCTGAGGGATTCGGCTCCTTGTCCAGGGTCCCTTGCTAAGGAATGGGGGAGCTGGGACCGAAGCCTAGGCCTGTCACCTCCCTCGGGGCATAGAAAATGATACCTCCCAATATGGTACTTTGACATGCTGGACTAAGGAAGTAGCCTCAAGGTCTCTTGACCTTCCCCACCCCTCCCACCTTTCTGTTTCTTAGTCCCTTGTCTCTCCCAAAACACAGGACCAGCCTGTTCTCTGACGTTCCCTTACCTACCTAGAAACCAAAGAACCAACGAGGAACACAGTTACCTTCCATCCCCTTATCCCCTGAAATTTCATTAACCGGAGGATTAAAACTCACAGGGGAAGAGACTGACAACTAAACATCACACCTACAACCCAGACTTCGGAACACTGACCCCAATTGTCTGCTTTTAGGATGTGTCTTGATTTTCAAAGATAAGTATCTACTAATCCATTGTCTGAGCATTGGGCCCACTCATTCCCCTTAAAAATCATCTGCTAGCACTCCAAACAGCCACTTTCTTCCCATCTCCTCTTCCCTGATGAGGAAGGGTATATGAGCATCTGGACCTCATTGGGTGTGGGTCATCATCCTCTTCCAAGTCCCCTGTGCTTATGTGCATTAAATACATTTGTATGCCTTTTTCTCTTATTCATCTGCCTATTGTAAGGTCATTTTCAGTGAACTTCAGAGGGCAGAGGGGAAACTCTCCCATGGCCCCTACTCCTCCAAGGCCTCACTTTTTTGGCAACACCCCTTGGACCCAGCTGAGGTATGAACACAATATGGGGCTGAGTGAGGCTGTCTTTGGGCTCAGAAGACCTGGGTTAATTAAAATAGGAAGGTGAGAAAAGAAAAATCAAGACACATCCTTGGACTTACTTCCTGCTATTTATCCACTCAGGATTGAGCACCCCTCTGGGTCAGACAGCTGTACCCCTAGGTACCACATGGGCATACAAAGACACGAGATGTGCCGTGATGGTTCCTTTTGCACGTCAACTCTCGTGGAGTATGCCGACCCATTGTTTGGTCAAACACCAGTCTGGACGTTGTGGTAAAGGTATTTTTTTTTAGATGACGTTAACACTTAAATCTGTAAAGCAGGTTACCGTCCATACTATGGGTGGGCCCTGTCCAATCAATAGAACGCATTAAGCGCAAAGATTGAGGAAGGAATTCTCCTTGAGACTACAACATAGAACCCTGCCTGAGTTTCCAGCCTGCTGGCCTGTGGAATTTGAACTCAGGACTACAGTCTGCGGCATTAGCCCTCAATTAAATTTTCAGTCTGCCAGCCTGCCCTATGGATTTCAGGCTTGCCAGCCCCACAAGTCCTTAAAATAAATCTCTGTCTCTTTCTCTCTGTATATATCTACACACACACGTAAACATATATATGTGCATCTATATATTTATATCTAATCTCATATTGCTTCTTGGTTCTGTTTTCCTGTAGAACCCTGCCTAATACAGCTGAAGTTGTGTTCTCTTCCTTCAGAAAGCTTGCATGTTACTGGGGAACAATCAGTCAACAATTATAGAAAGAGGATTTAGAAGTCAACAATTATAGAAAGGGGCCTTGGGGAATATGGTGGTCAGTGTGTTTGTGAGTAGTGGTGACAGAGGGCTGCATGTTACAGACTCCCAGGGGGAAGTCAAGAGCAAGGGAGACAGGGATGCAGGCTCAGCCAGGCCCCACCACGTGCGCACACTAAATCTGGAGAGTCTCTTTTCCCTTCAGTCTTTTTAGAATTGTTTATTTCTGTACGTACTTCAGTGGATGCAACCCCTAAATCCTGAAGGGTCTGTTGTTTGTTTCATTATACCAAGCAAGTATTAGCCTAAAGGGCCTTCCCAATAATGAAGTGCCAACTCTTACATTCTACAGATTGGGAAACCAAGTCTCTGAGAGCTTTCTATTAAAGAGACAGAGGTACTGGATCATGGTGACCAGCAATATGTACCCACAGGAGTAATAGCAGCTGTTCATGTGTATTTTATTCTAATGTGCCTCCCTGTGACCATGTTCAATGAATTACAGGATTTTTTTTTTTTGTTTTTTTTACCAAACTTGACTCTTTTGAGAGAGAACCAAAGGAGCTAAAGCAAACAAGTCTTGGGGACTGATCTGCAGATGCCACTCCTGAGCCATGGGGGCTCCAGGTCCATCTCATATGGCAAAGTCATTTCCAGGCGTGGTCTCAGAGAATCTCTGGGTTTGTAGCCATAAGAGCTGATATCAAGGGGACTTCTAGAAATCCGGAAAATTCAATTCCCCAGAATGTGCCTGAGAATTAGTTTCTCCTCTAGAGTCCTTTTCTTAGGAAGCACTGGAGTCCATGCTTGCTCTTATCTTTTTAATCCAAATATCACCTCTATGAAGGCCCCAAAGTCCCATGAGAAACACCAGCTCGTGCCCTCTGGTCCTCCCCGACTCCTATGAGCCTATTGTAAGCTCATGTTCAGTGAGCTTCAGAAGGCAGAGGGGAAACTCTCCCTTGGCCCCTACCCCTCCAAGGCTCCACGTTTTCGGCACTACTACTGGATTGCAGTGACAGAAAAGTGGAGATTATCCCTCATTTTACAGAGAGAGAAACCAAGGTGCAGAGGAGGGTGAAACCAGCTTCTGATCCTGGGCTACACTCGTGGCAAACTGGGAGAGCTGTGCCAGGAGGAGTCACCTCTGGCTTGGCCCCAGGGAAGCCCTGCTTTGTCACTGCAAGGGGACAGGGCACCACCTAGGCTGGCCTTGCCAACTAGAACCAGCTCTGCTGCTCCAAAGACACCCAGGCCGGTGAGAGGTGCACATGTTGACAAGCCGTAAAATCATAATTCTTCCCTCTGACAGTTCCCTGGTCCAAGACAGCCTGTTTTGTAGTGATGCTCTGTGACCATCTGGCTCCCATCCCAGGGATGTGGGAAAGGGTTGCACTGTCTCTTTCTGCTGTGGGGAATTAAGGATTGCAGCCATGAGCCAGAGTGGGTGGGAGAGGCATCACCTGCTAAGGTAGGAAGGGCGTGTGGTCTGGATACCTGAATTTTAATCCCAATCCTTTTTTTTTTTTTTGGGATGGAGTCTCGCTCTGTCGCCCAGGCTGGAATGCAGTGGTGGGAATCTCGGCTCACTGCAATCTCCACCTCCCAGGTTCAAGCAATTCTCCTGCCTCAGTCTCCCAAGTAGCTGAGATTACAGGTGTACACCACCACACCCAGCTAATTTTTGTATTTTTAGTAGATACAGGGTTTCACCATATTGACAAAGCTGGTCTTGAACTCCTGACCTCAGGTGATCTGCCTGCCTCGGCCTCCCAAAGTACTGGGATTACAGGTGTAAGCCACCACACTTGGCCATTCCTTTTTTTAAATGTTTTTTATTTTTAAACTAGCCGTGTGTTAAACTAGCCGTGTGTATTTTAAACTAGCTGTGACCTTAGCTAAGCTACTGAACCCATCTGACTCTCAGTGTCTGCCTCTGCATCTGTAAAACGGAAATAGTAAGAATAACTACCCCCTACTCCCAGGGGCGATCACTGACTTCACAGGAAATCAGGAATGTGGCCATGTTCTGTAGACTGTAAAGCATTCTACCAACATCCACTGGCATTCTTTCTTGAGATGTTCTAAAGGAGGTGGGGGAAAGGAAGGACCCAGAGCTGGGAAATTCTGCTTTCTCTAATCCTTCCTTGCTACAGTGAGGCCACAGTCCAGAGAGTTTAAGCAGTCAGCTGTAAATCACAGAGGGCAGGAGGCAGGTTTGGGTTGGGCAGTGAGGGTGGGTAGGGAATGAGGGGCCCTGTGCTAGTGCCCAGAGACTGGACCAGGATGAGACCCTGAAGGAACCCCGCAGGAGGGTACTAGGGGCAGGGGTAGGGAGGAAGGGGGAGGCCAGGTGGGCGGTGAGCTAAGGACACAGCGCTGTCGCGTGAGGATATGCCAGCCCTGGTTACCAAAACCCTCTAGGGGGTTTCTGAGTACAAAGGCATGCGGATGGTGCAGCTCCCCGCAGCTTTGGAAATGTGATAAAATAAACACACGACATGGGTCTTCAGACCACCCCAGATTAGCAGCTAAAGAGGTGGATGGGTAGAAGAAAAAGCAGAGGTTTTCAAGGAACAAAAATACAAGGCAGCACGTTCATTCCCGAGGTTGGAAATGTGGGCTGCACTAGTTTTGGCATCATCAGAACTGTGTCCGAGTGACCTCTGGGGAGAAGGTAGAGCCCATGGGGCAGGGAGGCTGGATGTGTGTACCGACGCAGCGCTGCCCCCACGCACGTCCCTTACAGGAGAGTTTCCCTCGGAATGACCCGGCGACTTGGTAACAAGAGTTGTCATTCAAGGTAGGCCTGACTCATTTCTCCCACGAAGGGGGAACCAAACAGTCAGCAACAGAGATTAGAATTCTTACCCAGGTGGAGCTCGAGTGCCTCCCTCCCTTCTACCAAAATATTCTCCCTTTTGGCATCTCTCTGCCTTAGGTTTCACCCTTAGGGGTGGATGCCCTTGGCTCCTCAGTCTCCACAGTTCTCTACACAAACGCAAATGCTTCTGGAGAGGCAGGCCACAGGTCAGCCCAGACTGTGACCCAGCTCAGGCAGCCCGGACCCAGGACCTGTTCCATCAAGGGCAGGAGGGCCCACAGAATGAGCGAGGGAGAGGGATGCGGACAGAGAAAATGTTCCCACTGTATGGATGAGGAAACTGAGACTCAGAGTAGTAAAGAAAGCAGGCTGGGCATGGTGGCTCACACCCGTAATCCCAGCACTTTGGGAGGCTGGGGCGGGTGGATTGCCTGCGGTCAGGCGTTCGAGACTAGCTTGGTCACATGGTGAAATGTTGTCTCTACTAAAAATACAAAAATTAGCTGGGTGTGGTGGTGGGTGCACGTAATCCCAGCTACTTGGCAGGCTGAGGCAGGAGAATCGCTTGAACCCGGGAGGCAGATGTTGCAGTGAGCTGAGATCAAGTCACTGCACTCCAGCCCCAGTCTGGGCAACAGAGCGAGACTCCATCTCAAAAAGAAAAAAGGGAAAAAAAAAAGAAAGAAAGCAATGAGCAGTCTGAGGTTGGGGAAGGCCAAACCTTACTACCGCATCCCAAAACATGTGTCTTCTTCAGCGTACGCTCGAGGGCAATTCCACACTGTGGAGAAACAGAGAAAACAATCCTTCGATGCTGTGCCCACGCTCTCCTCCCACACCACCAGCACGTGCAGGCAGCATGGGTCTCTCCAGCGTCCCCTGTTCAGATGGCCCATTCAGAAACTGGACATAACTGTGACCTATGTGCCTGGCCCTAAATAATCAATTAGGCAATGAAATGGGAGTCTCTGTGTGTCTGGAATTTGAACTGAGGCCCTAAGTTGGGGCCACTCAGAAGTCTGGGAGACTCAAGAGTGAGGTGGGCATTACAGAGCCACACACAGCACACAGTGCAAAGTCAGGAGAAACTCGGGCAGCCAGAGAGACGGGGAAGGGAGCAGGGCACAGAGAGAACCAACAAGGAGAAGAGATACCCAGGGGAGCGGCCAGCACTCCAGGGCAGGGACTCTTAAAGTCTGCCCAGGGATGACGGAGCTGCTGTGGAGCATGTCCCCTGAGATATGGCTCCTATTTTTCTGCTTCCCTACTGGGTGTGTGTTTTTGCCCCTCTCTAGCCCTGGCTGTACCATTGAGGACTGAGTTTTAGCAGGAAACACAAAACTGGGATTCTTAGGTTGTAAGTCTCTGGATCAACAGGCACCACATCTGTGTGTGAAGCAGAGATTACTGCCCTTCACTGCTGATATGGGATGCCAACATACCACCCTGAGACCCTGCCCCAGAGGGTGATGCTCCCCACTCCAGTGGGGGTGGGGTGGGGATCTGGGGCTGTGTTCCCTGGGAAGGATGAGGTCCTTGCTTGCAGGAGGGAGAATGAGCCGGAAGCTATCAGGAGTCAGGAACTCCTAGCTCCTGGCTAGGAGTGTCCCTAGCCCCTGGCTTCTGGGCACCTGGTGGTATAGCACTTTCTGCGTCTTGCTATGAGCGGTGAGTGGAAGGCTTCACTGTCTGTGTGGGCCCTCAGTCTCTTGCCCTCAGTTGCTGTAGCCAGCATTGTTCCACATGGTGGTGGCTGCGGCCTCAACCTGGATCTTAGAGAATGGACACAGGGCTTGTCCGGCTAAATAAACCTGCCTTGTTTTGAGCCATTTCGCGTTGGGGAGTGTTTGCTACTCCGCCAAACCCTGGGTGCTCTGATGGGTGCATTGCCTCAGCCAGGGCTTCAGCATCACACGTTCCCCGGATCCTGCTGGGGCAGATGGAGGGCTGCTAGAAGCTGGGGCAACCCCAGCAGCTGGAGACATTCCCTGGGCCCCGCTGCCAGCCCCAGTGCCAACCCTCAGGCTGTGGCACAAGAGTGCTGAACAGCAGAGGGCACCAGAGGCCTGTCTCTGCCTTCCCCATCCTGGTGCCATCACAGGGGTTGATAGCGTCAGTATCATTGGTATTGTAGGAGGGTGGCATTTGGACCTATAGCAGGGAGAGATCTCAGGGCCCACCCCTCTTTTGTGTCACTGTAGTTGTGGGCAAGCATTTGTAAGAGGCAGACTGACCCCTCAGTAGGCTTCAGATAGCACCTTGGGACCAGAGTTGAGGCCCCCACCACAACTTCCTCTGGCCCTTTCTCTCCTGGGCTGGTCCCACCTTCAGTGGTCATCTTTCAGACCCAGGGGTGGGGAGGAGAACCAGGAGCCAGGACACAGCAGAACGGCCACAGGCAGCCTGCCTCAGCACACATCACAGCGTTTCCAGGCCATCCCCTGCGGCCTCTCCTCTTCTGTGCCTCAGCTCCCACCATCATACTTTTGCCCTTTGAGCGCCGCACTTTCATCTCTGTTAAAATGCAGCCCTCGTTTTTTGGGGGAAAGGGAAGGGATGGAGGCTGGAGAGGGCAGGACTGACAGCAGATGTTTTCAGGATGCCAGAGCGTCGTCAGTACAGGGAACTTCATGCTAAGAGTCTGGAAGCCATGTGATCTGCACTAGGGCCTTTTCCTTCCTTGGGCCTCAGTTTCTTCCTCTGCCAAAGTGGGTTTTGGGACAGCCGAGCTCTGAGCCCCTTCCAGAGATTGTAACCTAAGACTCAGGTTTGTGGTCAGGAACAGAGAGACAGCCTGACCCTGGGGTAGGGTGGGAAGGAGGAGGAGGGGCTACCCGTAAGGCAAAGGGGACAGGTGGGGCAAGCTCAGGCCACTGCGAGCTCCTAGCTGGACCATGACACTTTGCCAGGACTGGCTGGGTCCCCTGCACCTGCTGCTTTCCTGTTGGCCTGTGTCTCAGTATTTACATTTCTCTAGATGATATCAGACCAAGGTCAGGTTAAGTCCATTACTCCTAACCCTAGTTGGCCCAAAGTCAAGCAGAAGAGGTTGGTAGTGCACCTGCGTCTCTGCCTCCCTCCCTGCCTTGTCTAGGTGCTCCTGGCTCTGGCCCCTTCCTGTGGGGGCAGGAGGTCCGGCCTGACTCTGGAGTCCTAGTGGCACCTGTCTTCCAGAAAGACAAACACGTAGACACTGCAGGCAGCCACCTTGGGGTTGGGCGGGGAAGGCCTGCCTGGCATCTGGCT
Source organism: Cebus imitator (assembly GCF_001604975.1). Classification (NCBI taxonomy): domain Eukaryota; kingdom Metazoa; phylum Chordata; class Mammalia; order Primates; family Cebidae; genus Cebus; species Cebus imitator. The sequence goes on from NW_016107359.1 coordinate 2,516,432, forward strand.
GTTGGCTGGTGGGGATGCTTCTTTCTGTTGGCTTTATTACCCTTTTCCCTCACCACTGCTAGCACTCAGGCTCCCTGGCTAAAGGGCCGCACCAAGCTCTTCCCAGCAAGAACCCTGGGAGCTCTGGAGACACCTCGGTGGGATTTGGTTGGATAAGCAAAGCATCTCCTTCAGTCCTTCTTCCTCCATTCTGCTCAGTCTCTGGAAGGCTGGGTTACAGTATGGGAGGAGGCCACTTCCTAAGCTTGCCCAGCTCTCCCCAGTGTCCCTGTTCGTCTGAGCTCTGGAGGTCATCAGGCCACGGCGGAGCTCATTGCAAGCTGCCCTGGCTTGTTATCTGTCTTGAGAGACTTGTCTCTCTTTAGCTAGCTGTAAACCTCTGGGGCCTAACGGATGGGTTTTGGTGTTTTCCTTCCTCGTGGCTTGTTGATGCTGTCACCTCCAGTCCCTGGTGGACGGTCTTTTGATTCCACCAAGCCCAGCTTCTGTACTACCCTTCCCTCAGTCATTAACTGAGGCGAACCCTTGGCCATAGATCACCAGGGTGTAGACACACAGAGGGGTGTGAGTGCAGAGCATGGTCCTTGCAGGGCTCTGGGCTTAGTGGTATGAGACATACCCGAGGCCTGCCAATCAGGGTGGCAAGCGCCCTGATGATGGCTGCACTGGCTCTCATGGGAACACTGTGGGAGGCGCATAGGGCCAGCTTCTCAGAGGAGGCGATGTCTGAGCTGAGTGAGACGAAAAGCAGTAAGGGGACCCTAGACGGGGATGGAGGGCTGGGAGAGGACTTCCTGGGAAGGGCAAATCCATCTGAGGGAAACAGCCACATGCAGGCTGGCAGATGAGAGGACAGAGTCCCTTCTGGGATCAAGAATGTTTGGGGCCACTGGAGTAAGTGCATGAGACTGGAGACAAGGCTGGGGAGAAGGCGGGACTTTGGTCCTGGAGGTCCTTGGAGTCTTTATCCTGCAGATGGTGTGGAGACCAGAGAGGAGGCTGTTGCACTAGGTCAGGAAGAGAAGAGGAGGGGGAAACAGAAGTAGAGGAGAAGTTCTGAGGAACCTCGGGTGGGTGGAAACCACTCAACTTGACGGCCATGAGGACAAGGCAAGGAGGAGGGGGAGGGAAGGAGGAGGGGGAGGGGA
>NW_016107359.1:2517924-2557293 GCF_001604975.1 Cebus imitator
GGGGGAGGGGAGGTGAGGAGGAGGGGAGGCGAGGCTGACTCCAGGGCTCCTCCTCAGGTGGCCAATGGCTCAGGGCTACTTGCTGCTCACCAGGATGTGCAGAGGAGGAGCAGCTGCAGTGCAGGGTGCAGGTGTGAGTCCAGCTGTGGCGTTGCTAAGGTGTGGTGCCCGGGGCCACTTAGGAAAGGATGTTCAAGAAGCATTTGGTGTCAAGTCCGACAAAGAGATCTCTTCTGGAGAACTGACTTGGGCACCATCGGTGTCAGGCAGCATTTGAATGTCTGTGACGTAGATGACGGGATGGAAGGGCCGTGCATAGCGAGAGACGGGAAGAAGGCCTACACAAGACCTCGGTGCAGGGAAGGGGCGGGTACGAGAGGAGCACTGTGGAGAAGGAGCAGGCAACACGCTTGAGTGCTGCGCAGAATGAGTCAGACAGGACTTGGTTTGACCACTGGCAGGCAGGCCGTTGGTGCCGTTGGCCCAAGTTCAATGGCATGGCTGCGGGAGACGGTGTCGGCTGCGAAGCTGATGCAGGAGAGGCAAGCTGCCGCATCCACTCCCGACTGCAGGCTCTCGGCTCTGAGCTCGGTGCTGGGTGTTCAGTGCTTGGGATAACACATGCACAGTAAACGTTTCTAGAATGACCCACTCTGGGGTCGAAGAGACTTTTTTGCTTTTTAAGATAGGTGGGACTTGAGCATCTCACCTCTCCCACCTCCCAGCCCCCAAAGTGAGTCAGGATCAGAAAGGTAATGGATAGGAAGTTTCCAGTTCTTATCCAGATCTGGAAATCCTGATCTAACCTGGGAAAGATGTTGAGGTCTGTTTGGAAGGGCCTGAGTGTTCTCTGGGGGACATGAGAGCTCCTTTTCTCTGGGACTTTCCAGTAGTCCCAGCCTCAAGGGTCACCTCCAGGTGGTGAGCTGGGCATTTAGGGAAGCTGTGCCTTTCGGTGCTAAGCTGCTGTCTCTGCAAGATTGGCAGGCAGCTGGAGATCCTTTCTCAAGTCAGCAGCCATCGTAGAAAGGAGGAGCAGAGTAGGGGTGCTGGGCTAGGATCCTAGTCCAGGCTCCGCCATCACTGTGTGTAAGACAATCATCTCTCTGGGCTTCAGTTTTTCCATCTGTAAAGCAAGGGTTCCGACACTACATTGGTTCCGACACTACGTTCACAGGAGTATCTGAAGGATAAGATGAGATAATAAATGCAGAGGTCATGTGAAAAGTAGGAGGTGCCAGTTTTCTTCATTCACTCGCTCATTCACGCATGCATTTATTTAGCAAAAAATGAAGCATCCATTAGATGCTGTAACTGCAACATGCTGAGTGTTCAGGGCACAGCCGGTGGATGGACTTTGTAACAAGAGCCTGCCTTTGACCATTTTATCCCTGCCCCCACTGTCTGCAGGCGAAAGAGAAGGGTAGAGCTGATGGGTCAGTGGGCATCCGTGCTCCAGGCTGGGGGTCATCACTAGCCCTGACTTTGCACTGCAATCGGCAGGCTCTGTGCTTGGGATTCTGTGATGGGAGGAATTTCCTACCCTCTTTGTTCTGGTAGGGAAGAGTTTACAGGGAGTAGGGTCAAGGGTTGTTTTCTGCTTTGTAGTCTTGATTCCAGAGGCTACCTCACCTGTTGCCTGGCAGCAGTGGCACACTGGCCATTGACACAGGAGAGGGTCATTGTCCTGAGATTTGTGTGCGGCAGAATCATGGGGAAGCTTTAGCAGACCATCATCAGAGACAGCTCAATGGATGCAGCTGCCTTCTGAGTGTGAAAGATTTGGACTCAACTCAGTGGGTGAACTTGGAGAAGGTGCTTAACCTCACTGAGACTCAACTTCCCCATCTGTAACAGGGGACTCTTGATACCCACCCTTTGTGCTTGGTGAAGATAAAGTGAGAGTCACGAGAGAACGTCCTCCTCCCCTTCCTCCATTGACGTCAATTTATGATCACTGACCTCATCGGGCAAGATACCGTATCTAGCAGGTACAGTGATGTCTGTGCCACTCATGCACCCCTCGGTTATCAGGTACCAGGCTTCTGGTGATGTGAAGAGGGTCTGTTCTAGCCGCCGCTTCTGCATTGTTAATAAACTAAGACAGCTCTGGTCTGGAGGAGAGTTGGGGAGAAACCCAGGAGTCTGCTTAAACCCTATTTCCAGGCGGGCATCCCTGACTGCTCTTCTTCCCTCTCTAAATGTTCTGGGAATCCAGCCTGTTGCAACTTCCTCATTAACCCTTTCACCCATCATGGCACCCATGGCTTCCTACTTTTCACATCACTTCTGCTCCTGAGCCTGGCTGGGGAATGGAAAGCAGCCCCTCACCATGTCACCACCCCCTCACTGTTCCCAAAGATAAGCACTCCGGCTGTTTGCATAATGGAGGCTTTATCACTAATCAGAGAAGGTAAACACATCAGGCAACAAACCAGTAAGCACAGAAAAAGGCAAAGTTTCCAGAAATCCACAAATCCCTGAGCAGCAGGCCCTCACACATGGAGGCCCTGCTGGACTCATTCTTTCAGGGACTTCCAGACCAATCAATCACTTGCTCTATCCCCTTTGCCCACCCCAGCACTCTATCCCACATTGTCTGGAGCTCTACTTTGTCTTTCTGTGTCCCTGGAGGGAAGAAGAAAGGTGTTTTTTTCCTTCCTGTGTCCTCAGAGCTATCACATGGCTCCAAAAAGGGGCGGGGGAAGTTTGGCCTCAGGTGCGAGGGGTAGTTGCCTGGGTCATTGCCTCACAGTGGGTGTCTGTTGGGTTGATGCAGTCACTCAGATGGTGGTCACCTTGCTGGGCTCTGTCCTACTCTCTCCTTCTTCTAAAGCACCCTTCTGGGTTGACAGGTACACTGAGAGGGACAACCACGGAAGCGCATTCCTAGCTTATCCTTCCTTCCATCGAACTGCCTGCTGAATGGTTTGCCCCAGTGAGAATTTGCCAATTTCTTGTCTTAACTTTATTCTATTACACTTCATAAAGGTTGTAGCCCAAAAGATTCTGGGTTTTGGGATCACAAAGCATCAGTCTAGGAGGAAGCCTTGGAGAGGGCGTGGTCTGTCTGGAAACAACAAGTGGATAAAAATGGGATGGTGCCTCCTCAAACATGAGTGGCTTTGTCAGTGATGCCACCAGCCTTCTGGGCCACAGTCAATATGGAGGGCAAAGGTGGGCATGGGTCAAGTGCAAGTCCCTGTACAGGGCATGCCATCTGTCAGCAGGCATCCACAGATGCTCAGATTTGGGCAGCCTGGCAGAAGATTTTGGGGGTACAGGGGATGGCTGAATTTTTCAGATTAAGCTTTGAGATTTAACTACCCATAAATGACTTCAGGGTCTATTATGTGCCACCATCTGTAAATTGGCTGAAGTGGAATGTGAGTTGTTGGTGTTCGAGGCTCATAAAATGGAATGAGATTTGGTCTGGGAAAGGTCTTTTCCATGGGTCAGCATATCATCCCAATTTGCCCTCAAATGTTCAAAATCATGAAGCGATAACCATGAAAGGCAACTGCTGGGGTTGTGGGTAGCAGTGTGGAGGAGGAGGCCACGAGGAATAAGAGAGTGAAGATTTTAAGCCAGAAAATAGAAACTTGAGGTAACTCAACATTTTATTTTACTTTTTTAAAAATTTTTGAGCTGGCGTCTCACTCTGTCATTCCTCTGGAGTGCAGTGGGGTGATCTCAGCTCACTACAGCCTCCATCTTCCAAGTTCAAGCAAATTCTCCTGCCTCAGCTTCCTGAGTAGCTGGGATTACAGGTGCACCCCACTACCCTAATTATTGAATTTTTAGGAAGACAGGGTTTAACCATGTTGGCCAGGCCGGTCTTGAACTCCTGAACTCAAGTAATCCACCTGCCTCAGCCTCCCAAGGTGCTGGGATTACAGGTGTGAGTCACTGTGCCTGGGCATAACTTTCAGATATATATCTCATACTATTATCTCATATAAGTTATGTGTTATACTGTGTCTTAATCAATTTGCTGCTGCTGTGACAGAATACCACAGACTGGGTAGTTTATAAAGAAATATTCATCACAGTTCAGGAGACTGGGAAGCCCAAGTTCAAGGAGTTGGCATCTTGCAAGGACCTTCTTGCTGTGTTATCTCGTGGCAAAAGGCAGAAGGGCGCAAGAGCCCAGGAGAGTAAAAGAGAGCTGAACTCACTTTTATAACAGCCCACTCTTGCAACAGTGAACCCTTTCTCACAATAATAACATTAATCCACCCATGAGGGTGAAGCCCTTCTGACTTAATCACCTCTTAATGGTCCCACCTTTTAATACTGTCACAATGACATTTACATTTCAATGAGAATGTTGGAGGGACATTCAAACCACACCATTCTGGTATTAGTAAATTTGAGATTCACAAAATCTTTGAGACATATTCCTTGGAAACATTATGGAAAACCTAATGCAACAGCAAAAATCTAGTAACAACGGAAATATTCCTCAGTAAAATTGGTTATACAATAGGATCAATACATAATGTTCATATTAATAAAAATTAAGCATGATATTATTAATATGTACTAAATATATTATAGTACTTTCATACTATAGAATGTAGTGTAGTTGTTAAAAAAAAGTGATGGTTTAATAAATGGAAAAAGCAGGGTGCAGAGAAGAATATATTAGTAAGAATCCATTTGTGTAATTCTTTTAAAAGCTTATGTACGTTTACTTTAGGAGAGGCCCCATTTTTTTTTATTTTGGAGAGATACATAGGAATCTGTTTATGAGGGCTACCTGCAGAATCTGCACATCAACTCTCTGAGCCTCAGTTTTCTCACTTGTACAGTCAGCTTTAGAATCTCATATTCATGATGTTTATGAAATCCCAAAGGGACACCTCCTGGGCATAGCCCTCTGCCAACCATAGAGCCCAATAGAAACAGCAGTTATTGGTGTGTGCAACATGATGTGGAGTACGTTCCGTGACCTCTGGAGTGAGACATTGTGTCTTGCTACCCTCTACTTGTATGGATCAGAAGGGAGCTGTCTCTTGCTTCTGAGCTTCAGGCTTTTGCACAAATTCTTAAATGTAAAGACCCTAACGTAGCCCCTGGAACACGGCATGTGTTAGCTCTGCAGAAGTAGAGCTGTGGAAGTCACACTCTGTAGGACTTCCTGACAACTGACTGTGGGAAAGCGTGCTTCTTAGGAACTCTCCTGGGTTCCACTGAGCCTGGAGGCCCCTCTCTCGACTGGCAAAGGCGAGAGACCTGCTCCTGGAGGTGTTCTCACCCACCAGGCTCCTCACGCTTCACTGGCTAGTGGATAGCCTTCCGGGAGCAGGCCTAAACCCTCAAAATCAATTTGCTAAAAGCCAGTTTGCCAAACGATCAATTCACTGGATGACTAATTTGCCATAGGACTAAGGATTTGTTTTCTAAATTTCAGTTTCCCTGTGGCTTTGTACAAAGTTCTGGCTACAGAATTTTGCATGAGTGTCAAAGTTCAGATGCTGAGCCCAACTCCAGCACTTGATGTTTTATATAGAGAGGACAGGCCTGCCCCATCTCTCAACTTCTGCCCCTGAATCTGCCTCTTCTCTGCTTTTTAAGCAAATCTTTCTTTCAGGTGCAGTTTCTTTTTTCTTTTTTTGAGATGGAGTTTCGCTCTTGTTGTCCAGGCTGGAGTGCAATGGCGCGATCTCTGCTCACTGCAACCTCCGCCTCCCAGGTTCAAGCGATTCTCCTGCCTCAGGCTTCCAAGTAGCTGGAATTACAGGCATGTGCCACCACGCCTGGCTAATTTTTTGAATTTTTAGTAGAGATGGGGTTTCTCCATGTTGATCAGGCTGGTCTTGAACTACTGACCTCAGGTTATCTGCCGTCCTTGGCCTCACAAAATGTTGGGATTACAGGCCTGAGCCACTGCTCCTGGCCTCAGATGCAGTTTTATGTTCTCTATTTTTTTTGTGTGTGTGTGCAAATTTGGCCCTATGTTTTCTTATGAACAGACATCAGCAATGATAATAGATTTTTGATAGAGTGGAAGCCCAGACCTTAGCCCTAAGGGGGTTCTAGACAATGCAATGAGGTAATTAAATTAGTGGAATAAAAGAAAGGGACATTTCTTGCAAACCTGAATTTGTGATCTAGGAATTATGTCCACTTATTATTATTATTTACCATTTTAATTTAAGTTGTAATTGACATTGAAATAGTAAGCATTTCTAGGTGAAGAGATCTATTTATGTATTTATTAAATTTTAGACTCTGAAACTTAATTTAGAAGCGTCTTATAGCCAGCACATAAGTCGATGAAATGTGTAGTCACTCCAAGCCAGTAGTTTAAGATCTTGAGTTATTTTAACTCTTGATTTCCCTACATTTCTTATTTATTTCTGTCTTCATGTCTATCTACCTATCCGTATGCCTAGGCCTGTCTATGAGCAGGCAATTCAGAAAAGCAGATTGATCCCAAATGTTTTCACATGCTTTGAAATGTATGGTCCTTTTTTTTAAATTTCTCGATTTTCCCTCTTAGTAGCCTTCACTTACATCTGCACCTAGTCACACACTTGTACCTGGTCAGTGTTCGTTATTTTTCTTATTCACATTTTCATCAGACCACCATAGTCTCTTGAACAGAAAACTGTGCAGATGACCTCTGGGCAAGTTAACTAATTTCACTGAGACTCAGCGTCTTTATCTGCAAAGCAAGGCTAAAGACATCTACCTGATGGGTGTTCTATAAGTGTAAAAAGAAATAGTGGATGGACAACACTGTTATCATTCATGGAGTTGGGCAGATGCAGGATGTAAACCCGGCTTGATGTCCAGAGAGGAAGAGCAAATCCCTATGTGTGTTGCCCCTTTGAAGAGAGATGGTCTAGGTCAGGAAGATAAATCGCCATAGCCACGTTGAAAAGCGGGGAGCTCCTTATTTGTTTAAACACTTCCTGGATCCCCCTGCCCAGACCAGGTCCTTTGCTGGCCTGGAAGTCCCTGCTGCTGCTCCAACCTCATCATAGCCTCTTACCTGTGTGACTCTGAGCTCCAACTGCACTATCTCCAGATTTCTGGAATGTTCCATGCTCCGTCCTGCCTCCGGATCTTTGCACAGGCTGTTTCCATGTTCCCATTTCCCTGCTAAAGACCATCTCTAGGTCTGAACTAAAATATTACTTTTTCTCTGAGCTTTCGGTGACTCTATCACAGCTCTGCTCTCCTGACAAGTGCTTGGTCTTAGCACCCGGCATTTACTTATTTTTCCCAGCATCAGTTCTAATGGTAGTTAATTAATTCATTGGGTAACTCTTTGGTTAATACCTGCCCCTTTGACTGGTCTATAAACACGTTGAAGTCAGAGGCTGCGTCTGCTTGTTCACTGCTGCGTCTCAGCCTTTAGCACTGTGCCTGGCATGTAATAGCACCTGGTAAACATTTTTTCAAATGAATGAATGACCAAAGCTGGTTCAGGGTGTCTCTGGGGGCAGGAGGGCATGGAATGATGAATGTCTGCCAGAAAGCCCTCTTCTTTCTTACTGTGGCACTGCCCAGTGGGGCTTGTTTTGATGTTTCCCTCGTTAGTCTGTCCCCAAGACCAAGTCTCTTCTTCTGCTCTGGGGGCTACAGTCAATCAGTCAGTCGGCAAACATTGTATAAGGTGGAACAGCAGATGGTCTGGGTGACACAGAATGTGAGGTCTGTAGGCTCTCGGAGGAGGAAAGCAGCTCGGGGGGCTGGGGTGATGGGGGACTGCAGGGAGTGGTAGAACTGCAGTTCAAGCAGATAAAGATCGGGGGAGGCCTGACCACCTCAAGAGGAAACCCCGAGAGGACCTCAGCCAGTCCCATCTGCCATCAGGGCCTTGGCTGGCCTGAGAATTGGCAGCCTGGGTGTGCAATGCAAGAAGAAGGCCTGGAGTTAGCCTGGCCCTCCAGGGAGAAGGGTTGCTCAAACCTGGGCAAGCCCCTGCCAGGATCTGCAGACAGAGCAGGTGTCAGCTTGCAGGTTGCCCCAGGAACTAGCTCGTGCTTGCTCAGGCTGAAGGGTGCGTGGGTCTCCAGCTCACAGGCCTTGCGGCCTGGCTGGGAACTTAGAAGCTCCAATCCTCTGGTTTCTCCCAGAAACGCCACCTCTTCAACCCTTTCCTGGCCTTAAGTTTCTTCAGAGGTCAGCGCTCTTGTTCTTCCCCCACCTCACTGGAGTCGGTAGGGATGGATGCCTTTTTGGTCCTTTTCTCCCAGTGCTTTGACCTTACCCTTATGAAAAATCAATGGATACTGGACAGAATTGGTTGTACTTCACTTCCTCCTTATTAGAAACATTTTATAGGACCACAGAACGTGGGAGCTGTGGGGAAGCTAGTCCAGCCTGACTTTTGCAAGAGAAGGAGGCTCAGGCCCCAGGAAGTGACCTGAAACTCCTCAACCCACTTCACCGCTGCGAGCCTTTCATCGGGAGCTGCCACAGCTGTCATGAGCACAGCAGAGGTGACTTCATTTTACAGTCTAGAATGCTGGACTCTCGCTAATGCCTTAAGCTGTCATTACGTGCCGTCTTGAGTGGGGTCCGTGGACAAGCAGCTGAAACTGGTCCCCATGGGAACGGGAAACAGGGTAGAACCCAGAGGTGGAAAAGCACTGGGCCAAGCATCACGAGAGCACGGTACTCTTTCTCGGTGACCCTGACCGGGGCCTCTGGGAGTGATCTGCTCCTCGGCACCTTGGTTTTCTCATCTGTTGCATAGGATAATAATCTTGTCCCTGGACGGCTACTCTACCAGGAAGGTTGTGAAGGGGGTTAGGATAAGAAAGAGGTTGGAATGTGTTATGGATTGAATGTTTATGTCCCCTCAGAATTCATATGTTGAAGCTCTAACCCCCAGTGAGACTGTAACTGGAGATGAGGTCCTTAAGGGAATATTGAACGTTAAATAAAGTCATAGAGGTCGGGCCCTGAGCTGATGGAACTGGTACCCTTATAAGTAGCAATCTCTCCCTCTATCCATGTGCTCTCGTGCCAAAGAAAGGCCATGTGGGAATACAGGTAGGAGGCAGCCGTCTACAGGCCAGGAAAAGGCAGCTCCCCACAAATGGAATCCACTGGAACCTTGATTTTGGACCTCCAGCTTTCAGAATTGGGAAAAAAATAAATTTCTGTTGTTTAAGCTGCCCAGTCTGCAGTATTTTGTTATGACAGTCCCAGCAGACTAAAACAGAATGCCTGATTTCTGAAATCACCCTGTAATTCTAGGGGTGTCTGTCCTGGAGCCTCGGCTGGGAGTCCTGGGCGTGGAAGTCAGAGATAGCAGTGTGGAGAGGCTACTCTCTAGGCAACGGGGAGAGAAGGAAGCATCTCTCGGAGACGTCAGCTTCTCTTGGGACGCTCTCCTCTGGGTCCCCAGCCTCCGTGGGCCAGGCAGACTGTTAGTGGACCCATCTCTTAGCGTTGCCAGAATCCTAAGCCCTGAATACCCAGCTTCATCACTAGATTCCTGTTTAAAAAGTCTGTTGGGCAGAAATGTATGGAGTTGTGCTTTTTTAAGAAAAATCTAACATTTCCTCTAGTGTTTGGCAAGGGAGTTACTGAATGTGTCCTAGCACCTTGCGAACCCTGTCCTTGCCCCTCCATGTTCTGGAAGTCCTGGCTTTGCAAAGTCAATCAGGGGTCTTTGACAGCCAATCACTCTTAGCTCAAAGTTGCATGAAAGAACCTGGTTTTGCCCAATGCTACCCCTCTCCCTCTCCTCCACAATCCTCCAGAATGCAGAGCTCCAGAGCTGCCAAGACCCTTCCACACCAGAGCAGGCAGCATCCTCTGACCTGGCTCTGTCAGCCCTCCCTCCTTTTTCCCCTGGTTCCCTCTTCCCTAGAGCACAGGAACACAACACCAAGGCTGGGGTTGTGGCACATCTTTCTCTCTCCTGTTCCATGGTCTATCTTCCCTTCCTTCTCTCTTCACAGCCCCCATATGAGAGCTAGTGAGGCAGTGCATGAAAAAGCAATGGGAGTAAAGAGGTGGGAGAGGCTGGTGGGGGTGAGATAGTCAGGGAGGTCTTCCTGGAGGAGGAGGAGACCCCAGGCTAGGCTTTAAAGGATGGATAGGTTTAGAAGCACAGAGAGGGAAGGACAAACTATAGAATTCAGAGTTTAAGGATGGGTGTGGGGACCCTGGCTTAAGACTGTGGCATAGGTGGAGGTCAGGGGTGTGTGTATGGAGCTGGGAGGGGACTGCCTAAGAGAAATTTGGAAAGCCAACGTGCAGACATTTTCCTTGACACTGAACCTAGTGGTTCCTGGCTGCAACCGCTGCAGCTAAATAAAGCAGTCACTGTGATTTTAAAACCACAGCGGGCTTGTTCCACTATGATGGTAACTAATTATGGATTGTAATTTGTCTAAACACAGGAAGGTGTTTTGACCTGAATAGTAATAATGTGATAGGCTTCCTCTGGTGTCTTCGCACAGCTGGTCCACTAGCCAGGGGCACGTCTGCATGCCTGCCCTGCTCCAGATGCCCAGCAAAGACAAGGGGAAGTGGTGGCGGTGTCCACCCTGGCACAGAGAACGGTCTTCTCTGGATCTTTAAGAGGCGGGCCGTGGCGGTGATCAGAGCTGCAGAGGGACTTGGGGTTCAGTCCTTGTCTGTAAACTGGGGCCGACTGCACGGTGTTGTTGTGGAGATGAAATGACGCGGAGGGGAAGGCACCTGCATGTGGCAGGTGCTGGGTGCAAGGGAGCTGCCACAACTGTCATTAGCACAGCAAGAGTTGACTTCATTTTACAGCGAGGAAACTGAGCCCCAGGGGACGCTTGGCCGAAGTTCCGCAGTCACAGGCTTTGGGGTTTTCCTAGGGCTCCCCTCAGCCTCCTCTCATTCAGGGCTCACAGTCACTCAGAACCATCATGTGGACGAGTCACTTTACCTCCCTGAGCCTGGCTTCCTCATTTGTGAAATGGGAATAATGGCTACCTACCTGATGGAGCAGTGATGAAAATGAACACGCAGAAAGTGCTTGGTGATTGCTGGTTCTCTGCGTTCCCCCGCGTCCCACCCTCCCAGCCCCACAATGCGGCTTCATCAAGAATCATGTCCAAGGAGAGGCCTTCAGGGATGTGTGAGACCATTTCCTCCGTGCCTGCAGGGGGAACGCTGGCCCAGCAGTGGAAGGACCCAGGTGGATGCAAGGCCATGTCTGACCCTGAGGGTGTCCAGATATGAACTCTGAACCCTCCGCGGGGGCTTGGTTTCTGTGCCTGATTCAGTTCTCTCCTTACAGCTCCCAAACAGGATGAGTTTCCTCTGTCCATCTCATCTGTAAGCCCTAAGAGAACAGGGCTGTGGCGTAAAGCGCTGTGCCCTCTCCCTGCCCCAGCATAGCCTCGCAGAAGTCATAAATATTTCACAGGATCTGAGTGCAGAGCTCTCACTTTACAGCTGGAGAGGCTCTGAAAGGGACATGATGTCCCTGCCGAGCCAGGACTTACAGCCAGTTCTCCTGACCCTCTCCACAACTCTCTCTGTTGCCTTGTTGAGTTCACATCAGAGTTGTCCTCTGCCTAGAATTCTTCCCGATCCTTCTGCTTGTCTGGATCTCAAGTAGCCTTCAGGCCTCAACTGAGCTCTTACAGCCTTGACTCCCAACCTTGACTTGGTTGAATCAATCCCTCTGTGCTTCATTCTTACATCATCTGGGGCATAGATTTCTGGTTCCTTCCTGACATGCATGATTACCTTCTTCTTTCGTAACAACTCCTCATTTAACAAAGAAGAAACGTGTACATTTAAATGACCACATTTTGCAGCCTTCCTGGCAGCTAGGAAGGTGCTGAGTAAGCCTTCCAGGAAATTGAGAAGGAGTCGACATATTTTTTCTTTTTGCATTTTGTTCTTTGGACCTTTTCCTCATTTTACCCAGAGCACAAATGTGATGGCTGGAGCTCCAGCACCTATTTTGGGCCTGTGTGCTAAGGATGTGAGAGCAGAAACACAGCAAAAGCCTGAGCCCCTGAGGACTTTGTGGGAGCCATTGTTCCTGCCCTGGGCTGCACATTTCTAGACTTGTTTTATGGAAAAGATCAAGTCTTTATTTGTTTTCATCACTATAGTTGGATTTCTGTTACTGGAAACCAAACCCAATCCAAATTGATAGGGAACTCCTTGTAGTTCTGTCATAGTTCATGATAATTATGGTCAGAATCATTTAATGCCTCCATCACTAAACTGTGTGCTCCATGAGGGCAGGGACCCCATCTGCCTTGTTTACTTCTGTATCCCCAGACACCACGAGTGCCTGTCACTGCTAGTACCAGTAAATGCTTAGTAAGTCTTTCTGAGTGATTACATCCCAGTGAATATTTGGTGGTCTAACTGAGGTCCTAAGGGATCATTTGAGGAAAGAGTGACTCTGATAGTGGCCTTGGTACTAATTACGACAAGCTGCCCCAGCTGCTGGGAACTACCTTTCCTTTCCTGGTAAGTTGGTTCCTCAATGTCATCATTTAAACATCAGATTTTTGACGGAGTGTGGTGGCTCATGCCTATAATCCCAACACTTTGGGAGGCAGAGGTGGGAGGATCACTTGAGGCCAGGAGTTCAAGACCAGCCTGGGCAACATAGTGAGACCCTGTCTCTTATTGAAAAAATGAGCTGGGCATGGTGGCATGTGCCTGTAGTCCCAGCTACTCAGGAGGCTGGGGCGGGAGGACTGCTTAAGCCCAGGAGTTGGAAGCTATAGGGAACTGTGGCTGTGCCACTGCACTTGAACCTGGGTGACAGAGGGAGACCCTGTCTCACATACAAAATAAAACAACATAAAAAAAATTTTTTTAATGGAATTTTAATGTTTTCCAATTTAGAAGTCTCTTTGAGGACACTGTTTGGTAACCTCACTACCTGTAATAGCTGCTTAAAACTACACAAGAAAGCAGCAGAACATACTGGAAAACCACGGTTATTCTTTTCACAGTTCTAGGCAGTTGCTTTCTTCACATAGGCTCACATTAAAATTTGCGTCAACCACCCTTCTAATATCATACTAGAATTTTCCCACTTATTAAAAAGTTGGGGCAGGGCGCGGTGGCTCACGCCTTTAATCCCAGCACTTTGGGAGGCCGAGGTGGGAGGATCACAAGGCCAAGAGATCGAGACCAGCCTGGCCAACATGGTGAAACCCCGTCTCTACTAAAAATACAAAAATTAGCTGGGTGTGGTGGTGTGTGCCTGTAGTCCCAGCTACTCAGGAGGCTGAGGCAGGAGAATCACTTGAACCCGGGAGGCGGAGGTTGCAGTGAGCCGCGATCGCGCCATTGCACTCCAGCCTGGTGACAGAGTGAGACTCTGTCGCAAAAAAAAAAGTTGGACTGAGCTATAATTTTTAGTGGAGATACTGCAACCTGTTTTCCATCGAGGAGATTTACTTGGCCTGTTCTCTCTTCATTTTGCACTTTTCATTTGAACGATGCTATCATGAACCTCTCTTTGTACCCAAAGCTTTTTCTGTGCTTAAGATTATGTTTTTAGATAGATTCTCAAAGTGGAATTATTTGATCAATTATTTGACATGTTCCAGTGTCATTGTGCAAAACAGGAGTAACTGAAAGATTAAGGGAATCTTAAGGGAGAGACCCAATCATTTTTCTTTTCTTTGGGCTCAGTTTCCCCAGCTGTAAAACTGAGCAGATCCAAATTTAGAGAGCAGCAGATTCCCTTACAAATTCAAAGTTCTGGTGATGGTTCAGGAATGAGGCCTCTGACATTCTCCAGGGCATGAAGTCGTAAGGCAACCTGGGTGTGTCAGCATTGCCTCTGGTTCACGGCCTTAAGAGCTGGCCTTCACCATGGGGAAGCGCGTCATGGGAGCCTCCCATCTGTCTTTCTACGTCTTCCACAAATAATACACCTTCCCTGCTCCCAGCAAGCTTGTGCTCTAATGCAACCCTAACCCTTCCAGGCATTGAGGGGAGCTTCATATCCTAGAGTCTGAGGGATGTGAAGGTGGGAATTCATCTTTGTAAGAAGAGGGCAATGCTTAACCCAAAGGCACACCCTGAGACCAGAACATCAGACCCCACTGCAGGCCACTGAGGGACCCAAGTCCCCATGACACGTAAACTACAGATGTGCATAGCTGGAGATGCCATTTATGCTCTGTGGCAAGGCTCCTTCCCCTTCTCCTCTGTAAGATCGTATTACTGCATTTATTGTCATCTCAGTGGCCTGCCAGACTATGAACTCCCTGAGGACGGTGATTCCTCTGATTTGTCTGCATCTGAGACACAACAGGTGCTCACTACCTATTTTAAGTGAGCAAGGGAAGGGAGATGCCCTGATGTGATGGGAAGAATTCATGGTGAGTTGGGGAGGAGAGCCAGAGCTCAGGCAGGAAAGAGTAGGAGGGAACAGCTGATGAGGGGAAAAGTCCTGGGATGCTCCTTTCTCTGACTCAAGACAACATAAACTGAACCAACTCCCAGTCCCTGCATCCTGGCCCTTCTTGTGTGTGCAGGTTGTAGGCCCTGATGTGGATGTTTAGGGAATGAGTCCTCAAAGCATATGCATTGGCAAGGGTGACAGAGCGCTATTGGTGAAGGAGAAGGAGGTACAGAAAAAGGAGGCCAGGGGACCTTGTGGCTCCTTTGTCCATCCACAAAGCATTCGTTTATTCACTCATTTTCCATCCTTTTTTTTTTGAGACAGTGTCTTGCTCTGTCACCAGGCTGGAGTGCAGTGGTGCAATCTCAGTTCACTGCAACCTCTGCCTCCTGGGTTCAAGCAATTCCCCCGCCTCAGCCTCCCCTGTATCTGGGATTACAGGTGTACGCCACCATGCCCAGCTGATTTTTTGTATTTTAGTAGAGACAGGGTTTCATTATGTTGGCCAGGATGGTCTTGATCTCCTAACCTCTTGATCTGCCCACCTTGACCTTTCAAAGTGCTGGGATTACAGGCGTGAGGCGCTGTGCCCAGCCTCACCCAATATTTTTTAGCACCTGCTATGTGCTATGTTCTGTGTTAGGTGCGGGGTGTTCAAGGAGGCAAATGAGAGCTGTGACCCTTGCAAAGGCCAAGGGCACTCTGCGGAAACGCTGGTACCTGGGGAGGCAGTGGGTGTGCCCGACAGAGTATGTGATGGGTGATGGGCATGGGCAGAACACTCATGCAGAAGTGGCAGGGTGCCACAGTGGTGGCCACCCTTGGGGAAAGGCAACTGCCTGGTTTGTCAGTGGGCCCTGTGGACAGTGGTGAGTCACCCCCCATGCAGCTCTGCAAGTAGCACTCCAAAGGAGAGCTGGAGAAGTAGGGGAGGGAACAATGGGAATTGCTGGAGTCATAATTGGGTAGAGCTTTGGATGGGGTTGAAGGTCACGAGTGGGAAACATGAGCCTAGAAAATATTGCTTCCACATGAAAAAGTGGCAGGCGAGATTAGACAGCAAATTATAACCTGATATGCCTGCCAGGGTCATGTCTGTGTGACAGTTCTACCTGTGGAAGGTAATATGCCAAAAAAAAAGAAAGAAAGAAGGAAAAGAGAAGACGTCTACAGGTTTAAACCTATTGATTGCATGATGGGGATAAGCTTATGGGTGATTTGTTAGTTGGTTTTAAATGTTTGATCTTAAGTAGTAGCTATAATCTTATCATTACAGTAGTAATACTAAAATTGAGTAGAGCCATGATACAGTTTGAGGGATGAGAGATGTTTTGAGATTCATTTCACATAGTAAAAGGATACCCAATAAAAGTAAGATGGAATGAATCCCCTCCACGTCTTCTTCTGTGACTGGGTCAGGCAGCCGTGAGAAGCTAAGAGAAGCCCTGATGTTATAGGTGGTTCAGGTACATTTCCACTTCTTTTTGGGATTAACTGGGGTTTATTTGTTTCTCTTGCTGGGCGACAATTAGCTAAGACCCCACCACTGCAGGCAAAGTAAAAGCTGGGCCTGTGTTAACACCTGTTTTTGGTAGGGTCGTTGGTGTATCTGATAACTTCTAGCTGCATTAGTACTGGTAGCACATCAACAGTGCTTCTCTGTTGTGAAAGGAAAATAGAAACGCCTAAGTCAACCATATATAAAGGCTTATATTTGCTCTTCAAAAGTTTTTTTTGGTTGTTTTTTTTTTCAACATATCTTTGCTGGGGTTGGGCCATAGCTTGATGGATATTTGTTGAATGACTAACTATTGACTGATAGGCTAACAGTCTCCTTTGAAGTAGGCTGAGCAAACAAACCATTAAGTGGAACACGGTGTCTAGGTTACACAGCTCATTCATCTGCTGATTGCTGGGGCACACTGCTGGTTATTACTATCTGAGACCCTGAAAGGAGAAAATGAAGACAGAGGAATACCAGGAGAGAAAGGAGGTCCAATTAGACCTAAAGGTGTGCAGGAAGAAGAAGTGAGATGCTCAGTGTTGAATAAGTGCAGTGCAGCACAGGGGTGATGTCTTAATAGGGGTATTGGTCAGTAATTGTTTGGTTGCAAGAAACAGAAGTATTATAAATTTAGCTCTCAGTAATAATAATGAATTTGTTGGAAGGCTGTGAGGAATCTCACTGAATTCAAGGGCAGGGATGACAACCAGACCCGTGAGAGGCTCAAGGTGGAGCTACTGGAAAGTTATTAGAGACTCTCCCAGCTTCTTGCCTGTGCTCTCTCTCTTCTTCCCCGTGTCTTTTATCTCAGCCTAGCTCAGTCGGTTTGTTTCATTTTTTTTTCTCTGCAGACTGGCTTTCTCTGTTCTGCCTTTCCTAGGTTTAAACCTGTTTACTTCAACCTGGACATGATTGCCTGGGGTTATGGACCCAATACCAAGAATCGAAGTCCAGAGTTTCAGGAGACAGAATCTGATTGGTCAATGGCCAGCCAATGGGGTGTCTCTCCTCAGTCAGGTGTCCATCTCTGTTCCAACAGCTGCAAGCAGGGAGAGGTACATGAAGATGGATAAAGATGGCGGCAGGGACCATTCCTGTGGGTGGTCAGAAAAGGAGGCCCTGACCTAGCAGGCAGCATACTGGCTAACATGTCTTTTTGTAGAAAAAACTATGAAAAGGAAAAAAAAGAAAAAAGAAAAAAAAAACATGTCTGCTGTGGGAAAAACTGGAATGGCTTGGCTGTTGGATAAAATATTCAACCACATGTAGAAAATACCCACCGTATATTTTCAAAAATGAATAGCTTCTGAGGGTTGGAGTCCAGGTTGCCATAGGGTCTACATAATTCTTGATTTTCAAGGCGTTTCCCCATTCATTTTCCAAGTCTTTGGAGAGAGCAGTTAGTAGAAAATGTTAATGGCCAATTTTAGCAAATGACCATTTTGGTACTCCCAGGCCACTCGTACTGGCTAGAGCTAATTTTTAGAATGCCCCCTTGATGATCCTGGCAACTTGTTTCATATTGACCTGGAGAGACGGCATGGGCCCAGATCCAAATTACGGCTAAGCCTACATTTGCTGTGCTTGTGGGCAAGGAAATGCCGCCCCAATTACTCCATGTGGATTTCTCGTCTGTGAATACTCCATGGCTTGCCTGGTCTCATTGGATACCTGCGGGGTGTGGTTGGGCAGGTTGTGCAAAACTGTGCTCATGACTCCCCTTAGACTCACACAGGAGTCTCGATTCCATGCTCCTTGCGCGGTTTCAGTTCTGTGCCTCCAGGTTCTCCCTCTGGACTGTGAGCGCAAGAGATGCAACTGTCTCTTCTATTGCTTGCCCAAGGGGCTTGTGCAGGCTTGGCCACTGGTTTCTCTCCCCTGCTCCCTGCGGCCCTCCTAAGAGGTGCTCAGGAAGAACTTCACACCTGGATGTGGATGCAGTTTACTGCAATGACCTGTCTACAGGTGTGCAGCTTACAGTGTAGTCTACAGGCTATGCCTTAGGACCTGTCTTTCACAGTGACAGAGTCAATGTTGGCATCTGTTAAAGGGACCTCAGCCCATTGGGCAGGGAGAGTGCTTTCCTATGGAGCGGTTGTGCTCATTTGTGAACTCACACCCAGAGCTGGTAAGAAAAGCTTCAAGGCAGAGGCTAGTCTTATAGGTCTTCCTCATGAACATGTGGTGGCTGCATTAGCTTATCCACAGGTCCTCCCACTCTAAGCTTCTGGTCCCAATCAGTGAGCAACTGGCCCCTTCTCGACCCCCACCTACGGGGTACTTGGCTGATGGATGGAGTCACCATCTCTCTATTTGGGCACCTGGAGTCCCTGAGCTCCAGTCTCTGCAGGCCTTTCCCTGCAGAGCCCAACCGCAGGGTTTGGCTGATAGCCTGGAACTGCCTCACCATCATTTTTCACTGGCCCCACCCCAAAGGACAGCCTCCCCAAGTAACCTTTTTCAGTTGCTCCAACTTCCCTGGAGTGTTGACTTAGCCGGAGAGCACGCTCCCTCTTTAACCTCGGCGTGTTTGCTCAGCGGAGGAGCGGGCATTAGGTCCGCTTGACTCCATGAGCACACAGGTTCCTCTGTCTTTACAGGAGCGTCCCACGGAGGGGGTGCGGCAGGGGGCAGCAGGGACTGAGGAGGGAGGTGCAGCTTCCTGTTCTGCTGCCGGTTATCACAGGCTGTTCTAATGCTGCTCAAACAATATTGAGAATAACCCTGGCTCAATAGCACCAGTGTTAGGCTGCAAAGTCAATATTGGCTGAGCAAACACAGCAAATAAGGAGTTGCTATTTGCGTAGCTATGAGTACTTGTGTGCTGTGGCTGCCTCGACAGGGCCCTTGGAAATGAATGGGGAGGAGGTGGTGTCTGGAGGTGGAGTGGGTTCCTGAGAGGGGCTAGGCCGGGGTTTCTCACCTTGGTATTGTTAACGATTGGGGCCAGGTCATTCTTTGTTGTGGGGGACTAACCTGTGCATTGTAGGATGTTTAGCAGACCTGGCCTCTGCCCTCTAGATGCCAGTACCACCCCCTCCTAAGTGTCCAGAGAAACCTAAATGTCTCTTGACATTGCCAGCTGTCCCCTGGGAAAGGACAGAGGGCATAACCTCCCCCTGCTGAGACACACTAGGCAAGGTGCAGGACAAGGCTAAGGAGCAGACGAGGTAGAAAAGAGAGAAGGACTGGGGGGCCCCCTGTGCTTTTTGACCCTCCTGCTCTCCAGCTGGGGCTCTCCCCAGCCTCTCGTGAGTGCCAAGAAAAGCCAGCCTCTTTAAGAACTAGATGCGGTGCACAAGTGCCTCTTTGATAGAAGAGCCTTTTCAGCTGCTGGCTGGATGTCCGCGGCCACCTCCTTACCCTTGCCCTGTCTTGGAACTCACTCGTGTTCTCCACCCCAAGAAAGAGGGAGGTTGTGAGATGCTCAGATGGTTTATATCTGTCTCTCTCTTGTAGAATTTCTGGCATGTTTTGCCCTGGCCGGTGACCTTCTCAGTCAGACATGCCTATTTATAACAATCTGTCCCTGGCTCTGCTTCCTCCCCTTTGCCACAAGGGATTGGCTCATGCATTCTTGAATGCTGCAAGTGGCCAAGGCTGGGCCTGCGGGAGGGCATGGGATAGGGAGGGGAACCAGGCACGCTGGCCAGTGGGCCTCTCTGGGGACAGAGTGCACCAGCTCAGTTCTCCCTCGAGGTCTGCAGGGTCACATCCATGTCCACCTTTGGCCTTCTGCTGGGAGGGCGATAGAGAAAGTGTTTATAGCTTGGTGAAGGCCAGGGCTGCCTCTGGGGCTCTCTGTGCCATAGCCAGCAGTCCTCCTTTCTGGGCCCTAGCCAGAGCAGAAAGACACCCAGAGAGGCTGTGCTGAGCAGATCCGGTCACATCTTGACATCTGGAGACTTCTCCTCCAGGCCAGGCTGTTGTGACCCCCAGGTTGGGGTGGCTTAGGACTGAGAAGAGTAACACTGACAAGAATGAACATCAGACACCGTTCCTTTTCTGAATGTTGCTCCTTTTGGTTGTGGGAGCAGAGGGGGAGCCCATACTTGGGCAGCTGTGACGATGTGAGGGTTTGTGATCACCATACCATTGGCAGTAGCTTCAGAAAGTTGCACCTTGGGAGGAAGGAAAACGCCCGGATCTCCAGATGTTGAGGAGGAAAGAACAGGCAGGCAGAAGAGAACCAGGCAGCCTTGGCGTGGTTCAGCAGCTACAGGAAGGTGGAAGGTTGTGATTTTGTTTTTTTTTTTCTTTTTTTTTTTCAAAGTAGGCACACGCTTTATGCACCACTTCATTTGGCCTTTCCCCTGCTCCCCTTTCCTCCTTCCTTAGACAGAGGAGGGGAAGCTATTTGAGAAACCAACTGCCTGTGACTGCTTCCTAAAGGTGCTTGCTCACCAGTGTTTCACAGAGCAATGGAAGCCTTTCAAAGCTTGTCAGACCCATTGCCATCAAATGACCGTAGAGGGAGGGATTTAGAAAGGCAGAGAAATGTGAGGCTTGGCAGGTGGGGAGAAGGGGAATGGGCTGGGCACCTTCC
Source organism: Cebus imitator (assembly GCF_001604975.1). NCBI lineage: Eukaryota > Metazoa > Chordata > Mammalia > Primates > Cebidae > Cebus > Cebus imitator. Next base: position 2,538,319 of record NW_016107359.1, read on the forward strand.
ACAAGTTCTCTTGTTTAATCCTCACAACTTCATGGGATGGGTGTAATCACCCTGTTTTGTCTCTGAGAGGTGTAGTCACTGAAAGCTGCAGAACTGCTGCGTTAACCAGTCAGTAGAGAAACAACCCATTCTATGTGTTCTATTTGCACAGGGTGTCCATTCAGGGAATTAGAGGCTGGCTCAGCTGCTGGAAGGGGCGGAGGAGCAAGGGTCAGGAAGTCATCATGGAAGGTCAGTGTGCAGGCCACAAAGTGGATGTCTCTCCAGGACTGGCCTGGAAGCTGTATGGAACCTCTAGAAAGCTGGTGATGACTGAGCCACAGACGTGAGTGGGAGAATGCAGCCACAGGCCTGGAACAGGCTGCAAACCTCATATCTGCCCCAACTGCCTTAGGAGAAGAATGGCTTCTCCTCTCTTTCGCCTTCCAAATATCATGTGAGTGTCTCCCTGGCAGGATCCAGCCTGGGGCCCTGTAGAGAAGGGGAATCTGGGAACTCCAGGTCCTGGGGGAGACAGTGGATGAGGGTGGTAAGGACTAGAGGTGATGACAGACAGTCCAGCATGAATGCCACCAGGCAAAGCTGGGCCAGAACCCAGATCTGCAGGCTCCAATCCTCCACTCCATTGCCTAAGCCACACTGACCTCCACCAAACTTCCTCTGAAAGGATTTTGTCTTTGGCCTACCACTCTGTAGAAGTGTCTGAAATTCCTTCAACCATCAAGGAATGTGGAAAGCCATAGGCCTCTTCATGATCTTGAGCCACGAGCAGAAGAGAGGGGAGGGCATTCTTCTCCTGAGGCAGTTGGGGCAGATATGAGGTTTGCAGCCTCTTTTGGGCCTGTGCCCGACATCTCCTACCTGTAGCTGTGGCTCAGGTTCATGAAGTTTCCTTTTTCTCAAATAATACTTCTTGCTTTGGGATCAAACACTCAAGGTATTGGTCTTCAACCTGCGATTTTGAAGCTCTTTTAAAAGCAGAATTCTTTGTCCAAATGTTACACAGAACCCCACCATATGCAGTGGGTACTGAAGGACCCTAGGCTCCATGCTGAGGGCCTCTCTTCTGTCTGCAGGGCTGGGCACATCAGGTTCTAAAGGACATTAGACAGAGGAGGAAAAGGAGCTTCCTCTCAGCCCAGAAAATACTGGTGAGTTAGAGAATTGCGGGAGTGAAGCATCAAAGAGGAGGTCTTTCTCTACTTCCTCCCGTTCTCACATGTGGCTTTTGTGGTTCAACGACCAGACTTCTTTGGAAAGAAATACGGCCTTGAGGATTGGTATCTGGGAATGGAGCTAAACAGAAGTCTGTGTCCCTTTGGCTGCAGTTTTCAATGGGCCTCACCATCTTTTCCCAGAGTGGCTTTAGCAGGGGAGCTGGGGGGACTCTGTTATAGGTAGCATCCGAGGCTGGATGGGGCCTTCCTTAGGATCCTTGGAGTTCATAGTTTCATTCTGTCCTGCTTTCCTACTTCTGTAGACCCTAGGCCAGTATTTGTGTGCATGTGTGTGTGCACGCACGTGTGTGTGTGTGCATGTGTGTGTATATACTTCATTGAAGTGAGAGAGACACTGGATTCTAAATTCTCAGTAAATTGCAAATATTGTGAGATGAGTTAGTACTCTGGGCCAAGACAAATATAATTTTGGATTATTAAGTCCACACGACAAATGAGTGCTTATTAATTTTTATTTATCTTGAGTGAATTAATAGGGGCCAGCGATGAGGAAAAAATAATTGTCATTCTACTCATTCATAAAGAATCGCTGCTGATTTGGAGAAAACTCTAAGAAACAGTAGCATAAAATCACGGAATGTTGAAGCTGAAACCTTTATTTGCTTTAATCCAACAAATATGTATTAAGTAACTTCTCGGTTCTGGAAATTCAAAAGCGTACAAGAAACTGTTCCAGTCCTCAGGGAGCTCAGAGTTTGGCAGGGGCAACAATAGGAATGTGATCAAGGAAGACAGGTGGTATGAGATTAGGGCAGGCTGTCATTAGCTCATTGTGGGGGTAAAACAACCAGAGAAAGCTTTCTGGAGGAAGCTATATCTGAGTTGGGTTTTGTTGCATGAATAGGAGTTTGGCAGGAAAGAAGTTGGGGAAAGGCATTCTTGTCAGAAAGAACAAGAACAGAGGCTTGTTAATCCACGAGGTGAGTTCAGAAATCCAGCAGTCTAAAGGTGTAAAGTGGAGGGAGAGGAAGAGAGAGGGGTGGGCAGGGAGCAAGTCCTGACAGCGGAGCTGAGGATAGGTCTGGACTTTTCCTCCCTGATCAGGAGCCGTGAAGGTGTAAAGCCGGAGAAAGACCACTTTGTTGGAACTGTGGGGGTAACCAGAGGAGGCAAGGCTGGAATCAGGACCCCCTTATGAGGGGCTGCAGTGAATGGGGGTAGAAGCCAGGCAGAGGTAACGAGGAGACAGACAGTGGATGGATTGTATCAGTTTCTTTTTTGCTGCTGCAACAAATTTTAGTGGCTTAAAGCAACACAACTTAATTTTCTTACAGTTATGGAGATCAGAAGTTCAAAATCAATTTACTGGATTAAAGCCAAGGTGTCAGCCTGGCTGGTTCCTTTGGAGGCTCTAGGGTAGATGCTGTTTCCAGATCGCCTTTTTCAGCTTTTAGAGTGCCGCCTACATGCCTTGGCTCATGGTCCCTTCTGTCATCCTCAATCTGCATGATTCCAATCTCGGCTACCATCATCACTTCACCTTCTACCTGACTCTGACCTTCCTGTATCCCTCTGTAGGGACTGTTGTGGATATTCAGGGCCCACTTGGAAAACCTCATCTCAAAGTTCTTAAACACATTGGCAATTTCTTTGCTGTATGAGTTAACATGCACGGGTCCTAGGGATTAGGATGTGGACCTATTTGGAAGGCTGTTATTTAGCCTAGCACCTGGATACAAAGGACTTTGGGAACTGGAACCAATACAATTTTGCAACTGACTAGGGAGAATGGAGGCGATAATGGGAGAGAAAACCCCTGTGGATACTGCTTTGGGCAGCAAGTGAGTGGTGGTGCTCCGGCTGAGAGAAAGGAGGAGGAAGAGCAGAGGTGGAGAGCAAGGGTGGGGGCGGTGTGCAATAACGCGCTCAGTTTTGAGCACGGCGAATTTGAGATGTCCAGTAGGTCATCAGATACGTGGAATTCAGGGGAGAGGTCTGGGTGAGAAAGAAATGTGAGTCGGCCATGCACAGTTGGTAACAGAAACTGCGGTGTGGGTACAGAACTCAGGGAGCGTGTAGAAAAGAAATTTTTGAGCTTTATGATACATCAGAATTGCCTTGGCCTAGAGTTGGCAGGTTTCGCAAATGAAAGTACAGGAGGCCCTGTAAGGTTTGAGTTTCAGATAAACAACAAATATTTTCTTAGTATGTCTCACATATGGCCGGTATCTCGCTTGACCTGCCTCTGCTTGTTTATCTGAAATTCAGACTTAACTGGACATCCTGCATTTTGCCTGGTGACTCTACCCTGGGAGCATGTTAAAAACAAGACACCCTCGTGGGCCGCGTTCCCAGGGTTTCTGGTTCAGTTGGTCTACGGGGAGGCTTTGGAATCTGTATTTTAACACGCTTCCCGGGAGGCTCTCGGGCAGTTAGTCCTGCGAGACACTGAAGGAGAGTGAGGAAGGAAGAGGGCTCCAGAGCAGACCCCAGGAACCTCAGCACTGAAGGGCGAGGGAAGGAAGAAGCCAGCACGCCGGCCTGAGAAGACCAGATAGAGCAGCAGGAGGAAAACCGGCCCTGGTGGCCTCATGCAGGTGTTTTGGGGAAGAGCAGCAGTGTAGCACGAAGTTGTAAGAGGCCATAAGTTGACAATGTGGTGTCAGTGGTGACTGTGGCAGATTCGTGGAGACCTTGCCATTCTTGTTCATTGGAGTTTTCCTTCAGTCTGGGCTGTACCCAGGACACAGTAATCGTGCCCGTATCTCTCTGCTCATATGCCTCTCTGCCTGAGGGCTTTCCCCACCACAGCTTGGCTGCTGGCAGGCATGACCTGGAAATTCAGGAGTGCAAATACCCCAGGACAACCCTCGCCAGTGGGGCATGCAAGCTGGTGGACCAATGGCTCAGCCTCCCAGCTCCAAGAGCTCAGTCCACTCAGTTTCTCAGAGGGGACTCAGAGGGATTGAGCCTCAGTTGCCCACAGTGGTGTCCTGCTTATTAATTATGCTTGGTTAGCTTCCCTTCCCTCCCTGTCTCACACTGTCCCTGCCCCTCCAAATCCCATTCTCTGGAATCACTTCCCAATTATACTACATACACCCAGGGCCGTGTCTCAGGATCTGCTTCTGGGAGGACCAAAACCAGGACCCTGAAGATTTCTATTCCCATGGTATCACAGGGTTGAGCTAAGGGCAGCAGGCAGAGGGGTGGGAAGGGGGGCGATGGTCCCCGGAAGGAGCCATGAGGCAGGGAAAGGCTGTCTTCAGTGAACCCCAGCCTGCCCTGGGTGCACCTCTCCTCCTTGGCAGCCTGCATTCCCTGGTGCTTATCACGTGGCCCTGATTCCGTGAGGCCCCTCTGCAGAACCTCCTTCCAGGGTCTCAGAACTCTGGTAGGCCGTTTCACTGGGACTCTGCCCTCTTCAGCCATGCTAATGAGGGCATGTATCTATCCCCCTTCTCCTTTGCAGATGATGGTGTTCTTCCATTTCAAAGCGGCCCTTCAATATCTTAGAGAAGAAAGGAGATGAAGCTTTCCTGAGCACTGCTTTGTATACAACTTTGCGATCTCTTTTAATCCTCACAACGCCATCAAAAGTGGTTTTTCCCGTCTTTCAAATGAGGACACTGGGGCTCAGGGGAGTTGAGTCACCTGCTAAGGTCACCCCATGCAGTAAGTGGTGGAGCTTGGATGCTGGTCTGTTGCCTTACCAGGCTGCCTACACATGACAGGTATTTGAGGATGACACCCGCGTTCAACCCAGCCCTTTCCCTGTCCAGGGCCTGTGATCACATTTTCTTTAGATGACACTTCAAGGGGCACAGCTCCTGAACTCTCACCTCTTGTGTGACATTCTTGGTCTGCCTTCCCAGTGAAATGTAGCACCCAGGGTTGGTAGCTTTCCAAAAGAGCCCTGTGCCAGTTACCTCTGCTGACCTGAACATGACACCTCCATCTCTGACCCCAGGATCACGTTAGCTTTTGAAACAGCCAGTCCTTACATGGGCTCATATGAAGCTTTGGGGTTACCTAAAACCCCCGGGTCTTTTTCACAAGACCTGTTGACAAGCCAGGATGCTCCTGGGGCAGTTAATCATTTTGATCCCAAATGCAGGCCTTGACATTTGTTAGGATTGTGGTTTTCATGGTTTGGCCTAACATTACAACAGAGAAAAATGCAATAGGTGTTGATTTCTCTAAATGGCCATTGATTGGCAATTAATGAATTTATATTGGTGTGTCTCACATTTCCAAGTAGGTTTTTTGTTCCTTGAGGGCAGAGGGCATGCTTTCCCTCCTCTGCATTGCCTACAGGGTCTGGCACAAAGGTTGCAAACAGTAGGGTATTCCACAAGTATTCCTATTGCCTGATTCAGGAAAAAGACTCTCAATCCCTCAATCCTGCCCTTCTCGGCCTCAGCTTCAGCTCTTGTCAGCACCACTCTCCCATGGTACCACCTGCAGCTACACGGAGCACCCCCATCTGGAACACTTCCGGGGAGTGGCTTCTTATAGTAGCTGTGGCAGGCAAGATGGCTGAGTGAAGGAAAGAGCACTGGGCCTGGAGAGGAGAGACCTGGGTCTGAATTTCAGCTCCCACATGTGACTGTGTGCTATTCCCTCACTTGTAAAATAGAGACAATGAAAACAGGTTATATGTATTAAATCCATACTATAAAATGTGCTCCAGTGTTTTTTGCCCATAATCTCAACCCAGTGAGTTAGGAGAATAAACATTTCCATGCTTTAGATAAAAAAATCTGAAATTCACAGTAGTTAATTTGTTTGCTACAGGGTCACAAAAGTAAAGAGTGCAGAACTGGCATTTGAACCCATGCCATGTGCTGTGCCCTTAGCCACTGGGCATCATCAATCTATTACCTCATAGATGATTGCACAAGAGGATGGCAACTCGCTGATAAAGTGCCCATTGCCATGCCTGGCACATAGCAAGTACTCAGTGCTACCTCTCCCCCCAGCTGCCTCACCCCCTTTAATTTTTCCCTTTCCTCAGGCAGAGCTAGGATGGAAAGCTAGACGTAGAGGAGATTTGCTTTCAATACAGTCAAGGGAGGAACTTCCTGACAGTTTTGAGTCCTCAGAGAGAGACCTCTGTTCTTGGAATAAGAGATCAGAGCCTGGCCGGCCAGCTGCGGGTGGTGGAACTTCTGTCTTGGTCTGGAGGAGGATGCAGTCATCATGGGAGGGTTGGCTGGGGGCCCTTGGACCTGTGAAGAATGAATTCCTTAGTTCATGGGGCCATCCTGACCTCTCTCCACCTTTCTCACACATGGTCTATCACCACGTAATGTTGATCCCACGCCACCTGCCCTGGCATTCTGTTACCTGCTTCTCTCCAGGACACCAGCAGCTCTCCCGTTGAGCCTGGCATTGGCCATCTAACCGAATAAATGACCTCTCTCGGTTGTCCATCCACACAGCACTCTGTGGGTCTTCCCAAAATAACGATGTGCTTATGCCTCGCCCCAGCCAGGACCTTCAAGGCCTTTCTATCTGTAGGTAAAGGTGCTAAGGGACCTTCAGAGGTCTCCCTGCCAGTCATCTAGGCCCTCTCAGGGGCCCCAAAGCCTCCGGTAGCCTTTGTATGTGCTTTTCCCTCAGCATGGGATCCTCTTCCTCCCTCTGTCTCTGCTAACTTCTTCTTCCCCTTCTAAGTCTGTGTATTTCCTTTTCGTGGTAGCTGTCTTTGATCACTCCTTTTCCTCCATCCTTGCCCCAAGTGACAGAGCTGGTCTCATGTCATCAGAGCCCATCTCTAGGACCTAGAGATGAGCCATGCACTATAAGCTTTTCTTGAGTCCTCTAGGTGCCAAGACTTGGCCAGACCCTGAGGATGCAGAGATAAATGAGCCATGTTCCTGGGCCTGGAAGAGCTCTCCAGAACAGCATGGAGTGATGTGTTGGCCAAGTTAAGCTCAGGCGCTCTGAGGAAAGGTATACCAGGAAGACAGATAATCCAGACTGAGGGAGTCAGAGAGGGCTTCCTGGTGGAAGAAGTGTTTAAGTAGAGCTTTAAGGTCTCAGTGGGGGATAGGACGTCAAGGAGACAAAGAGAAAAGGTGCTCAGCTGGAGCCCTGAGTGTACAAGCCATGTGAGCACTGCAGGAGGACCGAGCGGAGGTTGCATGGCGCTTGCAGATGGCTGCCATGACAGGTAACTGGGAAGGAGTCTCCTTGGAGGCTTCCCAGGTCTCTGGAAGGGCAGGAGTAGGGGATGCGCAGGAGGACTAGGTTTGGAGGGACAAGAGGGTAAAGAGGCTGGTGGGGAGCCTGCTTGATCTAGAGTCCTTGCGGGAGCCCTGAGTGGAAATTGCTTAGGGGAAAGGGCATCCAAAGTGGAGGGAACAGCAGAAAAAGGCCAAGAGACCAAACTGAATGGGCCATAGGCAGTGGGACAATGAGGACAATGGCTGGAGTGTGGAGACTGGTCAGCCAGAGGAGGTTTCCAAGGTGGCTATACCTGAGAGTCAGTTATGGGCCAGACCCTGTGCTAAGTGCTCTTTTGAACACTACTTTTTATCTTTCCAGCAATCCTGCGCCAGCCCTATTTTACAGATGAAAGCATTGAGACTCAGAATGGACAAAGGACTTGCTCAAGACCACGTAGCACCAACCAGAGCCTTGCATAATAGGTGCTCAATATATATGTCCGAAGGGGCTGACTGACTGCATGAATGAATGAATGAATGAATGAATGATAGAATTCAAGCCCAAGCACGCCTGGCTTTCATCCTGAGCTCTGTCCTGTCCTATACCTTGTTGCCTGAATTCTCTCCACTTCAAAAACAATAACTATAATTCTAATGGTAAGGAGAACAAATAATACACCTTCCCCCTGAGCCTGAAGTGCTTGTCGCTTTGAGCAAAGCCGTCACAATTCTCCAAGCCCTGAGCTCATGGCCACATGCTTCCCCGCTTCCGGAATCTTCCCTAACTCCTTCTAGGGCAGCTCCATGCCAGCTGCCCTTTTGAAAGCCACTGTTTGCTTTCCCTGCCTCCAGTTTTATCATTTTCTCCAGGAAAATATTTGCCTTCCCATTATTTTAATCATGCCTCTCGGGTCCAGCAGGGAGGCTTTGCAGAAGAATGAGTCCTGTTTTCTGTTTGCTGTACTGGGAGGACAAACAGGTTTGTTTGACTTACCTGCGTTTTCCCAGTAGGTGGACCCCTTGGAGCAAACACAGACTAGACTGTGGGCTTCTGGCCCCTTGGACCTAGAGTTGACTTGACTGGGGAGCATTTAAAATGGAAAGTGCCGCCCTTAAGCCAAGTTGGGTGGATTGAGCTATTCTCTTTGGTTTATCACAGAGCCTGGATTCCTCTTATCATGCAAGATGCCTAAACTGGAAGTAACCTTCTCTTGAGTCCAGGACACATTCAATCTTCCTCAAATAGCAACCCAGTCCTGTAATATTGAATGGATTTATCTAAGAGTGAGACTTCAAGATGAAAATGTTCTAGAGATTAGGGGTGGAATTAAATAGGGGGCTACGACCAGGGTTAAAATTATTGGGGTAAAAATGGCCCTGATTTTTGAAGGCAGACAGAGCTGGTTCACATTCAATGATAGGTGAACTACTTGTTATGTGTGTGTTGCTAAGGATAGAGCTGTTGCTTCATTCTGTAAACGTTTAGTGATCACTTCCCAGGTGCCATCCCTATTTTAAGTGGTGTGATACACCAGTGAACAAAACAAGTAATAATCTCTGCCCTTTGGAGTTTACAATCCAGTGGAGGGGAAAACAGGCAAACATAAGACATAAGAAAAACATGTAGCAAGTTAGAAAGGGATCAAAAACAGTAGAAGAGGGCTGGGCACGGGGGCTCACGCCTATAATCCCAGCACTTTGGGAGGCCAAGGTGGGTGGATCGCCTGAGGCCAGGAGTTCAAGACCTGCCTGGCCAACATGATGAAACCCTATTTCTACTAAAAATACAAGAATTAGCTGGGTATGGAGGCGAGTGCCTATAATTTCAGCTACTCTGGAGGCTGAGGCACAAGAATCTCTTGAACCCAGGAGGCGGAAGTTGCAGTGAGCTGAGATCCACTTCAGTCTGGGCGACAGTGAGACTCTGTCTCAAAAAAAAAAAGGTGGGAAGGTGATATTGGTGGGGTGAGGATACAGTATAAATGGGATGGTCAGGAAAGGCCTCTTGAAGAAGGTGATATTTGAATAACAATTTGAAGGAGGAAAAGTACTTAATTCCAGACATGTCTGATTCCAAAGCCCAGACTCTTAAGCCTACATCACCTCTCTCCCAGTTGAATGCCAGCAGTTGAATGGTATTAGTGCTTATCCCTTCCTTTTAGAGACTCTTGGGCATACATCAACTAGGGAGACAGATAAGAAGGTGATGGTGGAGATCCCAGCAGAGCACCATTGCCAGAGCAATGCGTGGGCATATAGGAGGGATCCTGGGGAGCGGGCAGTCACCAAGATGCCCATGACTGCTCTTAGGGTTGGAGTTAACTCAGGTTGGGGAGTAGAGTTAGGGTGGGGAGGGCTAGATCAGCTGGGGAAATCATCCATTGATGTTCACTGCGCTTCCTAACTTTGCCTTGCAGACAAATGCACTACAAAAACGTTTATCGAGGGCCTACTAGGAACCAGGTCCTTTCCCATCCATGCCATTCTCCCAACTGTCCTGTGAAGCAGGCAATAGCATCTCCATTCCACAGCTAGGGAAACTGAGGCTCAAAGGTTGTAAAGCTTATGTGTTGCTGACTGGCTTAGATATAGCTTTGGATCTGTCTGACTTTACAGACAGGGCAATTTTTACTTTGCAATCACGATCAATTTCTGATTGAACACAAAATCTGTCTGAAAAGCTGCCAATGTCACTATCATCCTCAATGTCACCATCAACATTACCAACATCACGATCACCATTAACATCACAATCACCATCACTGGTCACTGTCACGATCACCATCATCACTGTCACTGTCACCATCATCGTCACCATCACCATCAACATTACAATCACTGTCACCGTCACCATCACCATCATCATCACCATCACCAACATCAACATCAACATCACAATCACCATCATGGTCACCATCACCATTGCCATCACCATTACCGTCATCATCACCATCACCATCATTGTCACCATCACCATCATCACCATCACCAACATCAACATTAACATCACCATCACCATCATGGTCACCATCACCTTCACCATCACCATCATCATCACCGTCACCGTCACCATCATCGTCACCATCACCAACATCAACATCAACATCACAATCACCATCATGGTCACCATCACCTTCACCATCACCATCATCATCACCGTCACCATCACCATCATCGTCACCATCACCAACATCAACATCAACATCACAATCACCATCACAGTCATGGTCGCCATCACTGTCACCATCACCATCATCACCATCACCAACATCAACATTAACATCACCATCACCATCATGGTCACCATCACCTTCACCATCACCATCACCATCACTGTCACCATCACCATCATCGTCACCGTCACCAACATCACCATCACCATTAACATCACAATCACCATCACAGTCACGGTCACCATCACCGTCACCATCACCATCGTCACCATCACCGACATCACCATCACCATTAACATCGCAATTGCCATCACGGGCACTGTCACCATCACTGTCACCATCACCATCATCATCACCGTCACCATCACCATCATTGTCACCATCACCAACATCACCATCACCATTAACATCACAATCACCATCACAGTCACCATCACCACCACTGTCACCGTCACCATCACTGTCACCGTCACCAACATCACCACAACCTCACTCAATCAGTGGTGATTACAGGCAGCAGGGCATGTCAGATCATCTCTCTTAGCTTCAGCTTTCTTATCTGTGAAATGAGGATAAATACATCTACCTCAGAGGTTAGGAGAAGTGCTGAAGGAGGTCTCCTATTTCCTCCACTTTGTCAAAACTGCTCTTTTCAGAATCATCAGTGACCTCTATAATTGTTGTCATTATACTCGCCTTTGAAGAGGATTCGATGCATCTGACCACTTCCTCCTCTTGGCTTTGTGACAGTCACTTTCTGGTTTCCCCTCCAGCTCACTGATCCCCACCCTCCTTTGCTAGCTCTGTCTCTTCTACTTACCCCAAAATATTTGAGTCTTGCAGAGCTTTCTTCATTCAGGCTCTCTAACTGCTTCCTCCTTGGTCCAAGCAACCATCATGCTTCCCTTGAAATACTATAGAAACTTCACATCACTAGGGCACAGTCAGGTAAGCAGACCTTAGAGTGGGCCGTGGAGCACCCCCTGAGGAAGAAGCGTCCTTCCTGGACCCATCTGGAACTGACAGCACTCTTTTCAAGGAGGAGACACAGGGCTAATGCTGAGCAGAATATTTTGCTGATAGTTTGTGAAGTCTCTGCCTCCTGGACCTGCATCCCTTTCAGCTTTCTGTTGATTTCTGGGTTTGTACTGTCTCAGGTGATCAGCACCCTTAGAATCTTCCCACCCTAAATAGGTCCACACTGAGATGTCAGGGACAGGGAACCTCTTAGAAAGTGTCCCCCACCACATTGGTTTCTATTTAGCAGAGAACTAAACGGAGTGCTATAGAGAGATCTCCAGTTAATGGCAGGGGACATTTGCAGAATGCTTTCCTGAAAACTGAAATAGCACCCCTTTGGGGGCTACTGTTTCTGCCTCCACATCGGGGGGCCTGTTCTGAGACAGATGGTCCCCTGTTGGGTTGTTCTCACACACACGAGCAGAGGAATTCGTTTAGGTCCTCTTGGCCTTGGGAGCATTTTGAATCAGATGCCAGGAGAAACAGATTGCCTACCCCTTATTCTGGGGGCTGTGGGTGGATGGCTTTGAGAGGAGATCTCTTCCAAGAATGTGTTTTCCCTTACATCTTCAGGATGCCATGCACTTCCCGCTCTGCTCTTTTAAGGCTGGCATGAGCATGAGAGTTGCTTGGGGGGGTAACGTCTGTACCGCCTCTGCCCCCCTGCTCAGGAGCAAAGACGGGTGGGTGTCACTTTTGGCATCCTCCTTTGTTCCCTTTTCGAAGGGCTACCCAGTTGGTAACACTACAATCTGCTCTCCACCGCCAGCTTAACATTCCTAAAATAGCTCAGTGTGATTGGGCCATTCCATTGCTCAAGAACCATCCAGAGCCTTCCATCGCCGGTAGAATGAAGTCCCAGGCTTTGGTCTCACATTCGCGGTTGCTACCATCTGGCCTTCATTTGCTCTTCCCACCATGCCCCTCATTCATTCTCTACCCAAGGTCTTCGCTCCAGACAGTCAGGTCGACTCTCCTTTCCCGGAATGCCTGGCCTCCTGGCCGCATCCACACCACTCTCTTGGTTAAAATGCCATCCCTCCTTGTTGCCTGTATAAACTTCTTCCTGTTCTTCCAAATAGGTTTGAGGCCGACCATGCAAAGGCCTCCTCTGCTTGGATGTCTTCCTTGATCCCTCCTTTCATTTGACCCCTCATTCCTTATGACCACACAGAGGACCCTTTGTGACTTCTCCCACTGAGGTGGGTGTATTTACAAAAGGGCGACTTACCTAGCTGTGGGCAGGAGTGGGAGACCCACAAGGGACAGTACCTGGGACTATTACCACCAACAGGTACTCCCAGTAACAGGAGCGCTGTTGCCACTCCTAGGCCTGAAGAAGCGAGGGGAGGAAACTGTTAACAAAACCTGGAAGGAGGAAGGCCTGCAGAGAAGACCACAGGGCTGTGGCCTTCCATAGAGATAGAGTCAGCTTGGGGAGGGCTCTCTGGTGAGTCAGGAGAACGAACACCCCTTGGCTGAGACCAGTTGGAAGCAGAGCACAAGGGAGCTCCGTAGAGAGTCCCTGCAGGTCGGTCAGCCTGTCCATGTGGGCAGAGGAGTGGAGGGCTGTGGAAAGGAATCTGGAGGGACATGAAGGGGAAGGGAATTCCAGCTTTTACCTGAGATGTCAGATGGGTAGATTGCGAAGACTTTGAATGTCACAAGTAGAAGGATTCTTCTGCTCAGGCTGTTCAACGTCATTTCCCACACAGGAGAGTGGAAGCCCAGAGGGCGTTCATGCTGACCTGAGACCGCACAGTAAGGTAGCGTCAGAGATGAGACTGCAGAAGTGTGAACCCCCTAGCTCATTAGTCCATTGCTTCTTTGGAACAGAGCATTAATAAGTTACACAATAGGAATTTGAGTTTTAGTCTTACTGCCCATGCTGTCTGTGTTTGGTAACTGATGAGATGGCCTGATAGGAGTCTGCTTGCAAGTGGTGGCTGACGGTCCTCCATGGAAGAGGTTGCATCCCGAAGGGGACAGCCACAGACAATGATTTTACCCAGTGGTATGTGGATTGACATTATGAACACAGTATGGCAGTGTTTGTTTTTTTCTTTTTCTTTTTTTTGAGACAGGGTCTCGCTTGCTGCCCAGGCTGGCATGCAGTGCAATCACAGCCCACTGCAGCCTCGACCTCTTGGACTCAAGCAATCCTCCCACTTTAACCTCCCAGAGGCTGAGGCTACAGGCGCGTACCACCATATCTGGCTAATATCTTTTGTAAAAAGCTATTATTATTTGTTTATTTATTTTGAGACAGAGTCTCGCTCTGTTGCCCAGGCTGGAATGCAGTGGCGCAATCTCAGCTCACTGCAACCTCCACCTCCCAGGTTCAAGCGATTCTCCTGCTTCAGCCTCCTGAGTAGCCGGGATTACAGGCGCCTGCCACCACACCTGGCTAATTTTTGTATTTTTAGTAGAGACGGGGTTTCACCATGTTGGTCAGGCTGGTCTCCAACTCCTGACCTTGTGATCTGCCCACCTCAGCCTCCCACAGCTGGGATTACAGGGGTGAGCCACCAAGCCCAGCTGGCAGTTGTTTTTCAAGTGTGTTGCCCACCTGTGCTCCTGGACACCATTTGAATGCTCTCCCATGGACAGCGCTCTGTGTGTGTGTGTGTGTGTGTGTGTGTGTGCGCGTGCGTGCGCGCGCGCGCGCGTGCATGTGTGTGTGCGTGTGTGTGTGTGTGTGTGTTAAAGGGGAGAGATCTACTGTAGAATCTGAAAGAGCTCTTTCACTCATCTCTGAGTCACACTGAACTGCAAGCAGCACTGCTGTGGGTCCTCCATAAGGGAGCATAATGCAAAACAGAGAGACAGCTCTCCCTCACCCCACTGAAGACCTACTTTGTTTTAATTACTTATTTATTTATTACTGCTATTTTTTGAGACGGAGTCTTGCTCTGTCTCTCGGGCTGGAGTGCAATGGCGCAATTTTGGCTCATTGCAACCTCTGCCTCCTGGGTTCAAGTTATTCTCCTGCCTCAGCTTCCTGAGTATCTGGAATTACAGGTGCGTGCCACCATGCCCAGCTGATTTTTGTATTTTAGTAGAGACGAGGTTTCACCATGTTGGCCAGGCTGGTCTCAAACTCCTGTCCTCCAGTGATTCACCCACCTCCATCTCCCAAAGTGTTGGGATTACAAGCATGAGCCACTGCGAATTAAAACAAACCCTACTTTGTTTTAATTCTCTTTCACCCAATTTCTCTCTGCTGTTTTTTTTTTTTTTTAATTGAAGCAGTTATGCAGTGTTTTGCAATGTTCAGACACTGATCCTTATGACTCCTGACGTCTCAGATCCAGCCTGTGGGAGAGCCAGGGCAGGGAGTATGATATCCAATTGTCAGCGGAAGGAATACACTCAGGGAAGTCAAATAAATGGTCTCAGCTCCCACAGCTGGAGAGGGATGGGACCCAACAGTAGGCCTGACTCTGAAGACCATGCCATTTTGATTTTACCATATTGGGACTCTCTCCCCCCGCCAACAGTTCCTTTTTCTGAGTGTTTTCCTATTCTTTTACTCTTTTATCTTTCAACCTTTCCCTTCACCTCCATCTCCCCATCCTCTCTTCTCCATCTCTCTCTTTCTCCTTTTCCCTTCTCCCCACTCTTCTGAAAAGCTACAGCTTCTCTCTGTTCTAATATGCCTAAGACATTGTCCCAGAAACTTTCTTATGTGCTTCTTGACACCTAGAGGGACTGTACAGGGGTATATTTGTTGGGAGAGCCTCTGCCTCCATGGGGAGAGAGGCTAACTGATTGACATTCTGCTTCTTGTACCAACTAAGGGGCCATTTGCAGACAGTGCATAAAAATGACAAAGCACCATTGAGCAATCTTTCCTCGCATCAGTTAGATTCTGACATCTGCGTACTGTTTAATTATCTTTTGACTGAGGAAATGGAAAAGTTGACAAATAGTTTAACCCAACGAGAGTCAGTTTCCTTATTTTTCCCCGTTCGTGAGCATGTTTTTAGAACACCAATCTGCCAACATCTCCTAGTCTCTCTGGGGAACTGGCAAAAAATACAGACAAATATTTATGTTCCATGAACTCAGGATGGTTTTCATGTTGTTTTCATGTTTAACTGATTTCAAATGAACGACAATGGCTCTTAATGTGGTTACAAGAATTTGCCATTAATTTTCACTTGAAATTGGATCCAGCCGGTATACATGCCTACATTGTATCCTAGTTCTTAACAATTTGCCTTCCAAAAACATAGGCTGCTTCCCACTGGCTGATTGGCACAGCAGCTTCGTGAGGGCATCAATCTCCTATTACACGTGAACAAAAATAAATTGAGACGATCACGCCTATTTTGGAGTGCTTTGCATGTAGCCTTTGAGGCAGGTGTCTGGGACACTGGGTGAAAACCCTGGGGGCAGCATGTTCAGCATACTATCCTTTCCTGGTTGTGAAGATGCCAGCTCCAGCCCAAGCGGGAACGAGGCTGGGTGGCCAGGGGACGTGGGAGTGGGGTGTGAGGTCTCAGAGCATTTTGAAAACCTTCTGTTGTCTGTCTACCTTGGATTTGGAGAGTACCATGGTGATGTTATAGGTTCTTTGTGAGGTTTAACGTCTTCCCTCTCTTGGTCTAAAATGCTGAAGTGGGTGGTGGAACAGAGGGGCCATGGCAGGAAGAGGAGAGTTGAGCCAGACGAATAGGCTTCTCCATCTGTGGGGACGTCATTTAATTTTGGAAACACTGAGTTTCTGTTTAATCGGTGTAACAGTTTAATTTGTTGAATTTTTGAAGGGGTGGGTGTTAAATTGGATAACATGTTGGGAAGACTGGGCTTAGATGTTGGGCTTAAACTGGAGATAAGGTTTATGACCTATGAATAAAGAAGGGATTAGGCCACGTAGTGTGGGGTCAGGGGTGGTAAGCAGATTTCGTACCCATGGTAATTCCAAAAGAGCGATCAGGCTTTCTGAGCTGCATGGTGGAGGGGCTGGTGCAGCTGCTCTAGAGCACCGTGCAAGAGTTTCCTGATTGATTAGCAATGTCTGCTCTGGTCTCTGGGAAGGATGGCTGCACCCTTGCAGGTTTTCACCATTCCTGGATTGAATGTCTTCGAGAGCCTTTTCAATTCTATTTTTGTAATAAGAATAATTGAGAAGTGAATGAAGCCGACCTTCTTATTTAAATGCACTGGAGGTTGAGACCTGGAAAGGCAGACTGGGAGGCCTACAGCAGTGCCTTTCCAACTGAATGTGTATACTTGAAATCAGAGGTCTGGACTAAGGCCCAATGGCCTCAATTTCTGATAGGTTCCCAGGTGATGCTGATGCTGCTGGTCCGTGGGACACACTTTGAGCAACAAATACCTAAGTCAGCATCCTAAACCTGGGCCAATGCCCTTTTACTGCAGGCACACAGCCTGCATAAAAGCCTGTATATATGCTCTTTTCCAAGGATTATTTCCCACAGGTTATTTAAGTGATTCCTCCAGATAGCCTTTTAATGTTTGATACATTATTTCCCACCCCCATCACCCCCCCTTTTTTTTTTTGCCTAAATGTGCTTTTCAGGTGCAGCATGTTTAAGTGCCTAGCCCAAGGGCTATAAATGGCAGAGTTGAGACTCATGTTTAAGTCTTTGCCCTGCACTAGGTGGCCCTTTAAGCACCTAACTGGCAGGCCTAATTGTAGAGCTAACATGAGTGCCCTCAGCTCAAATGGTGCAGCTCTTGGATCAGTGCCAAGGGATTGTCCTGATGCTAAATATGCCTTCAGATCACATCAGAAGGCTAAGCTCTGCCTTGTGACCCCCAGTTCCACCATTTCAGCCAGCCACGAAGGCCGGCAGACAGCATCTTACAGTCCTGGATCCATGGAAGCCTTCTTTGTCCTTAGGAGGGTTTTAGAACCAGATAGATCTCGGTCAGAGTGGTTGGGAGTTTGCGACCAGCCTGACCAACATGGAGAAACCCCGTCTCTACTAAAAAAACAAAAAAATCAGCCGGGCGTGGTGGTGCATGCCTATGATCCCAGCTACTCAGGAGGATGAGGCAGGAGAATCACCTGAACCTGGGAGGCAGAGGTTCAAGCTGAGATTGCACCATTGCACTCCAGCCTGGGCAACAAGAGTGAAACTCCGTCTCAAAAAAAAAAAAAAAAAAAAAAAAAGAATGTTTCCATGTCATTTAACCTTGAGCAAGTTACTTAACTTCCCCAAATTAAAGTCCCTTCATCTGTAAAAAGTCACATTCTTGCCTTTCAGAGTTGTGGGAAAGATGAAAATAAACAATGTAGTAAAATGCGTGGCAGAATGCATAGTGAAGACGAAACGTTCCATTTCTCCCCTTTGTCCTTCAGAAGAACTGTCATGCCTTAGTGTTGCTATTCACTGCACAAATACTGTGGAATTATCTTAAATTCTTCTTGGTACAGTGGCGTACTCCATAAAATGGGGTCAACCTTTGTGTGGTGCCTTCCCCATACGCAATAAAATAGGAAACCATATTAATCATCAAATATCATTCTTTCATGATATAACACACAAAAAACTATTTAAACAAACTT
This sequence comes from Cebus imitator, assembly GCF_001604975.1. Classification (NCBI taxonomy): domain Eukaryota; kingdom Metazoa; phylum Chordata; class Mammalia; order Primates; family Cebidae; genus Cebus; species Cebus imitator. Next base: position 2,556,404 of record NW_016107359.1, read on the forward strand.
CAAAACTTATACTCTAAAACATGTCAGCACCAAGAACTATGCAGGCAACACAGACAAACTTGAAAATTAGAAGCAAACTTAAAATGTCTCCGTTGTGATTTGGCATTAGCAAAATCACTGATAAGTTTCACAACTTCTGCTGCCTTGTTTCTGCAGCGAGTGGTGTTAATTCTGTTAAACGTTGTTGTCACAGAGTGTTCCTTAAATAGTTTTTAATTGGTTTTAATTTGGAGAAAAAATGTTCTGCTGAAGATACAGGGGCAGGAATTGTCAAAAATAAAATTAACCAGATAACATTCTACGGAAAAACTTGGAGACATGCTGTGTCATTCTATACTCCCTTGGCAAACGTATGGATGCTTTTAATTTTGTCAATTTCACATGTTAATGATTTTCACAGAGCAGTAAGTTAATTGGTAGTGCTTCCAATGGATCCTTGGAATATTTCGTTTTCACCTCCTGTGTGTTCTTCACAGTGGACTTTTCATCCACATGAATTAATTAGGATGGTGGAAAAAAATGCAAACAAGTCAGCAGTTGTATTTAACCCTGAAATCTTAGGCCTGTTTAGGTAATCAGTGTTATCAATTATCCATGAAAAAAAGGTAAGCAATATAAAATCCTTCTTTTAAAAAAAACCTGCTGAAGCTCAACGTGCTGCCATCCTGATATTCAGCAAATCAACAGGTGGAGGCAGATGATGTAGATGATACAAAAATCTTTTCATTATCATGGTATCTTGGCAAAATTTTAGCCAAAGCAGTCTTTTTTTTTTTTTTTTTAATTTGGAGAATATATCCTGGTCAACATGGTGAAACCCTGTCTCTACTAAAAATACAAAAAATTAGCTGGGCATGGTGGTGCGTGCCTGTAATCCCAGCTACTCAGGA
>NW_016107359.1:2557389-2567444 GCF_001604975.1 Cebus imitator
AAAAAAAAAAAAAAAACTTGGAGAATATAGTCAGATTTTTTTCACCTGCCTTTTAAGACATTGGCATACTCCTATATGTATGAATGCATAATTCTATTAAAGAATTCTGCATCGCTTCAGCTAAGGGAGCAACAGCCGCTCTGACAGCTCTGACTTTGCAAATGGCAGCCAAGCGCCCACATTTTCTTGGCTATAAAGGAAGCAGAGGTCAATATGCTTTCCTAGGAGTCATCAAGTATCGCCAAGGAATAGCCCCAGCCTGATTGCATATCACATTTCAGGCAGGCCGTACTCTATTCAAATGGCATCTGGTGTAAAATAGTATTAGAAACTTTTTTCCCAACATTGAGAAGAACTGAACCATGCAGGGGGAAAATTGACAAGTACAGTGATATGGGGATGTGTCTACACTTAAGTGTATGTGGTATGTCCTTGCATTTGCTTAGTCAATAGGGTACCAAGAAGTGAGATTTCAATGCTCCTGTCTAACAGAGAGTAGGTTTTTATTAATAGTGCTTTGTAGGCCATTGGCTACAGAAGATATGTACCAATGATATTCTCATTTGATTGTCGTGGAAGCCAGAGTGGAATTCTACTCCAGCGCAGTTTTTATTTATACGCCAATGGTGACATGTGGATTTAAAAATCAGTTGCCTACATGATAGCCACAGTTAGTACCATAGAAGCTTTAAACTCTCAAGGGCTCCTAGTAACCCATGGCCCTGAAACAGTGCACTGTCCCAGCTTGACATGGGTCCCCTAGTTTCCCACTTTCATAATGATCAACTGGGTGATCAAGGCCTCCACAGCCTGGCCCCAGCTTCAGCCTAGATCCCCACCTAACACAGCCCCTCCCCAGCCCCACTGCGCTGTCTCTTTTGAGCAAGGCTTCCCTCTTCTGCCTCTGCTCCTGCAGTCTCGCGTTCTGCTTTTCAGGTTTTCTCTGCTCCTCCACCTGCATCAATCCTTCTTATCCTTTAAGACCTGGCATAGACCCTGTATCAATCAAGGTCCTGGCAAGAAACAGCTGACGCATCAGAAAGGCATTTGAAGAGAGTTAAAGAGGAATGCTTTCTAAGGAAATTGCCAGGGCACAGGGACAGCATGAGATGTTGTAGCACCCTGGGACTACTGCAGTGGGGAGCTGCTACTGTCCCTAGGCTGGAAGAGGTGAGGCGAGGGAGCTTTTACTGAAACCACAGAAGGCCCATAGCCATAAGCGAGGACTGCCTGGTGGGACTCATGGCCTTTGCTGGAGGAAACTGGTCATTGCTAACCCTCAGCCTGGCAGAGAGGAAGCCAGAGGAGTGCAAACCCTTCTCTTTCCTCCTGCTGTGCATCCCCTGCTGCCTGTCAACTTGGGCCAAACCCAACTCGGAGAAGGAGGACAAGAAACCCCTTGCGTGGCCCTTCCAGGTCAGCCTCCCAGCCAGAGCAGGGTGGAGGGGGATGACGCCTGGATAGAGAGGGGACTCTTCTGCCTTCTCCCAGGAGCACCCTGATGAATCCGCCCAGAGAGGCCTCTCTACTCTGAACCCCAGAGCGCTTCTGGTTTGAATGCGCACTTGGCCTTCAGTAGCTGTCATGCGTCTTCATGTTGTACTGCAGGGTTGTTACTCTCTTCCGTTTTCAGTTTGCATCATGCTCCCCACTGACTATGGAAGCTCCTTGAAGCAGGGACTTTCACTTATTCTCTTTGTATTTCTCATATGGAAACAAGTAAATATCCTGCAATGTCTTGCTTGTGTCCGTTTGGAACATTCTGTTCCTCGGTTGCCCCTCCACCCCAACCCCAACCCAAACACACACCTCTAGGGCATCAGGACCTGTGCCTGTTAGATTATTCTTGGTGAGGGGGTGGGCATTGAGATAAGGGTGAAGAAGCTGGGGTTCCTGGCCCTGGTTTGGGGAGTTTCCAGCAGATGCCATAAGAAGCCAGGGCACAGAGGCAAACAGAGGGAAGCTGAGGGCCAGACCCAGGAAGAGCTGGGTGAGGTGGGCAGAAGGTGTCACCAAAGCAAAAGGGGAGGGAGACAGAGATTGACATGGGATGTCAGTTGCGAGTCCAGGGCCAGGGGCCCCGAGCAAGTGAGTTACCACCAATGAGACACTGGAACCGGATGGGAGGGCTTGGATGCAGGGTTAAACAGGGTGCCAACCGTAGTCTAGCCCTGTGCTGTCCAATATGTCAGCCACTAGCCACGTGTGGCCATTTACATTTAAATTAACTAAAATTATGTAAAATTAAAAATTCAGTTTCTCAGGCACACTAGCCACATTTCAAGTGCTCTACTGTGTTGGCCCATGTGGATGCAGGTATTTCCATCACTGCAGAACCTCCTACTGTTCAGCCTGATCCAGAACTTCCTAGAGAGTTGAGGGTCTTAACAATGCTACAAACATACCTGTTCGTTTGATCTGACCTGGTCTTACCTGTCTCGGTAGCAGATATACCTAGCTCCCAATCTTCACTGTGCTAGTGAATAATTTCCCGATGAGTCTCCAGATCTCAGCTTTCTTATCTAGAAAATGAGGCGAATGACAGAGGACTGTCTGGATTGAGGATTTGAAGGTGGTGTGAATGGCCATAGATACGAAGGAGGAGCTCTCTAATAAATATTAGTTCCCAACCTCCTGATGAGCACAACAAGGACGCGAACCAGCTCTTACCCAGAGCTTGCTCAGCCGGCACTGCGCTGAACAGCGATTGCCTTATGCAATTCTTGTAGTAATTTTCTAAGAAGATAATATCACCGTTCCCTTTCACAGATGAGGCAATAAAGCCTCAATAAGATTAAAACAGTTGCTCAATGTCACATGGTAGTGGAGCCAAGTTTCTTTACATTTGATTAAAAACTGTCAAACATTGTTCTCTGCTGTTTCCTGTAATATCTTATCTTCCCACCTAGGCCATTAAGAACATCGTAGGCTTCATGTGAATCTTGCAACGTGCCTGGCACAGGCCTGGACTGATGCTCAGTTGCTAATTGGCACATCCATTTTGATAAATATTAATAAAATATTTAAACTTTCTTCAGCACTGATTATTGACTTTAATATTTAAGTGCATACTCACCAGTGAGGGTCTTGACAACTAATTCAAGAGTGCTCAATTTCCATCTTTAATTTGGTGCATTGCTTGCAGAAGGCTTTAGATCCTGGAGATTTTAGAACCACCCTGCTCTTGAGCGTAGAAGGAAAAGGCTGATTCCTGTTTGGGGGACTCTAGAAACAGAAAGAAAGCAATGGAACACTGCCTGACTTTGACTGTAAGCAGCCTTAAGTTGGAACCTAGTGTGCCTTTGGTTAAGTTACTCATACTCTTGAAGTTTCAGTTTCTTTACCTGAAAGAGACAACATCCTACTTCTCCTGAGGGGTGGTCTTGAAGACTGAATGACTCTATAAAAACTTGACCCAGTGCCTGGCGCACAGATGCCTTCAGCCAAGGTCATTCTGATCTCTCTGGTGAAAGGGAAGGATCCCTTATTGTCTGAACCACACATATTTAAAGAAACTAAAGCTGTGTGTCCAGGAAATTATGCCGATTATGTTAATATTTACCTTGATTGGTATATAGTGCATAGATTAACTAGAACTGCAGAGGGATGGGGAGATGCCAGCGTCACTGCCTCGCCTCCTCCAGCACTGGGTTCTGGGCTCCCTACTTCGCTGACTGGCATGGGTGGTCCTAGTGCCCACCATCTTTGCTTACCAGGTCCTGGCTGAAGATATGAGGGAGGCCTGGGGGATTCCTGGGCTGGAACTGAGATGGTTTAAAGAAAAAAACATGTGAGAACCTGTGCAGTATTGGGGTGTAGGAGAGGTGATAGGGCTGAGAGGCACTGAAGGCAGTGACTCAAGGTAGTTCTGTGGCCTGAAATTGTTAGGTGGCATCAGACTGAAAAGAAACCTGGGGCTCACCAGCCTTTTCCAGCCACCCCCTACGTCAGTTTCTCAGAAGGTGGCAAACAGAGGGAAGCCGAGGGAGACATTTCTGGTTTTTCTCTGGTGAATCCCAGCATGAGCTGGTCTCTCCCTGGGTTGTGGTTTGGGGCAGGGGGACTCTGAGCACCCATGGGCAGGAGTCATCATGTCATCTGAAGACAGTATGTGACCAAGTGTTAGACGTAGTGACTCTTTCTCCAAGAAGGTTGGGGTGTGGCACTTTGGTATGGAAATTACTAATTTTAGAGTCAGATTCCCCTGGGTTCCAGTCTTGGCTCAGTCACGTGCGAGCTGTGCCTTACTGGACAGTTACTTCACCTCTGTAATATTTTAGGAACACCAACTTTGTATTGAGGTTTTCACAGGAGTTTTGTATTCTAATTCTCATAAACAGCCTGATGTAAGGGATGTTATTCCTATTTCGCAAGTGATGAAAAACTGAACCTTCAAGAAGTTCCTTCCTTCCTTCCTTCCTTCCTTTTCTCTCTCTCTTTCTCTCTCTCTTTCTTTCTCTCTCTCTCTCTTTCTTTCTTTCTTTCTTTTTCCTCCCTCCTTCCTTCCTTCCTTCCTTCCTCCCTCCCTCCCTCCCTCCCTTCCTTTCCTTCCTCTGTCTTCTTCTCCCTTCCTTCTCTCTTTTTTGATTGAGACTGAGTCTCATTTTGTTGCCCAGGCTGGTGTCAGACTTCTGATCTCAAGCAATCCTCCTGCCTTGACGCTTCACAGTGCCAAGATTACAGGTGCGAGCCACCATTCCTGGCCTAGAGTTTTCTTTTACCAGCACCCCATTTTCTAACAACTTTCAGTGACATTGGCCAAAGGCCAGAATCTGCTTCTGAAAGCTGCTGCTTCATCTGAGGCCTCAGCTCTTGCCCCTCTCCCTTGACTTCTATGTTAATGACCTCTATGCTAATGTAATAATTTCTTATTCTTAGAGTTATGGGCTCAGGCCCAGTGTGGAGAGGCCAGAGGCTAACTGAAAGGCAGACCCAGCGAGAGGAGGAAACTCATTCTCCCAAAGTCACAGAGCTTTCAGCAGAGCGGGGGCAGACCTCCTCTGACTCCCAGCCCAGGGACCTTTCTTCCAGGTCTCCTCACCCAACCACGAGTTGTTCTTCAGTGACCCCGGGCTGCCTTTGCAGCTCCAAGCATCATCCCCGAGAGCTGCCTTGACTCCTCAGACCTCATCAAGAGCAATAACAACAAAAAAAGCAGAAAAGAAAAAAAAAGCAACAAAAACAAAAAGCAATAAAACCCTCCACCATTCCCCAGCCCTGACCCAAGACATCTTCATTGCGCAAATCAGTGGTGAGGTTCCCCCACAGCCTGCTCGGAGCAGGGTCATTTTGCAAGGGAAAGTGGCATGTTTTGGGACTGCACCCCACCCTGTGTGTTTGTAGGTGCTGTACGTCTGCACGTTTACGATAGAATGTCTTCAACAGTGCCAGCTGTGCTATTTGTTTTTCTCAGGCTGTTTTCATTAAGGCTGTGGCCTCCCGGGCAGAGCCCAGGGACTTAATTACGGCACCCAAAGGTTATCTCCCCAAACTAAATTCCATCTTTTGTCAGGCGGCTGGAGCCAACCCTGCCAGCTGTCTTAATAATGGCTCAGACCTTGCCTCCCGTCCCTCTGCTCGGAAATGAGGCTGGCTGGGTCAGTTCTGTGCCCACACTTGCTGCCTGCAACGCTTTGTGAGAGGAGTTCCTGCCGTGTGGCTCTTGCATAGCTCCTGGAATGACGATAAAGACTCCAGTGATTGAGGGCAGACATTACCTTAGTCACCTTCACATCCCCAGCACCTAGCTCAGGTCCAGTGCAGAGCACAGGAAAGGGTTGTCCAATTATTGCATATTTCCAAATGCTTCTGTTTCACTCGGTTGGTCAACTCCTCAGCTCTCAAGCCTGCCTTTTGCCTCTCCACTTTAGCTTAGGCTGTTCCCTCTACCTAAAATGCCTTTTCACCTCCTTTCTACTGCTCAGAATCTTGTTACCTTTCAAGGACCAATTCCACCTCCTCCTAGAGGATGTACTTCTTAAGAAAAAGGCTTGGGCTCACTTATGCACGTATCCCTATGTAGACATGTTCAGCACATGCCTGTAGCATGAATGAATAAATGAATGAATGAAACTCTGATTTCTCCCCCCACCCCTCTCCCTTGACCTTCTCAGAAACCCCCCAGCCCATGGCGCTCCCTCCCGCTCATTGGGGTGTCCTCCCAGGGGTGCCTCTTGACTCCTTGGTCATCATCGGGCCCAGCATCCCAGGCTATGAGTGGCTATCTTGGGGAAATCTTTTTCTCTGTCTTCTAACACTATTTGCCTTATTTTCTCCCAACTAAACTATGTCCACGGGAAGTCCTACATGAGGTGACATATGGCATGCTGGCTCAGGTCATGTCCAGGGGGCCCACCTAGGGTGGAGGCAAACAGGCAAAATCATGGGTCCAGGGAGGAAAGGAGTCAGGTCCTGGAGATGTGCTAGGAGGTGGGCAGGGAACATGCTCTCAGGCACATTCCACAGGCTTTAGAGTGCAAGGCAGAGATATTTTCCTCCCAGAAGGCACAGTGTTCCCTAAGTTTAGCATTAGCAGCTAAGGACTGCTGAGCAATGACCATGGCTCTCAGGAGCTCAGATCCCAAGGCAAAGATGACAGCTCATAGCAGGAATTGGTTGATCCAGGCTGGACCTGTGTGCTCTTGACCAATAGGAATGGGCAGTGGCCAGAGGCCTGCAGGTGAATCCTCTCACTAAAGCAGTCAGTGGCATTTCAGGCTCCTTGAAGGCTGGCTGCATGTCGCCACCTCATCCCAGTGTTTGTCCAAGCCCTACTGTATCAGAATCTATGGCATGGGACCTAGGAACCTTCACCTTTAACAAGCCCGCAAGGTCCTGCTTAGGACCACAATTTCACGGCCACTGCCTCCTGTTTCTCTGAGTTTTCACACACCACAGCTCATGGTTGGACAACATAAATATTTCAACTTACAAGACACGGGGGGTCTTCCCTGTCCCTTGAGATCCAGGTAAGATCAGCTCAGATCCCCAAATTTCTCCTCCATGGAGATCCAAGGACCCCAAGATTTCTGAGCCTCTCCAGGAGCTACACATTCAATTGGCTCTGCATGCTTCAGACTCTTGCTTTCACACTTACTATCTTCATCCCACACCTCACGGACCCAGATGGGAAGCTCAGCCGCTTCTCATTTTCCACAGAACAATCTGCTGGCGCAAAGCATTCGTGGGTGAGGCAGATTTATTTGAAGATACGGGGTGGGGCGGGGGTGGGGATGAAGGAAGGATTTACATCACTGCAATGCAAACAACTTCAAGTTGAACATGAGGTGTTCCCATTCTTAAAATGCCCTTCTGGCCACTCCACTGCTGGGTGCTTCTCTCTGGCCTTTTGCTCCAGGCAGCTACAGATTTGCGCCATCTTGCTGCTCCCCAGTCCCTCCCTTCTCTTATCCTGTCTCTCCCGTTTCCCTTTTTCTTTCCATGTTCCCTATGGAGGAGGTTGGCCTTTGCCCCACAGCCTTGGCTGCAGCAAGCACCACATGCCTCCCTGCCTCCCCATCTCCTCTTGCAGATCTCTCCCCAGATAGAGACCATTTCCTCCCCAGAGGAATCCTTGTACTGTTAGAAGGTGAGAACGCTTCACCTCATTTCCTGGATGTGGAGTGCTGAAGTTGGAAGGGATCCCGGACATCCTGAGTCAAACTCCAGTGAAACAGTCACTGGCCCAGTCTCTGGCAGGCAGGAGGCAGAGTGGAAGCTAGAACATAGGTCCCTGGCTCTCACGCTAGGGCTTCATTTGAGTAATTGACTCCAGGAGTAACTTAGGCTACCAAATCCCTCTTACAAAGGTAGCAAGGCTTTCGGGGCAAGATCACATGGTCCGCTCAGACTATCTGAGGACACCTGTTGGCATTTCTTCATCACCCCACCCTGACTCAGAAGTTAATTCTCATAAGCATAGTCCTTCTGCCTCTGCACAGGTGTTGGGGCGGCAGCTAGCCAGGATTCCAGCTCTACTTTGCCATCAACATGCAGCTCGATCTTGGCCATCAATTGTCCTCTCTTTGGGGCTCAGTTTACCCACTGTTAAAAAGAGGCCTGTTTTTGGCACTGTCTTAGCAATGTATAGAACTGTTTCAGGAGCCTTCAAGCGTGGTGCACGTGATCCAAGCACGTGTGTGGGGCTGGGGAAGTAGGGATTCAGCCCCTGCTACGATTGGAGGCAGCTCTCCTTACGTCTGTGCTAATGACTGGGGTTCATAAGGGCTTCTAATCAAACTAAGATTTCTGTTGCTTACAAAATACTTCAAAACCTCGGGTGCAGCTGACATTTGGAGTCCACAGCTCTAATGACCTAGGAGCCTCATGGCTGTGGCAAAGCAGGCTGTCCCTGTGGGGCTCCAGATGGCTGTGCCTTCCACGTGGCGCTACTCATGAACAAGTGGCAACATCCATCACGAGGCACTGGGGCCAGCTGGGCGGACGGGCGGGTCCCCATTGTGGAGGCTGTTTGGGGACTTTCTGAGTATTGGTAAGTGTGAATCAGGCCCCAGATTTTCCATTTCCTCTGCCCATTGCTCTTTCAGAAGAGTGTGTAAGTGTGTGCTTCAGCAAAATGCAGGTGCTGAAAGTTCCACACGTCCAAAGGGGGTGTGGGAGAGAGCAGAGGGCTGGGTCCAGGTGGGTACGGGGCATTTCCACTGTGGGTGGTACCCTGAGGGTGAACAGACTGCCCTGCCCGCAGCCCTTCTGAGGGTCAGCTCCCTTGTCAGCTTATGCACTCTGGGGCTCTGAAGTGTCTCTTTGACCTGAGTGTCTGAGATTTGGAGCAGCCAAGGCTTGCATGGTGGCCCCAGTGTTTAGAGGGGTTCTGCCGGCCGGTATGGCCCTGGTCCCTACACATGTGCAGATGCAAGCCTGGCCCGCTAGCAACTTCCTTTGACCTCGTTCAAAGACTAAATGAAGCGATGTCTATGTGCAGCACCTCAGAGTACACCCAATGGTCTCATAGCCACCATCTCACTTGGCCTCATGCAAATCTGAGACGGAGGCACAGCAGAGGACACTGCGATGCCGTGTGAGATGCGCCTGTGGACGGAAACAGGTCTTTAGGCTCTAAGGCCAGTGCTCTTTGCTTTCCACTGTGGCACCTCCCAGCTCAGCCTCTGTCCTTGGCTTCATTTCCGACTTCTCCACTGTTGAGAAGAGAAGCATTACTAAAGACGTTTCCTTGGCATTTCTTACCCAGCCTGAGTTATTAAAACGACAGCTTAAGAATTTGTTCCTGAGGTCATTCACTCTCTGAATCACTTATGTGCTTATACACTCACCTCATTTATTTGGTTGTTCACCCCACACATGTAGCCATTTATTCACCCATTTATTTATTCATTCAAGTCCTTGTTGAATGCTTACTATGTGCTCAGCTGATGGTGGGCATCAGGGAGCACAAAGAATGCTGAGTCAAGATTCCTGATTTTGAGAAGCTTGCTACACTCTCGTGGAGGAACAATGGAAAGGGGTGTCCTACATGGTTTCTCAGTCACAGAGGATCCAGTTTTATTTGTTCTTATCATTGAAGGCTGATAGATATTGCTTATTATATGGCTTTCCAAAGTCCCAGATATGTTCTGGTTGGGGAAATGCTGGATTAGGTAAGTTTTAGGTGCCCTGAAGTGCGGGAGTCCCTTGGTGCTTTAGGAGCTTAGAGAAGGGGGGGTACTGATAGTTGAAGTGGTCAGGGAAGGCTTCTTGGAAGAGATGGGGGTTGCACTCAGCTTGGGAGCTTGTGTGGGATTTGTGAACATGAGGAGGAGAGGAGCAGAAGCCCAGGATGGCAAGAGGGGCAGGAGTGAAGGCCCGAGCATGTTCAGCAGCTCTGGATAGGCAGCCAGGCCAGGTCTGTGTGTGCATGTGTGTATGCGTGCGTGTAAATGTATGTATGTGCATTTGTGTATGTGCGTATGCATGCATGTAAATGTGTGTGCAAGTGTGTATGCGTGCATGTAAATGTATGCATGTGCATGTGTGTATGCGTGCGTGTAAATGTATGTATGTGCATGTGTGTGCATTTGTGTGTGTGTATGCATGCATGT
>NW_016107359.1:2568218-2623069 GCF_001604975.1 Cebus imitator
TATGCATGCATGTAAATGTATGTGTGTGCATGTGTGCATGCATGCATGTAAATGTATTCATGTGCATGTGTATATGTATGTGTGTAAATGTGTGTGCATGTGTGTATGTGTGCATGTAAATGTGTGTGTGCATGTGTGTATGTGTGTGTAAATGTATGTGTGTGTAAATGTATGTGTGTGCATGTGTGCATGAGTGCATGTAAATGTATGCATGTGCATGTGTGTGCATGTGTGTATGTGCGTATGTGTGCATGTAAATGTATGTGTGTGCATATGTGTATGCATGCGTGTAAATATATGTATGTGCATGTGTGTGCATGTATGTGCGTATGTGTGCATGTACATGTATGTGTGTGCATGTATGTATGCGTGCGTGTAAATGTGTGTGCATGTGTGTGTGCGTGCATGTAAATGTATGCATGTGCATGTGTGTATGTGTGCATGTAAATGTATGTGTGTGCACGTGTGTGCATGTCTGTGTGTGTTTGTGTGCATGTGTGTTGGAGGAGGTGAGCATGGGATCAGGGCAAAGAGGAGGATTGTGAGCTGGGGAGGGTGAGGCTTATGTGCAGGAGGCTGTAGAAGCACCTGCCTTTGACCATTTTTCCCATTATTATTTGGCTTTGTGTCAGTTGCACCTGACGTGTGAGGGGCAGCTGTTCTCAGCAAATTTCCCTCCAGCTTTTTTTTTTTTTTTTTTAGCGGAGTCTCACTCTGTCACCCAGGCTAGAGTGCGGTCGTGTGATCTTGGCTCACTGCAATCTTCGCCTCCCAGGTTCAAGCAGTTCTCTGCCTTGGCCTCTCGAGTAGCTGGGATTACAGGTGCACGCCATCATGCCCCGCTAATTTTTGCATTTTTAGTAGAGACGGAGTTTCACCATCTTGGCCAGGCTGGTCTTCAACTCCTGACCTCGTGATCCACCTGCCTCAGTCTCCCAAAATGCTGGGATTACAGGTGTGAGCCACCGCGCGCAGCCTTCCAGTTTTAACAAGAAACGTGGGCTTTGCTTGTTGTGTGGGCGATAAGACGGCCTTTGCATCTTTCAGCTTTTGGCAATACGAACATAAGCAAATAGTTTTTTCTCTCTTTCCTTTTTTTCCTTACAGGGAAGAGAGAGAGGGAGAAAACAATGAACTATGAGTGGAAAAAGAGAAGGAAGGAAAAGGTGGAGAGAAGAGAAAGGTGGAGAGAAAGGAGGAAAAAGGTACAGAAAGATAAAAGTTAAAAAAGAAGAAAGAAAAGGAACAGGTTAGAGAAGAGATGGCGTTCAAGGGAGGCTGGAGGGGAGAGAAGAGGGGTAGAAAAAGAGAGAGGAAAGAGCAAAAGGAAGAGGGAAGAGAAAAAAGGGGACTGGAAGAAGAGAAAACAGGAATATGAAGGAAGAGAAAGACCAAGGGCAGTGTCTTAATCCTCTCTAGAGCTTTGGCTATTTTATTTACTTATTTATGTTGCCAAAAATGCTTGGGATAAATATCTGAGTTCCTCAGAACCTGAATGCCCCGGAGGACCACCTTTCCGGGGTTAATTACACAATAAACTGCCTTTCCAGATGGCTGTTTCCGCATCTGCAGAGAGGAAAAGGAACGGCTGCCTGGGGTCCCCTCTCTCCTTGGCCTCCTGTGGCTGTGCGTTGCCATGTGCACCATCTCCACGTGGATCAGAACCTCTCTCACGGGCTCTCCCCCTAACAAGCAGTGTCATAGGTGGTGATGGCAGCAGCTGTCATAGAAATGCCTCTCTCTGTCTTACCACAGACCTGACCATTCTTAAGAAAACAACATCACACGCACACACACCCCTCTCTCAAAAAACTTGAGATAGAATGTATTTGCCTAACCTTATAAAGAAAAGCTGTTTTAAAATAGGAATAAGACAAAGATATCTTCTACCAACAGTCTCTTTTTAAACATTTTCCTGAAAATTCTAGCCAATGCAAAATTTCATCAAGTCAGAGGAAAAAAGGACCTTAACTACTGAAAATAAGAGAAAACTATTATTGGTTTTAGGTTACATAATCACATATGTAGAAAACAAGAAGAATCACTGGAAAAACTCTTAGAATTTATAATAGAGCTTGGTATAGTGTCCAAACAAATGGTAACCCTAAAAATCTCAGGGTCCCATCTGATTTAGTCTCAGCATGCGAGTTGTACTAAAACGAAAATTAAGTTTGACTCCAGAAACCTGAACGGCTCATGTGGACTTTTAGGGCAGGCTTTCTTAACAAGGCTTGTCATCTCCAGAGGTTTTACATATTCCACGACATAGAAAATTTTGCAGAAATTCTCTCTAGATGTTCTTTTCTCTCTCCAAAGCTACACACTCAGGGCAGAGGCTAATGTGCGGTCACGTCTCTGTTCAGGTGGTTCTCCCATTGCCGCTGTCTGCTGTCCCACCTACATTTTCTCCTTCACTGGTGGACCCCACTGCCCTGAATCTGATCAGACATGCTAATGATCTTTTGGTTTTCCCCACACCCCACTGAGGAAAGGACTGAAACCTGGGGGACCACAGCTTTTCATTTAATTAATTAATTAATTAATTAATTGCATTTTAAGTTTTGGGGTACATGTGAAGAACATGCAAGATTGTTGCATAGGTACACACGTGGCAGTGTGATTTGCTGCCTCCCTCCCCTATTTCCCCCCAACTGACCCCAGTGTGTGATGCTCCCCTCCCTGTGTCCATGTGTTCTCATTGTTCAACACCCGCCTATGAGTGAGAACATGTGGTGTTTGATTTTCTGTTCTTGTGTCAGTTTGCTGAGAATGATGGTTTCCAGGTTCATCTGTGTCCCTACAAAGGACACGAACTCATCGTTTTTTATGGGTGCATAATATTCCATGGCGTATATGTGCCACATTTTCCCTGTCCAGTCTATCATTGATGGGCATTTAGGTTGGTTCCAGGTCTTCGCTATTGTAAACAGTGCTGCAGTGAACATTCGTGTTCTTTCTCTGTTTCTCTTTGACCAATTTTTTGTTTTGTTTTCTTTTGTTTTGGAGGCAGACTTTCGCTCTTGTTGCTCAGGCTGGAGTGCAATGGCACAATCTCGGCTCACTGCAACCTCCATCTCCCAGGTTCAAGTGATTCTCTGGCCTTGGCCTCCCAAGTAGCTATGATTACAGGCGCCCTCCACCATACCTGGCTAATTTTTTGTATTTTTAGTAGTGATGCAGTTTCACCATGTTGGCCAGGCTGGTCTCAAACTCCTGACTTTGGGTGATTCACCAGCCTGAGCATCCCAAAGTGTGGGGATTACAGGTGTGAGCCACTGTGCCCAGCCTCTCTTTGACCAATTTTCTCTTGAATTATCACTGGGAACATTACTAGCGAACATATTCTTCTCTCTGATGCACAAGATAAATACACAAAAATCAATAACTTTCTTATGAACCCACAATAACCAGTGTGAAGACAAAAGCAAACAAAAACACAATCTACCTCTGAAAAATTATCAGTGAAAAATGTGTGAAGCTTTCATAAAGAAAGCTACAAGACTTTATTAGTTTTGCATAAGAGAAGATCTGAATAAATGGAGAAATATGACAGATGCTTGGTTGGGGAAAAGGAACAATGAAAGATGTTAGTTTTCCCTGAATTAATACATAAATCTAGCAAAACCTCAATGGAAACTTTTCATAATTCAACAGAACAACTTTACAATGGATCTGGAAGAATAACAAATTAAAAATAGCTAAGAAAGTTTAGAAAGAACACAAAGACAGGATTTCCTTTGACATATATTAGAATATATTTTAAAGCTACAGCAACTGTCCAGCAAGGTACTGGCTCAAGAACAAGACCGCATCGGTGGCACATAACTGGCCTCTGAAACTAACCTTACTATAGACACAAAAGCAAAGTGGAATAAAAAGCAGCATTGCAAATCTATGGGAAAGGGTTGGATTAACAAATGCTGTTGAGGAAATTAACTGCTTGGAAGCAATCTTTTTAGATCTTTACCTGTTTCTCAAGCAAATTCCAAGCAAATTAGAGCATTAAGTATTAAGAAAACTGCGAAACAGAAGATGAAAATTTAAGTGAATATTTAAATGATCTTAAAGTGGGTAATGCCTATATAACTTAAGGGCAATTGAAGAAGTCACAAAGGAAATTGTCAGTAGAATCGCCTACACAAAGCTCTAAATGTTTATTTTTCAAAGAGAAACTACAAAAATAAAAAGGTAAATGACAAACTGGGAAACATGTTTGCAACAGAGATGGCAAAAGGCTAATATCTTAAGATACAAAGAGCTCTTACAAAGTCTAAAGAACAAAAAGACTAATATCCCAGGGGGAAAAAAAAAACTGGCAGAGAACATTCACAAAATAAGACATACAGATGGCTAACATATGAGAAAATGTTTAATTTTACCATTAGCCAAAGAAATGAGAAATAGAACAATCATAAAACCCCGTTTTCACTTGTCCAGCTGTTAAGATTGGTGACGATGATGATGATGATTATGTGTTAGCAACTGGGTGATGAAATTGGAGCGTAAATTGGCACAACCTGTCTGGAAGAATGTCAACAGTTTTCATATTTTTTGACTCCATGGTTCCATACTAAGAAAACACTGGCTGTGAGATCAGCATGTTCATGACAGGGTTATTTATCCGACCTTAATATTGGAAATAATTGTTAAATATGTAACAAATGAGGATTGACAAAATACGGTATATTTATGTTGTAGAATACATTTTTAAGGCATATATTCAAAGAATATTTAATAACATGGGAATGTGCTTACAATGGATCGTTAAACTTAAAGTCACAGCTCTGGTGTATGTGTGTGTGTGTGCATACGTATGTGTGTTGAATCTCAATTTTCCACCCTTCTGTAGGTAGTAAAGAGAGCCGGAGTTAACATGATCTGTTATTTACTTTCATGCCCTCAGTCCCCTCACCTGTGAAATGGGATCCTAATGCTTGACCCTCAGGGCTGTGTGAGAATGAAATGAGACAGCTTATATGAACAGGGTGTAGGTCTAATCTTTCATGTATCTGTGTCTTCTCCATCCAAGGGAGTTGGATTTTCCTAAGGGCAGGAACTGTGTGACTCCTTGGCCTGTAAAAGAAAGTGTTGTACTGGGTGTTCATCTGCCCATGGGCTCCAGCTCCCTGGGATCCGATGAGAAAATGGCTGTGCTTCCTTCAAGAGCTAACAGGATGTGATTCTCTTTTAACCTCACAGTTAAAAGTTACAGCCATCTCGTAGTTTGCCTGGGTCAGGGCTGGGCCTGCAGGGCTCTCAGGCTGGGCTATTACTCATGGACAGATGGACTGACCGGTGGAATGATGGAGTAATTACGCTCACACGTGACAGCAGGGGTCTTCATCAGTTTTGTCCACTTTTGTGTTGCCAGTGCCCAGAGCCGGGTCTGGCTCAGCACTCATTGACTGAATGAAGAATGAATGGAGAGATGGATTGATGGGCAGACTGCCTGCAGGACAGGAAGACGTCCTGCATCATCTTTGTCTTCCTTGGACAGCCTGGTGGAGGCTGGGGTTTGCATCTCTCGCTGTATGCATGCTGAGCAAATCAAGAGTCGTGGCCCAGGAAGCCTGAGCCATGTCCTGTGCTGCGTGTTTTACCTGCATTGTATATTTGGAGCTCACTTTTATCCTAGGAGGCTAGAATGATTACCTCGTTTGCATATAAAGCAGTGGCCTCAGAAAGGGAGGAAAATTTTCCCCAAGGTCACGCAGCTTTTTAGTAGAGGAGTTGGGATTTGATCCTAGGTCTTTCTGATGTCCAAGCCATTTGACCTTGAAGTGATACTCTACAAGTGTTTCTCTCCTTAAACGTCTCCCTTTCATTGGAAGAAAAGAGTCCACTTTTGCTGTGTGTGCATCTTGGGAGGAGTATGGGCTCTGCCCCTAAATCATAGCCTCAATATGAGTGTGGTGCTGGGAATGGGCCATCGGCGTGGTGACGGATCCCCACCGTCCATCACACCCCCGCAACACTGTGACACGCAGAGCTGGAATGTAATCAGAGTGATGGTGTCCTGATCTATGAGGATGTTCATCACCTCAGGGCTGGTACCTTGACATATTACCGTAGCTTGCTGTCAGCGCGACAGCCCCTTAATGTATTTCCGTAATACATCACCCACTGATAGTGACCAAGGAGGGCTGCTGATGCTAGTCGGCTGGAGCCCTTTCTGTGAGTCTCCTTGAGTTCTTGGGCTCTTAAAAATTCATGTGAATTTGTGTGTGTCTTGGGAGAGAGCATAAGAGAAGGAGGCGGGAACAGAGACAGAAATATGAAGGGAAGATGAGAATAAAGAAGCCGAAATACAAGAAGGAAAAGAGAAAAGGCATAGATGGGAAAAGAATGGGAAGAGAGAAAGAGGACAGGAAATGATGGGAAGAGAAAAGAAGAGGTGGGGAGGAGGGGGGAAGATAAAGCTGACAGAGAAGAAAGAGTGAAAAACAGGAGGAAGAGAGGGTTCAAGGGAGGAGGAGGAAAGGAACCAGAAGAATCAAGGCTGAGGTGTGGTATAAAAAGAGAGCAGCAGGAGAGAGCAGGGAGGCACCCAGCTCGGGAGTGAAGTGCAGATGTTGTTGGAGATTTGAATCCTTTTATTTAGCCTTGGTGAAGACCTGGCTCTCCTGGGGGCTGGAGGGGCTGTGGGAGGAGGTGGGATTGCCCGAAGGGAATGGGGCCAGGATATGGAACTTCTTTCTCCTTTCACCGAGAGCAAAGAGGTTTTTGTGGTCAGCCATGACCTTTCTCATTCTGCCTCCACTGCTGCAGAGGTCACCTGGGTGAGAAGAGTCTCAAAACTGCCTCTTCACCCCCCAATCTGCCATGCAGAGCTGAGCTGAGCTCTAACATCTTTGCTCAGATAGCCCAACAGCACCACAAGCTCAGAGACCCCTAACTGTGGTCATTCATTTCACACCTGGTCTCCCTTCTGGCTTCCCTGTTGCAGTGAAAGGTGCTGCCAGTCTCTAGAACCTCGGTTTTCAGGGGCATCTATTCTTGTTATTCTCTCCACATTCAGATCTATCAAATTCGTAGAGCAGCTCCGCCTCTTTGGGCGTCTTACCAGCTTCCCTTTGCCTCACCCATTGTCTAGGCCCTCTAAAAGCAGAGTCTGGAAGCTGACCCAGCAAGCAAGAACCATTTCTTCTTAGAAGCTGCGGATGGATTATACATGAGTGATTTTATTTCCTATTACGTGTTAATCACTTTCATTTCTGACCCATGAGTACTACAACTGGGAATCAAGGTGAAGATCTGACTCGAAAATAAATAGCAAACTGAGTAGCCAGGAAGGCCAAAAGAGACAGTTTCAGAAGGAAAGTGGGGATTGGGCCATTGGCTGAAGCATGAGACTGAATGGCGGTGTGAACTGGGGCACCACTTCTATGTGGCGTCTGGCACACACTCTGGGTTGGCTGCTGCTGCTGCTGAAAGGGCTCTCAGGCCCTTGCAAGGTCAAGGCTGAATTCCTTGCCTTGGCATTCAGGGCCCCTGACAGCCGGGCTCCTACCTTCCACTCCTGCCCTATCTCTCATGGCTCCCCCTATACTGACACCCCATTTAGTGCAGTCGGCTTCCCCTGCCTACCTCCTCCTAGTGCTTAGGCTTCCCTAGGGTGATCCATCCTCCCATTGCTTTCTGTCCAAATTCCACCCCATTTCAGGGCTTCACTGAAGCTTCTCCTCTGTGGAGCCCTCTCTCCTCTTGCCATGCTGGTTATGTCTCTCGTTGACCTGACCACAGCATGTTGCATCTCTAAGCTCTCTGAGGGCAGGGGTCATGTCTTCTGTTTCTCTGTAACCCTCACGGTAGGGCTAGAATAGAGCCCTTTCCAATGAACAAATGTAAACTAGCGGTGGTGTGAGTCCTGACGGGAAAGAGGGACCAAGATAAGGCCTTGTGATGAGGCACAGTGGCCCTGGCCAGTTTCCTGAACAAACTCCTCTTTATCACCCCATGCCTCAGTTTCCTCATATGTGAACTGAAAGGACTGGATGAGATCTACAACTCATACATTAAAAAAAAAAAGACAAAACAAAACCTATTAGTTCCAGATAATTGTAGATTCACATGCAATTGCAGGAAATAATACAGAGAGATCCCATGTACCCTTCACCTATTTTTTCTTTGATGGTATCATCTTGCAAAACTACAGTATAAGAACCAAGATATTGCTATTAATACAGTCAAGATACTGGCCAGGTATGATGGTGGCTCATGCCTGTAATCCCAGCACTTTGGGAGGCCAAGACAGGCAGATTACCTGAGGTCAGGAGTTCAAGACCAGTCTGGCCAACATGGTGAAATCCCTATCTCTACTAAAAAATACAAAAGTTAGCCGAGTGTGGTGGTGCACTTCTGTGGTCCCAGCTACTAGGGAGGCTGAGGCAGGAGAATCGCTGGAACCTGGGAGGCGGAGGTTTCAGTGAGCCGAGGTCGCATCACTGTACTACAGCCTGGTGACAGAGCGAGACTCCACCTCAAAAAAAAAAAATTACAGTCAAAATACAGAATGTGTACATCATCATGAGAATCACTTATCTTGCCCTATTATAAACATCTCTATGCTCCCCTCACCCTCCAGAAACCATGAATCTATTCTCCACTTGAAGTATTTTGTCATTTCAAGAATGTTATATAAATGGAATCACACAGTATAGAACCTCTCTGATGATCTTCTTTTACTCAGGATAATTCTCTGGGGATTCATTTAGGTTGCTGCAAGCATCAGTAATTCATTCCTTTTCATTGCTACATAGTATTCCATGGTATGGATGTACAGTAGTTTGTCTAACCCGTCGCCACCGATGGACCTCTGGGCTGTTTCTAGTTTTGGTAATTACAAACAGAGCTGCTGTAAACATTTGTGCACAGGCTTTTGTGTGAACATGCCTTCATTTCTTTGGGATAAATGCCCAGGAGTGCAATTGCTGGATCATGTGGTAGATGTATATTTAGTTTTCAAAGAAACTGCCAAATTGTTTTCCATAGTGGCTCTACCCTTTTCCACTCCCAACAGCAATGTATGAGTTATCTAGTTCCTCTGCGGCCTCACCAGCATCTGTTGTCACTACTCTTGTTTATTTTGGCCATTCTGACAGGTGTGTAGTGATATTTCGTTGTGGTTTTAATTTTCATTTCCCTGATTACTAACGGTGTTGCACATCTTTTCATATGCTTATTTATGATCTATATATGCTCTTTGGTGAAATGCCTCTTCATTCGTTCTGTTCATTTTTAAATTGCATTATTTGTTTTTTATTGCTGACTTGTGGGAGTTCCTTATATGTTTTAGATATGAGTCCTTTGTTGAATATGTGGTTAGCAAATATTTTCTCCCATTCTGTAACTTGTCTTTTCATTCTTCTAACAGGGAAGATTATTTTCCTTGGAAAAGAAAACAAATTTAATTTTGATAAAGTCAATTTATCAATTATCTTTTTATGGATTATGCTTCGGGTGTTGAGTCTGAGAACTGTGCCTAGTCTTGTATCCCAAACGTTTTCTTTTTTTTGTTTGTTTTTTTTTTATAAAAAGCTTTAGAGTTTTGCATTTTTCATTTTGAATTCATTTTTATATAATTATAAAATAGCATGAGACTTAGGTCAAGGTTCTTTTTTTGTTTATCTCTGAATGGTGTGCAGCTGCTCCAGCAGCATTTGTTGAAAAAACTATCTTTACTTCATGGAATTGTTTTTATACCTTTGTCAAAAATTGATCGGACATATTTGTGTGAGCCTATTCCTGGTTTCTCTTTTCTGTTCTATTGATTTATGTGTCAATTCTTCTGCCATTACTGCCCAGTCCTTATTAGAGTGGCTATTGAGTCTTGAAATCTGGTAGACTGAATTCTCCCACTTCATATTTTTTTTTGAAATGTTTTTAGCTATTTTAAGTTCTTTGCCTTTCCATATAAATTTTAGAATAATCTGTTCATATATACAAAAAAATCTTGCTGGGATTTTGATAAGAATCATATTAAACCTGTATATCATTTTGGAAGAATGGACATTTCTACTATGCCAAGTTTTCCTCTCCAGAAACCCAGTATGTCTCTCCATTTATTTAGATCTTTGATTTCTTTCGTCAGCTGTTGTATAGTCTTCAGCATACAACTCCTATATACGTTTTATTGGATTTATGTCCTAAGTATTTCTTTTTTTGAAGAATTATAAATGATATTGTATTTTTTGATGTTGGTGTCCCTGTGTTCATTGCTAGTATATAGAAATACAACTGATTTTTATGTATTTGTCTTTTATCTTGTGATAGAACATCGCTGATTTGTTCTAGGAGGTTGTTTGCTGGTATTTTGTATTTTTGTAGTATCCTTGAAATTTTCTATGTAGACAATCATGCTATAGCTGCACATAGAGACAGTTTTTCTTTTCTGATTTGTATGATTTTTAGTTCCCTTGCCACTGTTAAGTATAATGTTACCTGAAGGTATTTGGTAGATGCTTTTTATCAAGTTGAGAACGCTAGTCCTCTATTCCTATTCTTTTTCTGAGAATTTTTATTGTGAATTATTGCTGAATTTGGCCAAATCCTTTTTTTTTTTGCATCAATTGATATGATCATATGATTTTTCTTATTTCACCTGTTAATATGGTGGATTACATTAAGTTTCAAATACTGAACCAGTGGGTGTCTCTGGAATAAACCCCATTTGGTCATGGTATATAATTCTTTTTATGCATTGCTGAATTCTATTTGCTAAGATTTTGTTAAGAATTTTTGCATCTATATTCTTGAGGGATAATGAACTGTATCTTTGTCTGGTTTTGGTATGAGGGTAATACTAGCTTCATGCAAGAATTGGGAGTGTTTCTTTCCCTTCTGTTTTCTGGAATAGATTGTGTAGAACAGGTGTCAATTCTTCTTCAAATATCTGGTAGAATTCACCTATGAAACCATTTGGCCCTCAAGAATTGTTTCCGTGAATTAAAAAAAAAAATCATCACATAAAGTAGACTCTGATGATTTTATTTACTCTAAAGCCTACTTTATCTGATGACTGATCTAGCCACTCTTGCTTTCTTTAATGTTTGTATAATATATATTTTCCTTTGTTAAAAAACTTCCAACTTGCTTTTGTCATTGTATTAGTCCATTCTCCCACTGCCATAAAGAAATATTTAAGACTGCATAATTTATAAAGAAAAGAGAAAAGGTTTAATTGGCTCACTGTTTCACAGGCTGTATAGGAAGCATGGCAGCATCTGCTTATGAGGGCACTTCAGGGAACTTTCAGTCATGGTGGAAGGCAAAGCGGAAACAGGCATCTTACAAAGCAGGAGCAGGACCAAGGTGGGGGGCAAGGGAGGGGCTACACACTTTGAAACAACCAGATCTTGTGAGAGCTCTGTCATGGGAACAGCACCAAAGGGATGGTGCTAAACCATTCATGAAGAATCCACTCCCATGATCCAATCACTTCCCAACCAGGCTTCGTCTCCAACCATGGGGATTACAATTGAACATGAGATTTGGGTGGGGACACAGATCTGAACTATATCAGTCATTCTATCTGAAGTGAGTGTGTTGTAGCTGCCTTTAGTTGGGTCATACTTTGCAATCTATTCTGCTAGTCTCTGTTTTCTAATTGGTGTATTTAAGCTGTTTACATTTAATTTCATTATTGATATGTCAGTGTTTAAGCTGTTATTTTATTTTTTGTTTCTTGTTTGTTTTCTGTTTCTGTTTGTTATTTTGCCTTCCTATGAGTTACTTGAACACTTTTTGAGGATTTTATTTTATTTTTTTGTATAGCATTTTAGTGGTTGCTCTAGGTATTTTATATATATATATATTTTATATGTTTTATATAAAAATATATATTATATATATAAATATATATACAATATATTTATATAAATATATACTATATATATAAATATATATACAATATATTTATATAAATATAAATATATAATATAAACATATAAATATATAATATAAATATATTCATATAAATATAAATATATAATATAAATATAAATATATACAAATATATATTTATATATTTTTTCATTCTTCTAACAGGGAAGATTATTATATTTATATAAATATATATTTATATAAATATACATAAACATATTTTTTATAGATCTATTTATATAAATTTATAAAAAAATATATAAAGATATTTATATATATAAATATATATAAAGATATTTTATATATTTATATAAATATATATAATATATATAAATATATAAAAAAAATATATATATATAAACTTTTCACAGTCTACCGGTATGCTCATCTTAGCAGCAGGTGAAGTGTGGAAACCTTCATATCCCTTTCTATGCCTTACCCATTCAAAACCACATTAGACGTTGTTATACGTGCTGCTGCAACCATCAAACATAAATTATAAAACTAAATAACAAAAGGAAAGTCTATTGTTTTTACTCATATTTGTGCTTAATATGTTTTTTATTTCTTCCTGATATTCCAAGGTTTCTTCTTCAATAGTTTCCTTTCTGTTTAGAGAAATTTCTTTAGTTATTCTTTTAGGGTAGATGTGTTGTAAACAAATTCTCTCGGTTTTCCTCTATCTGTGAATATCTTAATTTCTGGAAATATCCTTCATTTTTGAAGGACAGTTTTGCTGAGTGTAGGATTCTGGATTGACACTTCTTTCACTGAGCACCTGAAAAATATTGTACTGCTTCTTCTGGCTTTTATGGTTTCTGATGAGAGATCCATGGTCACTGAGTTTTTCTTCTCTAGGTAAGGTGTCATTTTTCTCTGGCTACTTTCAAGATTTTTTCCTTGTTTTTAGTTTCCAGAAGTCTTGGCATGGATTTCATTGGCTTTATCCTCTTTGGGGTTCATTAAAATTTAGGAAATTTTCAGACATTGTTTCATCTAGCACTTTGTCAGTCCTGCTCTCTCTTCTCCTTCTGGGACTTGGATGACAGGAAATCAAGTATCTTCTGCTATAATCTCACAGGTCTCTGAAAATGTGTGTGTGTGTGTGTGTGTGTGTGTGTGCATTTATTTTCTCCTTGATTTTCAGTTGGGTGTTTTTATTATTCTGTCTTCCAGTTCATGGATTCCTTCCTCTCTTCCCTCCATTCTGCTTTTGAGCCCAATCATTGAGTTTTTAATTTAGGTTATTGTATTTTTCAATTCTAAAGTTTCCATTTGTTTCATATTTATATCTTCTATTTCTTGGCTGAGGCTTTCCATTTTGTCATTTGTTTCAAGCATGTTCATAAGTGCCACTGAAGCATTTTTATGATGATGGCTTTAAATTCTTTGTGAGATAACTTTCAATCTCTGTCATTTTAGGGTTGAAATCTATTCTCGATTTTTTTTTTCATCCAGTTTGAGTTCTTCCTTCTTGGTATGATGAGTGATTTCTAAATTTATATCTGGATATTTTTCATTATATGATGAGGCTCGGAGTCTTATCTTAAACCAACTGGTTTAACTGGCCTTTTTTTTTTTTTTTTACATTGTTTTAGCCGGGTGGGGATTAAACAGTGGGGAGCCTACGGCCTTGTGCCTGTGAGGTGGAGGTAAAAGTCCAGGTTCTCCACACAGTCCTCATTGATACATGAGAAGGGGATCCCTCGTTACTACTGGGTAGGGATGGGAGCTCCAACAGCCTCCACTGACAAGGTGTGGATGACCTTGTTACTGCTGAGCAATGGCAAAAGTCTTGGCTCTCCGCTAGGCCTCCTCTAACATCATCTCAGTGGGATGGAATGCCTCCTTACTGCCAAGCGGGATAGAAGTTAGGCCACTCACTTGACCTCTGCTGGCACGGGAGGTGGTGGGGACATGATGTTTTTCTAGAATGAAGCAGTTATTGCTTGAATGTTTTCTGTCTCACTAGGCTGCCTCTTTGCTTGTCCTTTGGCTAGAGAGAGCAGGCTTTTGTTAGGACTTTTCTTACCTGCTCCTGTTGAAGTTTCTAGGTTGTTGGCTTCTTTAGCTCCAAGTCTAGGAGGTATCGCACATAAAGAAAATCCATAGAACTCATCATTGTGCAGTTCCTTGAGTCTTAAGGTCCCTAGCCTATCCTTCCATCCACCTTGCAAGAGTCTTCCTATGCTGATTTTGTCTATCATATTGAGGGCTTTTAGTTGTACATAGCAGGACGAATAGGGAAAAGCACAACTACTCCATCTTGCAGGAAGCAGAAGTAGATCTGGCCTTTACTTTTCATCTGCTGAGCCCTTCAACAGATCTTATAAGTGGAAGCCCAAGATTTTAGGTAGAAAAACGTTGTTCCAGTTGAAGTGGGAATGTGGAATGCAGCCCTGATCACTAGTGTTCTACCCCCAGTAGCCCTTCGAAGTATTTCCCAGAAGTCCTGGGGTTCCACAGAGAATGCAGGTTGAAAACCAGAGTATTAAATGACCTTTTCTTTTCCTACAATGTGAGACACAGCCACAAAGGGAGACTGAATGAGGACTTGGGCATGGGGGTAAATTCTGGCCAGCAGGAGATGTCCAGCTACTTCCCAAGTGGACCTCTGTTGCCTGCAGGAGTCACATGCTCTTTTATTTATTTATTTAGAGACAGAGTCTTGCCCTGTCACTCAGGCTGGAGTTTAGTGGTGTGATCTGGCTCACTGCAACCTCTGCCAACAGGGCTCAAGTGATTCTCCTGCCTCAGCCTCCCGAACAGCTGGGATTACAGGTGTGCTCCACTATGCTCCGCTAATTTTTGTATTTTTAGTAGAGATGGGGTTTTGCCATGTTGGACAGACTGGTTTCGAACTCCTGACCTCAAGTGATCCACCCTCCTTAGCCTCCGAAAGTACTGGGATTACAGGCGTGAGCTACCGGGCACCCCATCTCATCTGCTCTTTAGCATGCCCTAAAATGGCTTCCTTCTCTTTCCTTTCTCACGTCCACGCACGTCCTTCGATTACCTCTCAAATGAACTACTTTTCCTCAAATCCTTGTCTCAGGGTCTACTTCTGGGGGGAGCCAAACTTAGAAGCACACAGATTTAATCAACGTAATCAGTGCTGTATGTGAGAATGATGGTGGTGAGCTGACTTGGAAATGACAAAAAAGACCAATCTGTCTCCATGGCATCATCCTCTGAGTGCATTTCTCGTCATCATTTCAGACCCAACTGTGTTGCCACCGGCGCTGGCAGTGCCCTGGGACCCAGGTCCTGCTGTGCAGAGCAGCGTCCTCCCAGCCCCACAGCCTGCCTCTGAGATCACGCGGGTTAGAACGGACAGTGGAACTTGGTTCTGGGATATTTGCCAATGGGGCTTTTGTGTTTTTGCTGTTTGTTTTGGTTTACTCTGAAAATACCCGTTCTCAAAGCTGTGATTGAAGAAAACTTTTCCAGTGCTGTGGGCTGCTTTTCTGTCTTGGGTCTTGTCCCCCAGTTCCCTGCTGGGGTTTTTCTTTGCTGTCAGAGGGCTCACAGGGACACCCTGCAACCAGGATCCCCACTGTCCTGCTCTGAGGCTGAAGTGGGAAAATGAGGGACCCCAGCCTTGTCTGGTCCTGGAGATTGTCCGACCTCACTCTGCAGAGCTCCTCCCCAGGTCGGCTTGTTGATTCAGTTTTTGCTCCTTTGTCCTGTAGGTGGGGAGCAGGCAGATTCTAGAAGGTTCTGAGATTTCATCTCTGCTCTTAATCCCAAAGAGTGGCTCTTGTGGTGGAATCTCAGGCTCTGGGAGGAAGCTGTCCTACAAGTGGTGGCTTCAGAGAAACTTCATGCCTGATCAATAAAAAACAAATACACTTTGGTAGGGAGAGATTTGATTTGAAAGAATCAGAGAGTAGGAAGGCACCGTTGCAATAGAGAAAGTGTTCTGACTGTGAGATCTGTAGGCATCACGGAGGTAAGACAGAAAGGGGCTTTTCTTGTATAAAAAGGGAGCAAACCAGGCTAGAAAGAACAGGCATGGGAAAGGGAGGTGGGGGCAGTGATCCTGGAACAGTAGATGGGAGAATGTTTTACCCTGAGGCCAGCCTGTCTCTGGAGGGGCATTAGGAGAGGTGGCCTAGGAGAGGTGGCCTGCTGGCTCATACTGAGGGTGGGTTAAAATCCAGGGGCCTAGGTGAAGGAGAAAAGCTTAACCCAAGTTTCGTTAAGGTGCCTTTTGCTCCAGCTAATTAGTGGGAGCAAAAAACCGTTAACTGTTTATGAGACAAAGAAGGGGGAATTTAAAGGGTCTGAGTCTGGTCTTGTCATAGGTAAAGCAAGGGGGCATCTGGGATTCCTATCTAAGTCATACGGAAAGCATGTTTCATTGCAGTAAGCCTTTTCCTGGAAAACAAAGAGGTGGGAGGATTTCTTTAACCATCATTATTTTCCAGAATCACAGAGCTCAGATAAAATTCAACATCGCAGCCCCAACCTGGGACTTGAGTTGCACCCTGCAGGAAATAGACCAGACCCAGCATTTCTCCATGAGGACGAGTTTCCCGTGGGAGCTGCTGTCACCTGGACAGAAGCTTCCTCCCTGCTCTAGTGGGCGTGGG
Source organism: Cebus imitator (assembly GCF_001604975.1). Taxonomy (NCBI): domain Eukaryota; kingdom Metazoa; phylum Chordata; class Mammalia; order Primates; family Cebidae; genus Cebus; species Cebus imitator. Next base: position 2,584,694 of record NW_016107359.1, read on the forward strand.
CCAGGGCTCCGGGGGCTTTCCAGGCCTCAGCAGTGTTCTTGGGCGCTGCTCACAGCTCAGAGCTCAGCCTCCCTCCTCCCACCCTCCTACCCTCCCAGCTCCTGGCCACCCCCTTCTCCGCCTGCCACACAGCTGTTTTGCCAACATCATTGCCTGATTATCTTTCAAGTGGCTTCTCGGAGCAGATGTTCCCGGCTCCTTCCTGCCTCGAAAACAAACAGGCGCTGTCTCTCCTGGGGAAAATCCCTCTGCTGCTACAGACTTTTCTTAAGAGGTTCGGGGATGTCTGTGAAATCTCTCTGGGCTGCTCTTTGCCAGGAATTTGGTTCTGGATGGATGGTAGGGGCTCCTCGGGTCTTTCAAGGTGTGTGTGGCCCCTCGAGGGGCATTGGGAGTGGGGAAGCACACTTTTAACAGAATCCAATTCCAGTGTGGGCGAAGCAAGAGTGATATTTCCTTCTGTCACTGTGTCTCAATCTTACTTAACCTTTTGAAAAACATCAACATCCATCAACTTTGATCCTGAAAGACCCTCTGGGAGGTTGTCCTTCCCTGGAAATTCCTTTTTGTTCCTGATAGACCCACCGACAAGACCATGTTGTCAGGCTTGCTTTTTGAGGTTTGCATTATGAAAGCAATAAGTTTTTGGTTTCCATTTTATGAATGTGAAAGTCTTGTATGAAGTTGAATGTGTTATTTAAAGTATGCTCATCTCATCTCCTTACCTACAGTAAGAATCAGTGCTCCTAGTGGCCCCCAGGCAGCTGCTTACAGGGTGGGCAGACTCATCTGTGCCACACCCGGAAGGCCCTCTTGCCTCTCCAACCTGCTGTGTGCAAAAAATTGCGCCCTTAGCAATTCACTTTTTGGAGGGAAGGACTGAACACACAGGTAATACGCATTGGCCGTAGCCTGCAAACTGCTCTGGTGGAGGAGGAGGGAGGCACAGCTGGGGCATGCCTGGGGAAGGAGTTGGGGCATTGAGAAAACGCAGCAGTGAAGTCTCTCTGGAGGAAAGGGTCACCTGAGGATGCTGAGCTGGGAGGTGGGAAGGCAGAAAAAGGAAGCCCTCCTGGTGTGTGCAGAGGAACACTGACTGCCAGCATTCCTGCTCTCCCCTGCCCTAGGACTCTGCAAACCGGTAGCAGACAGGATAAAATTGATGTGAAATATGTTTGAGGGTCTATTCCCAAGTTCTCCACTGATTTGGGATGATGTCCATGCTCTCTGTCCATTCTGGAATCCCCAACCCCTCTCTGACTTTGTTGCCAGAGTGTGGTCCTCTGTTGTACCCGATCCAGTCTTATTTCTCTGTGACTCACCCCAGCATTCCCCTGGAAGCGTGCACATGGCTGATTCCCATGGCCCCTGTGCTCATCATGCTTAGCAGACGGACTTCCTTGATCACCTGGTCCTGATTTGTCCCTACTGTGTCGGCCTCTGAGATACCACCCTCTCCTGACTTCCCCCTTATTTCTCTGCATATCCCCTCTCTGTCTCCTTGGCTGGCTTTTCCTCGCTGGTCTGCAAATGTGCACATTTCTCAGTGACAGGGCCCCTGCCCTCCTCTATTCTTTTCATAGACCAGTATTCTATACATCTCAGATGGCATCCAGACACTCTGGGGTGATTGCCAAACATATAGACTCCTGAGCCCCATCTCTAGACATCTCTTTTGGGGGCCTTGGGAGCCCAGAAATTTGCATGTTCAACAAGCACCCCAAAGATTCCAATGCAATCAGTCCATGGAACGTACTCCAAGAGAGTTGTGCACTGCACTGCTGCACAGTTAAGCCCATCCAGTCCCAAGGCATTGTTGGGCATGCACCTGCTGACAACTTCCTGTTTCACATCTCCAGCCCCAGGCTTGTATCTTCAAAGCTACGTGACGCCTCCATTTGGATACCACCCAAGCATCTGAACCCGAGCATCTCCAGAGGAAACTCTTGATTTTCCTCCCCAAACCATCTCTCCTTAGTCCCATCCTTGGAAATGAAAGTACCAACCCCTAGCAGCTCCTCCAGACCTCCCATTCTGCCAGTCCTGTGTCCAAAACATTGGCCAATCCCACCAGCCATGTTTACCTTCAGAACACTTTTCTACCTGGCTGCATTTCCTTCCTCTGGTACCACGGCCGCTCTGCTCCAAGCCACCTTTATTAACTGCGCGGATGTCCGCAGTGGGTGCCTAAATGGTCTCCTGCCCTAACTCATTCTGCGCCAGCAAAGGAGGAAGTATGGAACAGCAACAGCCCCGGTCATCCCCTTTAATGGCTCCTCATCGCACTTAGAATGAACTCCCCAGGCCCCGCGCCGTCTGGCCGCTGCCCAGCTCACCCCCTCCTCCTCTGCCACTCTGTGCCTTGCTTCCTGGGCGCTGTTCATGCTGACCTTCTTTCTGTTCCCTGAATGGGCCAAACACTTTCCTGCCTCAGGGCTTCTGTACATGCTGTTCTTTCTGCCCAGCATGCTCTTCCGTGGTTCTTCAAGAGCCTCTGGCTCCTCCTTACCATGTAGGTTGCAGCTTCCTGACTTCCTTGTTATCATATTATTTCTTCTATCCCATCATTTGTGATCGTGCCAAGCTGTTTATCCTTCCACGGACACTCATAGTTTGTAACCATACATGTGTTAATAATTACTCATGTCTTTTTGGTCCCTTTTACAAGACAATGTGTTCTAAGAGGGCAGGGACTATTCTGTGTTCCCTACCCAGCACAGAGTAGCCCTTGACAAACATTTGTTGAATGAATGAAGTGAATTTTATTTCATCCAGTTACCTACTGTTTGGCTCCAGCCCTGTGATCCTGCTGCGCTCTATTCTGTTCAGACCTGTTTGTGTCTGTTCCGCCCTGGGCTGGTCTACTGAATCCTATTCGATTCTGCTGCATCCTCTTCTAGACTCTTCTGTCGTTTCCTTCTGTTCTGACCTGGTCTAGTCTCCTCTGCCCTGTTTTATTCGGTCCCATCTTGTTCTGTTCTGTTCCAACCTGTGCCAGGGTGGTTCGAGCCGCTTTGTCTGTTCCATGCTCTCCTACTCTGTTCCATTCCAGTTTGCTTTTTTCACCCTACTTCTTTCTCTCTGTACCATACTATCCTTCTTGCTTTTATTCCATCACATCCTGTCCCAGTTCACACCGTTTGCTCTGTTCTCACTGATTGCGTCTCATTTAGTCTCACGCCAGCACGTTTCATCCCGATACTTTCCTCAATCTTTTGGGAATACCTGCGTTGTGCCCAGTCTTCTTCTAGGCATCCATGAGATTACAAGAGAAGGAAACTCATCCCGGTCCTGAGATGACCCCTGTAAAGGGTGAGCAAATGGCTACAGGGGAAAGGCTGACATCGGGGGCTTTGCTGACCTATGATGGTTAGAAAGAGAAAGCAACAGCATGAGAGGAAGCAGCGAATGGGCCCCGGAGTGTGGGTGATGCACTGAGGACTTCAGGCTGGGAAACTTAGGCAGGAGCCTGGGGCTAGGGCAGGCAGAGAGTACCAAGTAATGGGAGATCAAGTTGCAAAGGCAGGTTTTTCTCTTTCTGTGGTTGACTTGGCGCTCTGATGTTTTCAAAGAAGGGCACTTCCATGATTTGGAAATAACTGCGGGGGCTCCATCCAGCCTGCTGCTGTCAGGACATCAGGGTAGACAGTGTTACTCAGTGGAAAGGGAATCCGTGGGCAGCCTGCCTAACCTTCCTGGGCCTCAGTTCCCACATCCATAAAATGGTGATGATAACACCTACCTTGAGTTTTGTGAAGATAAATAGCTTAGACTCCTGTGCAGAGGGCTGTTAAGCATTCACCCCAGAGCCTGGCCTCCTGTAGATGCCCACTTAATGTTCACCCTCTCCTACCTTGCCACTGACCGCTCTAGTCCACCCTGACTTTACTAGGTTAGCTCTGAACCTCAGTTCTCCCCACTGTGAAATGGGGACAGTGTGAAGCAAGCATGAAGTATTAGGCTCTGTAGAAGTGCAGTTTTGGGCTTGAAGGGCCCAGATGTTTGCTGATCAAATGATTGATCATAGCTCCCTACACCCACTGTAATACTGAGCATGGAGGTGGGAGCACACAGGAGGTACCTAATAAATAACCATGGACTTGTAGCAAATATAAAAAGAACCTGAAAGAGTGGAAGGTGGGTGACACCCTTTCCAAAGCAAACCAGACAGGTAGATGCTGGGACTGGGCTGATGAAATTTGTACCAAACCTCCAAATATATTCAGAATCAGGGAATTAGGAGATAGTGGGGGAGGCTGCCAAAAGGAATTTATCTCGGAAGTGGAGCTTGGGGAATAGCACTAATATTTTCGGAAATTGAAACTCCAACCATGAAATTGCCTATCATTTATCATACATGGTCTCTCAAAGGGGAAATGGGAAAGCATTTAGTCTTATTGCTTTTTAAACACATGATTGCTGAGCATAGCCATCCAGACTGAGGTTTTAAGAGACGATGTGTCTGAAAGAGTCTGGCCAGCAAGTCCCTCCAACCTAATGCAAGGCTGCTCTCTGCAGACTCTCCTCTGTCAAGCACCCGGAGCCACGTGTGGTGAGGGTACAACCCAGGCCAGGCTTGGGTGTCTGGGTGTGGTGCCAATGCTAGCATGCATAGAAAACTGCAAGTCGGAATTTCCCCCAGCTCCTTCTTGATGCCCGATAGCTATCTCATTATTAAAGTCATTTGCACTTTTAGTTCCAAGCTTCTTTGGAAAGGGTCCCTCTGATGGCTTCCACTTCCACCTGTGTATTGATGCTTATCAAATTTCTCTCTCTTTCCTAGACCTACCGGGGATTTCAGGTCTCTACATGCGGCCACCACCCAGGTCTCTCCACCTGAAATGCCCACAGGTTCATCAAATGCAGCATGTTTGAACTGCAGACACCATCCTCCCAAGCTTCTTGGCTTGGCGAAGGGCATCACTGTTGCCTTGAGGGCTAGAACAGACTCTGAGGCACTGAGTGATGATCATCCATGTGTGGCAGCAGTTTGAAGGTGGCATTCTGCTATCACATGGCTCATTATAGTTGATCTCCCAACAAGAGGCAGGTTGAGAATATGTACCGGTGGGTCTGAAATCAGCAAAAGGAGGCTGGGGGCTTTCTGGAGCAGGTCTTGGACTGATGTCTGTTTGAAGTCATAAGGGAAACAGGAGGTGGGCACAGACTAATGTCCTGTCAAGCCACCCTTCTGCTCCCAATAACCTTGTAAGGAAAGCAAGGAAGGAACTGTTAAATTTGTATTACCATCCATAGACATAGAACCTGAGTTTGCAGGAGTCTGTGTAACTTATCCAAAGCTACAGAGCCGGAGGTGGTGACCATGAGAATCCCACCAGGCCTCCTGATGACCAGCATCATGTTCTTTCTCCTGAACAGAGAAGTGTCCAGGGCAATGGCCAGTACACTTGACAAGGAGTCAGAAGATCTGTGTTCTCACTCCTGCGTGCTCACTAAAAATACCCAGCTACTGCGTGCTCTCCAGTCCTTGGTGGGCCTCTGGGAAATGGGGGTGTCTGTGAAGCAGCACACCCTGGGGCTCTACACTCTTCCTGGACAGGGTACTTTCACCCCGGCTGTGGTGACCATCTCTGTGCTGATAACATCTGGAGCCCCGTCTTTAATCCAATCTGTAGGACACCTCTCTTTGGAAACCCTACAGGCCCCAACCACTAAGCGAGTAAGTGTTTTGGGAATTCCAAGTTCCTTGCTGGAAATCTTCATCTTGAGCCCTCATTAGCTTCATGCCACCAGAAAGGCTCTTGAGTTAGGTTTCATTGATGTGCCTTTACATTCTGTGAGGCAACTGTGATGTTTGCATTGTCCTGCATGCTCTCCAGCGCCCCTTGTCTAAGAGTCACCGAGGCAAACGCCTGCTATAATTGAGTCCTGGCCAGGGCTGCAGGTGGGGTGGACACTGAGATCTCTGGAAATAGCGCTATTTTTCCTTTTATTAAACATCAGACTCAAACATCACTCTTCATAGCTTGGTTACCAGAAAGCTCAGGCATAATGAAGCGCGCCAGTCCAGCAATTGTACTAGCCCACATTGTAATATATATTTTTCTTTTTCTTTGTACATGTTTATTTTTTATTGTGGTAAAATGTACATAGCATAAAACGTATTTTTTAAACGATTTTGAAGTGTACAGTTCAGCAGCGTTAAATGCATTCATTTTGCTGTGCAACCATCAGCACTGTCCATCTTGAGAACTTTTTTTGAGACGGAGTCTCGCTCTGTCGCCCAGGCTGGAGTGCAGTGGCACAATCTCGGCTCAGTGCAACCTCCACCTCCCAGGTTTACGCGATTCTCTGGTCTCAGCTTCCCTAATAGCTGGGATTATGGGTGCGTGCCACCATACCCAGCTAATTTTTTTGTATTTTTAGTAGAGCGGAGTTTTACCGTGTTAGCCAGGATGGTCTTGATCTCCTAACCTCATGATCCACCCACCTTGGTCTCTCAAAGTGCTGGGATTACAGGCATGAGCCACTGTGCTCAGCTTACAGTTTTTTAATCTTCCCAAGCTGAAACCCTATACTCATTAAACAATAATTTCCCATTACCTTCTCCCCTCAGCCTCTGGCAACCACCATTCTACTTTCGTGTCTGTGAATTTGACTTCTCTAGGCACTTCTGTATGTGGAACCCTACAGTGTTTGTCTTTCTTGACTGGCTTATTACGCGTAGCATAACATCCTCAAGGTTCACCATTGTAGCATATGCCAGAATTCCCTTCCACTTATTTACTTGTTTGCTTATTTGAGCAGAGTCTCACCCTATCGCCTAGGCTGGAGTGCAGTGATGTGATCTTGGCTCACTGCAACCTCCCGCCTGCCCCCGGCTCCAGTGATACTCCTCCCTCGGCCACCTGAGCAGCTGGGATTACAGGTGCGCACCACCCCTCGTGGCTAATTTATATTTTGTATGTTTAGTAGAGATAGGGTTTCGCTATGGTCAGGAGTTGGCCAGGCTGTCTTGAATTCCTGACCTCAAGTGACCCACCCACCTTGGCCTCCCAAAGTGCTGGGATTACAGGCATGAGTCACCGCACCTGGCCCCTCCTTTCCTTTGAAAGGTTAAATAATATTTCATGGTATGTATATACCACATTTTGTTTATCCATTGATTCATCAGTAGACATCTGGGTTACTTTCACCTCTTGGCTATCATGAATAATTCTACTGGGACTATGGGCGTTCAAATCCTGGCTTTGAATTCTTTCAGGTCTATATCTGTACATGGTTTTTAATTTTCTGTTTTAACAGTATTATTGGATATATGCCTATTAATATAAGAAGCAAATATACCTAACCTGTACTGGGTAGCACTGTAAGCCTACCCAGTTCTAGGTCTTTAACTATGCTATGTTACTTGATCATTGTAATGTATATTTTACAGTGGGTTCTGTTTTGGAAGAAGGTGGAATATCATTTGTAACGAAGCCATTAACTAACTGAGCTGCCTCTACTTTCTTACTTCTGATGTGTTCCCCAGCCTGAAGCAACATGACTCCACCCCCAGCACCATGGAAACTGCTTTGGCAAAGGTCACCAGTGACCATCGTGTTGCCAAACCCAGCAGAGACCTTTAGGTCTCACATTGATTTTGACCCTGTTGACTACTCATCCTTCCTGAACTTTCTTCATCAACACTTGGGACACCACTGCTCTGTCCTGGTTCCCCCTGTTTCCTTTTCTCCTCTCTCTCTCTTCGAAGGGTCCTTTCCCTCTGCAGACCCTCAAAGGTGGGCACTTTTGATGGCTGTCTCCGTGAGCTACTGTTTTTCTCACTTGACAATGGCTTTCCAGGTGACTGTCAGTCTCCCATGTCACTGTGGTCACTGCCTTTCTGAGCCGATGACTCCCAAATCTCTACCTCTAGCCCTAGGCTCCACCCTGACCTTCAGTCTCACATAGCGAGCCTATTGCATTTCTCCCTAGAATGCTCCACAGTTATCTTAGCCTCAACATGTCCCAAGGGGAGCTCATTATGGCACCTCCCCCTACCCACTGCCCAGTCTCAGCAAATGACATCATAGACCCAATTGCCTAAGCCAACCGATTGACTGTCTTCTAGTTGATCATCAGATCTCACCAGTCCCACCTCCTTGCTACTTCTCAGGCTGATCCTTCCCTGCTATTCCTTCTCCTCTCTCCACATTCAGGTCTCCTCGTCCCTTGCCTGGAGAGTTAGAACTAGCTCTGTACTGGTCCCCCTCTCTCGAGTCTTGCCCTATTCAAATACATCTTCCACAGTTGCCAGATGGATTAATTGCAAACACAGAGCTGACCATGTCCCCTCTATATTTAAAACTCCCTATGTCTTCCTGGTCCCCGTAGGATATAATCTGGGCTCTGAGAATGGCATTTACCACTTTTCCTGCTGCATCATCACTATTGCATGGTCCGTACTTCCTGTGAACGTGCGCTGCGTTTCTACCACACATCAGCAGTGATGGTCAGGGTGCTAGAACTGGGTGCAGTGATGCAAAATCACACATACTCTGGCCTCACAACCAGAGGGGAGAGAGAGAGTCACCTGAGTCACCCTGAGTCACTCAGGGCTGGGAGCGATAGCTCACGCCTGTAATCCCAGCACTTTGGGAGGCCAAGACTGGCGGATCATGAGGTCAGGAGTTTGAGACCATCCTGGCTAACACGTGAAACCCCTCTCTACTAAGAATACAAGCAGAATTGCTTGAACCCGGGAGGTGAAGGTTGCAGTAAACCAAGATCGTACAACTGCACTCCAGCCTGGGTTACAGAGCAAGACTCTGCTTCAAAAAAAAAAAAAAAGAAAAAAAAAATATATATATATGTAAAGTCACTTAGTCTGGTCTGTTGCGTGACGAAAAGAATGTGGTGACAGAGGAGCATGGAAGGGGTAGGACTCAGGGGCAGGAGTAGATCTCCAAGCAGAGAGAAAGACCGGTACCTGATCTTTCCTGGTGGCTCGGTACTCTCTCTCTCTGTCTTCAGGATCCATCTCTTCTCCCTCTCCATTAATTCAGGCCTTCTTGATTTAGGATTGCTTTAATGTCCCCCTACGTGATCTCCCTGTCTCCGCCTCTTGATCCACCTCATCCATTGCTGCCAGAATGTCCTTTCTAAAACCCAAATCTGCCAGCCTGGGCAACATAGCGAGACCCCATCTTTACAGAAAATAGAAAAAAATCAGCTGGTCACGGTGGCAAGTGCCTGCAGTTCTGGCTGCTCGGGAGGCTGAGGTGGGAGGATTGCTCGAGCCTGGGAGGTTGAGGTTGCAGTGGGCTGTGATTGTGACATTGCACCCCAGCTTGCCTGACACAGTGAGACTCTGCCTCAAAAACAAAACAAAATAAAGCAAAAACAAAGAAGCTCACAAATCTGATCTCATTGCCCTTCAGCTGACACCCCTTTGAAGACTGCTATAGGAAAATGTCAACTTCTTGGTGTGACCCCTGAGGTCCTTCACAGTTAGGTTTTCTTCCCTCCTATCCGAGCTGCCCTCCCCTCCTCTTCACCTCTCCTCCTCTTAGATTGCAACTCTGCCCCACTATCACGAGTTCCCGAACAGGGGGTGCCCATGCACATCTCCATGTCTTGGGCCATGCCGCCCTCATCACCGTATTGCTCCTCCTGCCTTCTCTGTTTCCTGCTTACAGCTCAAGGCCCCTCTCTGTGGAGCTGCCTCCTTTCTCTCAAGAAGGATGCCTGGAGCTAGGAGGATGCAGGGATACAGGATGCAGTTTCTGTGCCTTTACGGCCCCTTCTGTGTCCACCTGTGTGGAACCTGACATGCCACAGTTTGCAGGGCGGCCTGCCTCCCAGCCTTAGTGAGCCTCTACAGGGCAAGACAGGTGGCAAAAAAAAGGTCTCTTTTTTTTTGAGACAGAGTCTTGCTCTGTCACCAGGCTGGAGTGCAGTGGTGCAGTCTTGGCTCACTGCAACCTCCGCCTCCTTGGTTCAAGCAATTCTTCTGCCTCAGCCTCCTGAGTAGTTGAGACTATAGGCACATACCACCACACCCAGCTAATTTTTGTATTTTTAGTAGAGATGGGGCTTCACCATGTTGGCCAGGATGGCTTCAGTCTCTTGACCTTGTGATCCACCGGCCTCTGCTCCCAAAGTGCTAGAATTATAGGTGTGAGCCACCGCGCCCAGCCTGGTTTATCTCCTTAATGCTGGGTCATGCAAGGCGTTTGACAAGGAAAAAAAAAAAAAACAGCTCCTCAGTAGCTGTTTACTGAACACAGAATTCCAAAATCTGAGCCTGACTCAGAAGAGAAGACGTGGCCCCACTTCATGGAACCTTCAGTCTGTCTTGGTGGCACTGGTGGACCAGCCACTCCATTCTCCATTTCTGCCTTCTTAGGTGACCCCACTTTTATTTAGGGCAGCAACAGGCACCTCTTAAAAAATAAACGGATATTCCAGAGCTTTGGGAGGCCAAGCGAGAGGATTGCCCGAGACCAGGAGTTTGCGACCAGCCTGGGCAACATAGTGAGACCCTGTCTCTACAAAAAATTGAAAAAGCAACTAGCCAGGTGTGGTGGTGCGTGCCTGTAATCCCAGCTGCTGAGAAGGCTGAGGCAGGGTAATCGATTGAGCCCAGGAGTTTCAAACTGCACTGAGCTATGATTGCAGCACTGCACTCCAACCTGGGCAACAGAGGGACACCCCATCTCTAAAATGAACGAACAAGCAAATTCTATTTCCCAAATCCTCCTAAAGCCATGGGTGTCCATGTGATGTGGTCTTCCCAGTGAGCTATAAGCAGACGTCTCCTGGATGGCGATCCCAGAAAAGTTATTACTATTGTGATGAAAATGGACGAGCTCCCAGGCAGGCCCCATTTTGCCCTTTTCCCTTCCAGTCCTCCTGTCTGGAACCCTGATGAGATGCCTGCAGCTGCTGCCCTGTGAGCAGGGAGGAAGAAGCCACAACAAGGATGATGGAGCAGGTGGGGAGCAGGCACTGGGGACCCTGTGTGGGATGAGAAGTTTCCGTTCTATTCAAAAGATGCTTGAAGCCACTGGAGGCTTTTAAGCAGGGAAGTGGCATGGCCTGATTTCCATTATACAAAGCTGACCCCGGCTGCTGTGTGGCGAGTGCAGTGGGAGGGCAGTAGTGAAGGCAGGGACCTGGCCTGGAGGGTCCACCCTCCTTCAGCCTTAAGGAACCAGTTTCCATAGAGATGCCCATTGGCCTGCCTCTTATGGTCCCTTCAGAGCCCAAACATTGCTGGAAACTTTGCCCAGGAATGTGATGCCTGGGGCCACAGAGAATACACCATGCCACCTTTGCCTGTCCATTTTGCAGATGAGCAGTGCTGACCCAGGGAGGCCTAAGGCTGCTTAGCTCTAAAATAATGGCTCACTCATCCAGTGTTTCTAATCTGGGGCTTATCACTTGTGGTTAGAGAGGGAGCCCTACGTTTGGTCAGGAAGGGGCGGGGGCTGCAGGTAGAGGAGGGCATCGCTGCGGCCCAGGAGTGAGACTTTAGTCCAGCAGGGAAGTGGTGCTGGCCCAGATTGGGGTGGCCGTGAAGAGATGGAGGAACGTGGACAGACTGGGGTGTGTGTTGGGGGTGGGATTGTCAGGGACTTGCCGATTGCTTGGGTGTGGGGGATGAAGAGAGGAATTTGAGATAACTCTGGGATATTTTGCTTAAGCATGAGTAGGTGGTGGTACTATTGACAGACGTGGGAAGTCCAGGGAGCAGGGAGGAGGAGCAAGTTTGAAGGAAAAGCCAAGAGTTTGGTTTTGGCCATATGTATTAATTTTGAGATGGCTCCTAGTCATTCTCCCATAGTGGAATCCACTCCCACAGTGCAATACACTCCGCACTCCCACAGTTGAATCCGCTCCCACAGTGGAATACACTCCCGCAGTGGAATACACTCCCGCAGTGGAATACACTCCCACGGTTGAATCCACTCCCACGGTGGAATCCACTCCCATGGTGGAAAACACTCCCGCAGTTGAATCCACTCCCACAGTGGAAAACACTCCCACAGTGGAATCCACTCCCACGGTTGAATCCACTCCCATGGTGAAATCCACTCCCACGGTGTAATACACTCCCACAGTTGAATACATTCCCACAGTTGAATGCACTCCCGCAGTGGAATGCACTCCCACAGTGGAATCCACTCCCACGGTTGAATCCACTCCCACGGTGAAATCCACTCCCACGGTACAATACACTCCCACAGTGGAATACACTCCCACAGTTGAATACACTCCCACAGTTGAATACACTCCCACGATGGAATGAACTCCCACAGTTGAATACACTCCCATGGTGGAATCCACCCCCACAGTGGAATGCACTCCCACAGTGGAATCCACCCCCACAGTGGAAAACACTCTCACAGTGGAATACACAAGGAGCGGCTGAGGACTGGAGATGGAGGCATCCAGTCATGAGAGACCTGGCATTTTATGCAATTGGATGGGATGAAGTTATCTTGGGAACATTGGGAAAGGAGAAAAGAAAGAAGTCCATGGATTTGCCCTGAGATTATTCTGCACACAGAGGGTTGGACATGGAAGCAGAATTAGCCAGATAGATTGAGAAGGAGCGGGCAGGGAGTAAGAAGAAACCCAGAAGAGGAAGGAGTGGAGGCCAAACACAAAGCACGATAAGAAGTGGGAAGCGGTCCTGCATCAGTCACTGCTGAAAGGTCAAGTGAAAGGGAGAGAACGTGGACGGGACACGTGGGGATCAGTGGTGACATGACGAATGCTGAGTCAGCTCAGCCATGGGGACAGAATGCCCACTAAGAAAGTGGAGGCAGGAACACTTTTTGCAGTGAAGGGGAGCAGACCATTGAGATGGAAGCTGGAGAGGGAAGTGGAGCCCAATGGAGATGTTCGTGTATCACAGGAGATCCTGAAGCAGCCTTCTGTGGATGACCTAATGGAGAAGGAGGAGGGGATGTGCAGAAAGACGAGGTACCTATGGTTCAGGTGACAGAAGTGGGATCCAAGACCCACCTGGATGGAATGGCCTTGGGCAGAGCAGTGGCCTTCGTCCACAGGAGCAGGAGGGAGGTTGCCAGGTTTCATGATGGGAAGATGACCTTTGTGATTGATACTACTTTCTGAACAAAGCATGAGGCAAGTGAGGCTGGGGTGGTGAGGGTGTGGGGAGGAGAAAGGCTGAGACAGTTGCCCTAGGGCAGGAAAGTGCACACCTAGGCCACAGACAACTGTAGCAGTGTTGCAGAGCAACACAGGGCCCAGTTGGGGTGCCAGGCTATGAATTTAGAGGAAGCCAGTTTGTTTTTTCTCTACCTTTATTTTGCTGCGTGGGTGCAGGCACTGAGCAGGTGGGTGATTGGATTTAACCAAGGTTGGACATGGTCTTTAGGTATGAAGAAGTAAGGGGAGAAGATGAAAGATGGCTGTGATGGCAGAGGGCTGGTAGTGGTGACAGAGGAGGGTGAGGGGTGGGAGGGCTTGGCGAGGTGGAGGGATTGCTTGTCATCTGGAAGGATGACAGGTGGTCACCCGGTGGGATGCTTGAAGTGGAGGCTGTGTGGGTGGTGCAGTTTTCGCAATGGTACAAGGTGTGATGGCCATGGGAGTAGGTGGGGAGGAGGGGGACAAATGGTTGGATCAACCTGTAGAGGGACAGAGAAGCCCCAGTGTTGGGTGGATCTGCAGAGTGGATGTTGAAGTCACCAAAACCGATGACAGGAGAGGTGGGGAGGAAGATAGGGCAGATGTGTCAGTTGAGTCTGTGATGAATGCGAGGAGCAACCTGTGGGCAGTGGTGAGGGGTCAAGTCTGTGGACATGGATTCAGAGGGGATGGGGTTTTGAAAGGGATAAGGGAGGGCAAATGTTCTGGGAAAAGCAATGGCAGGGTCTGTGGGAGTGTGGGAGAGGGAACAGGGGGAACTGGCATATCGGGGGCAACGGAGTGTCAGTTAGGACAAGAGTTCAAAACAGAGGCTGAGGGTATGGGCTGCTTGTGATGACAGGCCTGAGCCCCCAGTACCGAGACGGGGCACTGTTCCTGGAGGCTGGAGGTCTCAGTTTCTGTGGGAGGCTTAGATCCCACATCCCTGTGGCTTCCAGTTCCTCAGAAGCAAAATGAGGTCACGGTCACTTGTGAGTGGGTGATAGGATGCTCCTGGATGAGGGGTGTGAGCTTCACCCTGAGCATGCAGGGACTCTCTAGCTGTGCTCAGGCTGATGGGCGTGGAGTGCCCAGCCAGGCAGACCCACCAGTTGGTAGTAGGATGCTGATGGCCTCGCGGTGGGAGGCCCTGCCCTCCACGCTGTCCAAGTTTTGCAGGTAAGAGATGAAACACATTTCGAGGGCGACTGGGCACTGGCCACTGTGCTGCGGCTTGGCAGGCACCCATGGCACAGGTGTGTGAGTAATTGTGATACACGGGAAAATGCACAAAGCCGCCACCCCTGGGCTGGCCTCCGGGGCAGGAGCAGAGAGGGGCTGGGCATAGGTGGGACAGGGACACCTGTTTTCCCCATGGAAAGCAGACATTCACCCAGCCGTGCAAGTGGTAGATCCACCGGGGCTCTGATACTAAAACTGTCATTGACTGAGTCCCTTCTATGTCAGACACATTCCATATTTTGCATCTGCACACACTTCCTGCCAGGAATGGAGTTGTTTCCCTCTTATGCTGTTGAAAAACTGCAGCCCAGAAAGGTTAAGTGACTTGACTAACTTCTCACGACTTGGAAGTGGAAGAGTGGGGATTAGAACCCAGAACTCTGTGACTTCAAAGCCTGGGCTTCTGCCATGTGATGCATCAGTGAGATGCCCGTTCCTGGCTGGGCCCTAGGATCCAGAGACATCCCATCCGTCACCCTACCCACGGGGCACTCTCAGCAGCTTCTCCTCCTCAAGCCTGGGAGTCTACAATCCTGGGCTATTCCCTTCCTGGGGCCCCTCCCCAGAAAGGACAATTACACCCACTGAGTGATCTTTCTGTGGCATTGTGTGGACAGGGGCCTACCTCTCTGGCGTGGGCAGGCAGGCGTGTGCTACTGTCGTCTCTAGGCAGCGATCGGATGAATAACTGATGGTGATTAGCTAAATCATAACATCGCTCATGCCATGCATAAGTGATGAGCCAACTGGTGCCAGGCCGCGATGAGCGGCAACGGGCACCCCCACCTCACCCCCCAGCCCGGAGAAGCCACCACGGCGCTGCCTCCCTGTGTTATCTGGCACATCAAGTGCTGCGACAATGAATATAGATTGACCTTATTATAGCAGCCGGCTGCTGGTGCCAGGCGCAGCCAGGCATACTTTGCACAAATTAAAGGTGTCAGCATGTAATTTACGGTTCATGGCGAAAGGGGTAGTGGGGGTCGGGGAGGCACTGAGGCAGGTAGAAAGGAAGGTGGGCTGGCTGCAGGGCTGGCACCAGGAGCCCAGGCGCTAATGACAGGAGGCACAGCCGAGGTGTCATTTTCCTCCCGGTTTGCTCATTTTTAGCTATTTCTTGCTCAAGGCGGGGGTGGGGGGGCAGCCCCCTCTCCTGAGCTCTCCCTGACACGCTCTGTGTGCATGTGTGCGTGTGTGTATTTTTCAGCTAAATTACTGGTTTTACCTGAAGAGCGTAAAGTAGGTGTGCTAATTTACAGCTCGGCAGATAAAGCCGCAGCGTGCAGAGCTGTCTGGGAAGCCTGTGATCCGACATCATTTTACTAACACACCCGAGAGCAGCTTGACACGTCGAGTCGGGCCTGTGATTAAAGCTGTACTCTTCTTCCCCTCCCCCCCGCCTCTTCTCCAACACGGAGAACAGATTAAACTCTAAGTAATAGATCTCGGTTTTCTTGCCATCCCACTGATATACACAGTACACAGTTTGACACAAAGAGTAAGTTATACATCACAAACAACAGCCTCTGCTCTTTACCGCCCAGAATTAATTTTCCATTTGCTACGACTCCCTCCTCTCAAAGCCCATTTTCCTGTCCAGCAGGGTTCTCTCCTCTCTTGAAAAGGCAGGGGAGGAGAAGTGCAGGTCGGGCCTGGAAGAGGTGGCTCAGGACAGATAGTTTAACCCCAATGGTTTAAGGATGAGGAAACGGAGGCCTGGAGTGAAGTGATGTCACCCTTTGTGTCTTTGGTAGAGGTGAGGCTCAAACCTGCCTTCTGGTTGATGAGCCAGGGCCCCCTCCCACGCCCAGGCAGCAGAGGATGCCCAAGGAGCTGCTTGTTTGCCCTGTTCTTCCCTGCAACCTGCCAGACAGACTGTCTCTGCCTCTCTGCCCTGCTCTGTGCCCCAGGCGGAGACCTCTCAGGGCTGCCCATGCCTCTGGCCACTGCCTGGGCTTGGCTGGCGGGAGGCACCAGAATGAGAAGCAATGGTGGGAGGAGAGAGGAGCTGGGCTATTTCTCCCCTGCTTCTGCCTCTGGGATGCGCGTCCCTGGGAAGAGCTGCCTCCCTCTGTGACCGTGCTCCTGTGGGGCGGCCCTCCTCCACGGCTCGCACTCCCGCTGGCCTCTGGCCATGCCATCCTGCCCTGCCCTGCAGGTCTGGACTGGGGACAGCTGTCAGCTGCTCTAGTCCAGGAGCCTCCCCATCCCTTTCAGATTTCCTTACCCCTGCCCACCTCAGTCACCAGCCCCTCCATCTGTGTCTCTTCAGTTGAGCCACCTGGGGCAATTCTGTTTTCTATGGGGACCCTGAGTGACACTGAGGTGGACCTATTCTTTATTGAGTACCTATGCTGGCGACCATCTGCCTAAAGGCACACACCAGGAGGAAGGGATCCAGACCTCCCACGGTAACATGCGTCCCTCTGGGAGAGGCCCCCCAGCTTGCTTTCCTGGCCACTGACACCCCTTCCCAGGCCTCACGGCAGATGCTTTGTATGCCACCTCAGGGGAGCCTCGCATGTGGCCCTGTGAGGCAGGGTCTGGCTAGGCCTTCTAAGGGAGGTGGAAATGGAGGCTCAGGGAGGCTACGTCTCTTCTCCAGGGTCACCCAGCCTTGGGCAGCAGAGTTCAGTTCCAAACGTGGGGCTAGCTGGCTCCGGTGCCGAGCAACTTCCTCTGCGCTGTGTAGGAGGTTCGTTTTGCTGAGCTCACGTAGAACATACACACACACATGCACATGTGCACACCCAGGCACGAAAGACCGAATGCTTTTGAGGAGCAGTCAGAGAGCATGGGCAGGGGGGCAGGGCCAGAAGTGAGGAGGGTTAGATGTGGCAAATAGGGCTGGGTAAATCCAGGAGGGCATTTTGGAGGAGGCAAATAAGTCCTGGAGATAAATGGAAACTACATGGAAACACACAGCCAGGAGCTTTCTAACCACGCCTCCATAGACTGGCTGCACTGAATCACCAGGGCTGGTGGGGGTTAGGGGCGTGCTTTAAAATCAGACTCCCAAGCCTCATCTCTAATGCAGAGAATCAGAATCTCTGGGGGTGCAGCCCAAGAATCTGCTTTGTTTTGCTTTGATATGCAGCTAGTCATGAGAGCCACAAACCGTTCCCACTTCCGCATCTTACATGCCAGGGAAGTAGGTAAAGGAAGTCCAGAGAGGCCTAGGGACTCACCCAGGGTCTCACAGCAACCAATTCCAAAGACAGGGCCCAGGCCGCTTGCTTCTCCGCCCGATGCTCAGCTGACGGCGCATTCACCCTCGGGCTTCTCAGTGGGCAGGGTGGAAACACAGCTTCCCTGGATACGGTCTCAGCCTCCTCCCCCCGCCCCAGCCACCCTGCAGCCGGTTCTCAAGATGGCAAGTGGGGGGTGGATGAAGGTGGTGGCAAAGCGAGACAGCGCCTGGAATAACACGACATTTCGAAATGTGAATCACTGGGACTTTCTGTTTTTTCCTGCTCCCTCTCTGCACCCTCCCATTCCCCGCACCCCACCAGGCACTCTCTGAGCTCACAGGCCTGGACATCCACCCAGTGTGTGACACCAGCCGGGGAAGCCACCTGAGTGGAAGAGTGGGTGGAGTCTGAGATGAGAGCAGAGTTGGAGCTCTGGGCTTAGTGCTGCCCCTTCTTGCTGTGCGACTTTGGGCAAGGCGCTGCACCTCTCTGGACCTCAGCACTGGGATGCTCACCATAAGGCTTGTCGATACCCTTGGGCTGTCACATGGCGGGGACCCTGCAAGACCTATTCTATCCTGAACCCCTCTTCTGCTCTGCTGTCCTGTCATTCCATCATTTGTATTCTGGTCTTTTGAACCCCGAGTAATGGGACCCCAGGACGGTGCTGGTGGGAGGGTGCTGGGAAAGGGGGAAGCTGGGGAGGGGGCAGTTAGCACTGCCGAGTGGAATGGGGGCCACCCAGCCACTGAATGAGTGTCTGGATGTCCCCCATTCCCCCACTAGACTCTTCCTCCATATTCCCTTGACTCAGAAGCTAATGATTCAGAAACAGATCAGCCCTTGGCTCTATGTCGCCATGCAGGCACGAGTCAGAGCAAGCCAGCAGCACCCTGGGGGCTCGTGCCCTCCTCGCTGTGAAAGGTTGTTGGACATTCTTTAAGTGCCTCCAGCGCCAGGGCAGCCCCTCAGGCACCAAGGGACAAGTTGGCTCTGTGTGTGTTTGCGTCCTCATTCCCAGGTCACGCCCAATTCACCCCCTGTCCCCATGGTCCAACACAGTGCTGGGTGCACAGTAGGGGCCCCAGGGACATCCCTACATGGAATTCGTGCTGCCTGGCCAGGGCCTCCTCTGCCTCAGCAGGCAGGAGCCTTGGTCCCCAGAGGGTTGCCTTTGGGGAAGGCTTTTTTCAGGCCCTTAGTGACCACATTTCTAAAATAGTGGCAGTGGCCAGGCTCAGAGGCTGAGGATCTCTTTCTGCTCTTACCTGCCACAGGGTCCCTCTGCCTCAGCAGGAGAGCAGGCCAGAGTGTAGAGTCTGAGCGTGAGGCAGCTGTGCACGTGCAGGAACTCAGACAGGGCTGGCACATAGCAGTTGCTTAGTTAACATCTATGAGGGGAAGGAAGGAGGGGGAGGGAAGAGGCAGACAGAGGGTCGGGCTGGTATGTGCAGCCCCATCAGTTGGTTCTGATCCCTCCTGACCCCCCAGCTGACTCCTGCCCACCCTCCTCGACTTCCTCCTGTGGACTCACCCCCTCCTCCCGAGAAGAAGGTGATGCTGGGAGGAATGGTGGAGCGGGCACAGGAGAGAGCTCCATAGAAAGTGGAGCTCTGTTCTACAGACTAGGGAAATTGGGCCATAAGTCTCCAGATCTTCTCTGAGGAGCCCTCCATATAGCAGGAGGTGCTCAAAGCTAAGTGTCCCAGCCCTGAACTTGGCAAACTACCTAACCCTAACACCCCACTGACGGCGCCCCAGGTGTAGACCTCTGTCTGGGTGGGAGGAACGGTGTTGAGTTTGCCACTGCATGATGGTGGTGGTGTAGGGTGGGGCTGTAAGACAGTAATGCACCCCAGGAAGTGGGAAACCAAGAGTGGGGAGAGTTCCATGCCCAGGAGCCCAGGGCCCATTTGTGGCTGCTCACGCTCACCAGGTTTTGTCACCTGCCACTGGCTCCTCACCAGTGATCAGAAACAGTCCTCCGCTTGCCCTTACGTGTGACCGGGCTGTGGTCAGAGCACCCGACTCAGGCTGGGGCTGGGCTGCACCAGCATCCTGGCCAGCCCTGCCCCAAATGAGACAGGAAGTGCTCTGAAGTGCCTCTGTAGCTGACAGGGGCCGGGGTGGGTGGCAGGGAGCAGCAGCTAGCACGGAGAGTTTGGCTTACGTTTTGCAGTGTTTCCAAGGTCAATTGCTTCCTCCTTGTTACCTGTCCTTCTTGTTTCTCTGAATGGCCATCTAGAAAGAGGATATGGTCCAGAAGCATTTCTATTCTCTCTCTGAACCTGAACACGGTTCCCCAAGGATGTGTTGTCTTGGCTGGCACAGGGGGTGGAGAGGATATGGGGACAGGGTGGGCGCTAGCTTAGAATCCAAGCCACAGGGACTTTAAAGTCAAGAGAAGAAAACGTCGAAAGCTACAACCAGGTCATTTTACCAATGAGGAAGCAGGTCCTAGGGAGGTGAAGTGACTTACCTAGTGACTTAAAAAAAAAAAAAAACCCACAAAATTTCCATTTGATAGATGAAGAGACAAAATTATAGAGACAAAATGTGACCTGCCTAGGGCAACACCATAGTGCAGAGCTCTGGCTGGATCCAAATCTCTGGGCTTTGCGCTCCCTTCCGTCCTGCAGGACAGCTCTATATGTGTGACCTACTGATAAGGTAGTTACGCTCATCTCCATGTACAGATGAGGAAACCGAATCTCAGAACAACGGCATACTTGGAAAATGATGACACCTTCAGCTCTGCTGAGATCAGATGCAGCATGTCCAGTGGAGGCCCAAGTCCCAGCTCCTCTAGGAAGCCTGTCCCGACGATTCCAGGGCACATGGAGTCCTTCCTTCTCCAAAGTTTTACTGCACTTATTTTGAGCAATAGAAAAATAATGCTAAGAAAGAAGCAAGAAAACATTCATGCAATGCTCATGGCATGCTGTGTACCATGCCAGCACTCAGGGGCTCCTAGGGATCACCTTGAGCAGGACTCAGGATGACACTCCTTTTTTTTTTTTTTTTTAGTCAGAGTCTCACTCTGTCACCAGGCACCAGGCTGGAATGCAGTGGCGCGATCTCCGCTCACTGTAACCTCCACCTCCCGGGTTCAAGCAATTCTCCTGCCTTAGCCTCCCAAGTAGCTGGGACTACAGGCGTGCGCCACCATGCCCAGCTAATTTTTTTTTTTTTTTTTGTATTTTTTAGTAGAGACAGGGTTTCACCATGTTGGCCTGGATGGTCTCGATCTCTTGACCTTGTGATCTGCCCGCCTCAGCTTCCCAAAGTGCCGGGATTACAGGTGTGAGCCACCGCACCCGGCCGACTCTCCTTTTACAGGCAAGGAAACTGAGGGTCAGAGGGCTCACGTCTCAACCTATGTCTGTCTGACTCCCAAGTTCAATGTGCTTTTCTCTCTTAGCCCCACATTCTACTCCTCTAGAATCATTTCCTGAGTGCTTTCTTGTCTCTGCAATTTGGCTGTAAGTTCATCAGTCATAGAGATCGTGTCCCTGCTTGCACCCCATACAGCTGGCCTGCGCTTGACCTCGGCAGAGGGTCAGCACAGACTCTAGGCCTTGAGAAGGAGGCAGAGATGGAGCAGAGGCAGCAGGCTGGCTCCAACTCCCCTCAACTACTTCCTAGCACAGTGAGGGCTGTTAGTTTATTTCTCAGAACCTCAGTTTCCTCATCTATAAAATGGGGTGGTACTCATGGAGTCTCAGACTCGCTGAGTGAAGGGTGGGGTAAGGTAAGGAGCTCTGAGTGTCAAGAGCCCGGTGTGAAGCCTGGCACATAGTGGGTACGTAATATGAACTGGGATTACTCCCATCAGCCTGCTCATTTCATGGGGCATCTCTGGGGTACCCTCTCAGCCCCAGCAACTATGACTCAGCTTTCTTTTCCTGGGGCCTGTATGTGTAGGGGCTGGGTCCAGCTGATAGGCACACAGGGGACAGTGTTTCTGTGTCACTCACTTTGGGTGGCGGCTGTGAATGCTGCAGTCTGTGTGTCCCTGCCCTGCCCCCAGACTTTGTCAATCCTGAGAGCTGAGGGTTTGTCGGTGCTTCCAGACACCCAGAGGGAGGACACAACCTCAGCCAAGACACTGGCTTTCCCTCGCTGGCCTGCCTTGAGCCAGGGAGAAACTCTTCAAGATGAGCTCCCAGCTTCACAGCCCAGGGGGTGGGTGGCTGACTACAGGGGCAGAGCACAGCCCAGGAGACAGTCACTGCAGACATGCTGCCAGCCACATCTCAATTACCATGAAAGCAGGAGCTGCCAGACTCCCTTATGATGGAGGAGAGACCTGGAGGTGGGGAGCCTCCCAAGTCAGGGAGCAGGGGTGGGATGGGGTGGGCCAACTGCATGATCTGAACTTCCAGCTTAGCTTAGTTCCCCCAGTCTCAGGTCTTAAGTGGCAAGGGCTCCCTCGGATGCTCAAACCAAGCAGATCTCTCAAAGGGGAGTTTGGACCTGTCTGGGGCAGGAGTGCTGGTGCCCATGGGTGGTGTTTTCTCTGCACTGAATTATCACCTGGCTATTCACACAGCCCCGCCTGCGTCCTGCCCTTGCTCCCTTAGCCCCAACCACTCTGCACTTTCTTCTGTCCCTTGAATAAACCAAACACGTTCTTTCCCCAGGTCTTTGCCTCAACTCTTTCCTCCTCTTGGACTGCTCTTCCTTCTGACTTAGGGCACCCTTTCTCATCTAGACCACCCCGCTCAGGGGGACCCCCGTTCTCCAGGGCAGGTGGCCCTCTTATATGACCTTCATGGCCCATATCTCCACGGGGAGTTACCCTTATTAGATTGTTTCTGGCCTCTTTTCTGCTTCCCCCACTGCAATGGAAGCTCTTTGAGGGTCTGGATGCCTAATCAGGGCGCTGGGTCTCAGGAAATACTGAGAAATACTTCAGGAAATACTCCTCGCGCTGAAGGTGCTCAGGAAATACCTTCCAAATGAACAGAACCCCTGCCATCTGCTAAGCTGGATCCATGATGACAGAAGTCGAGGAATGTGAGGTTCATCTAGAGAGTTCTTGTGAATTTTCCGAGGGTATACATGACACCTAGCTCATCAGATCTCAGGATAACCCACAGCCCCTCCTTCATGCAGCACAGGTGAAAGTATGGGACCTGGAGAGGGGCGAGATCCCCATGAAGGTGACATACCTGACTGGAGGGACAGCAGCAGGAGCGTGGCCCCTTCCCGTAACTGCAGGCTTATGAAACGAAATGTAAGGAGAGCACATTTTCACCTGGACAGAGAGCCTCAGCCTCACAGGTCCTGAGGGGGCCAAGTCCCTTATGGTAAAGCCCCTCCTGCTTGCAAACAAGGAAGCTGAGATCCAGGGAGGCGCATGGCTGGTCAGAGTCCCCACCACTAATTAGAAGTAGTCTTCAGATTGTAGATGCATCTGTTTCTTTGTGCGCCACGCTGGTGGGGAAGTCGAGCCTGTCAGTGTCCACATGGGGCTAAAGGGGTCTCAGATGAGGACCCCAGAAAGGATCCTGAGGAGAGAGGGCCAGGTTGCCTGGAGCCCCTGGGCAGGGGTCAGTACAAGGGAGGAGTGAAGAGCAGTGGTCTCAAAGCTTTTCAGTCAAGAAAAGAAATCAGACCACACAGTCATCAATACATGTGTATATATATTTGTTTACTCACTGCGTACATTCAAATATAATAGTATGTATGAAAACGTCCAAAAATAGAAATGTTGAAATGAGATTTTAAAGCATATGTAACATTTCTGTTATTTTCTTCCCATAGGACAATGATGCCCAGCCCTGGGCATTAGGGCACTCCCTGTGCAGAGCACTCACTAGGCACAGGCGCTTCGGGGCCCAGCAGACCTGTGTTTGAATCTAGGACTTTCTTGCCATTATCTGTGGCTTTAGGGTAGCTTCTGGGACCCAGTCTCTTCCTCTGTAAATCGAGACAACAATTTCTACTTTGCTGTATGGTTTAATTGAGGTGATACTTAAACGGTGCTTGGTACCGGGCTTGGCAGCATGAAAGAGCTCATATATGGTAACTATGGTGATTATTATTGCCATGATCAGGCTCATCCTTGTTTGCTAAAATTAATGAAACTCAACTCTGAATACCATAGACCCGCAGGCTTGTTTCTTGAGCTGCCCCATCCTCACCAATGCCGGGTCACTGCTGAATATAAGCCTGGAACGAAGATGACAGTTTCCCTTGGCCAAATCCGATGCCCCCAGCATTGATGCAGATGGACCTGGAACCTGGATAAAGAAAGTTGGGGGCTGGGCATCCCCGAGGGTGGGGCTGAGAGGCTGGTCAGATTTCAGCTTCCTCTGTGTTCCTTTTAAAATAATTGAAGTGTCAGCTTGGGTTCATGGGCTGGTCACGGTTTCCATCCCTCCCTAACTTCATAAGGCAAGTCCATGAATTATACAGTGCCAGAGCAGACGGTGCTAAGTAAGGATGCATCACAAGCTGGGCTTAATAAGGACACTCCGGCTATTCTTGGAAGGCATTTGCAAGTCAAAAATATGGTGCATGGAGATCTGATGTCGACTTCAAAATCTGAAGATTTCAGCTGGGTCAGCATTATTTTATGTTAAATCCCATCAAAACAAAAAATAAAGAAATAAGGAAGCGGCATAGTACATGGTTTTGCTTTGTTTTTGATTTTAACTTTTTGGTAATAACACAAATGGTCAAATGTGCCTACCTCCTCCCACCCACCCCAACCCATCTCCCATTCCCACACCCCCTCTAAGTAATGTCAACACACATTCCCATGGACTCATATGGTGTGGGTAGACATTCCCTTGCTGTGGAATTAGAAAGTGTTCCTACCATTATAATTGTGTGCTAAATAGTGAGAAGATAAAAGCTTTCCCATTTTCTTTTTTTCACCAAGGTTTTGCATGACCCATGCCTGCTCTTTTCTATAACATGTCCATGTGTTAGAAACTCAGCTATTTATCAAAAAAAAAAATAGGGACTGACATCTATGTAAAAAATTAAATTGCACTGGGGGATAAGAACCAAGAACCATAGTAAAAGCTGGGAGACTTCTCTTCTCTAGTCCAGGAGGGTAGCATTTCATCCAAAATGCCCCAGGAGGGAGGGCTGACCATTCTAGATGGCTCCTTCCTGAGAATCAGCTGCCTCCATAGGAGATGCTGGATCCTGTAGTGCAGGGATCCCACTTAGACTTCCCTTTATGGGTTCGCAGGTGGCTTTGTTTATAAACACAGTATTTCAGGGGAAAGGCAAGCAGGCATCACGTGCCAGGAGGTGAGGGGAGCACCGAAGCAGGAATATCTAGGAGGCCCCTGCAAACCTTTTCTGGCCATTGATGGCAAAAAAGGATCATGGTTTCCCTAACTCACCTCCTTGCAAGCTGGAGAACCACTAGCATCTTTGTGTACACAGGGGCCAGGTTTATTTTGGGAATCCTTAAATGTAAACCCAATATGGCAGCAATGAGGGTATTTATATCAGCAACAAAGTGCAGGAACAGCCTGTGAATTGGAAACCTCTTTGGCTGGAAAAGTCCAAGTGCTCAGAAGAAGGTGTGTAGACTAGCATTTCTCAAACTGAAATATGCCCAAGAATCCCCCTGGGGATCTTGTTAAAAATAAAGACCAAGATTCTGCGAAGGGCCTGAGATGTTGCATTTCTAAAAGTGCCCAGGTGATGCTGCTGCTGCTGGCAGTCCATGGATCCCACTTTGAATGGTGAGGGTACAGTCTAGGTGGCGTCTTCTAATAAGGCTTGCATTCAGGTTACCGGGCTCAGGTGCTCTGATGGGGGGTGGGGAGACATAGCTTTAAGTCTTTTTCTAGATTGTGCCCTAGATGGACATGATTGGTTCATGGTGGTGACCAAGGGGTGCTGGGCAGGCAGAGGCATGGGACAGAACACAAGACCATAGTCAGGAAAATAATTGATTCTCCTGGCACCACCTGGCTCCCCTACCAAGCCTTGGAGTAGTAGAGAGTATTTGATGGTAGGGAGGTCATCGGCAGCTTTGGTAAGAGCAGATATGAAGTCTCTAGGATATGTTAAGTTAAAAACCTAAGTGTAATGTGCTGTGTATGGTAGGTTGACACTGAGTAAAGAAAGTGAGGGAACACATACACATAGATGTGTTTGTGTAAATGGAGAACGTCTCATTCTGAAAAGATACACAGGAAACCATAAACAGTGGTCGCCTTTGTGGGGAGAAACTGGGAAAGAAGGCACGTGGAGCGAGAAGAGCCTCCCTCCAATGGAAACACTCACTTCTCCGGCCACAGTGATTGGTTCAGTGGGCTTGGACATGTGACATGCCCTAGTCCAATCAGAGCGAGTCTCTGGATATTTGCCGGACTGTGTTATTCTCCATTTCCACTGTCATTCATCACTCTGCCCTCATTCCAATGAGGCTCACTTGTCAGCATCTGCTGAGATCTGCCATCCAGTGTGGGGTTTGGACAGTTGTTCCCCCCCTTGCCGGCATCAGCTGGGACATGACAGTGTCCTCATCTGATCTCACAGGACATCCTCTCCTACTGTTGTGAGTCCCCTGGGAGGCTCTGCCTTTCAGGTGACCCCCTTGCCCCACTCCCTGTAGGTGTGGAGAAGCCCATCTATTCTCTCTGCACCACGCTGAGGGCGTGGCACTCTCTGAGTCCATATATCTGGGCTCCTCCACTGGACAGCGATGTCTCTCTAAGGTTTGCTATCATTCCAAGGCCCCACCCTTCTTGTTTCCCAAACTGGCCAGAGATTTCTGGGTCTGATACTTCCTCTCCCACTGAGATTAAACCGCAAGAGGAGTCAAGCATGTGACTCCTTGTCCCCGCCTCGCACATCAGTAGCTCCTTCTGCCGCTCTCACCTCTGCCTCCGCCCAGCCCACCCCTCTTAGTTATCCGTGTCTAATCTCGGCAGCATGGCAGTCTGGTTCTCCAGCTCTCCTTTTTCTAATCTAGACTTTATGCCCCAATTCCTTCAGAGCTTTGCTTCTGATGATGCTAAAACTAGGCTTTTAGAACTGGAGAAAAAAAAAAAAAAGGTTTTTGCAAATCAAAAGCCTTATCTTTCAAGAACTTGTCTCTGTTATGAGTACCAAAGTTCTATTTTGAAATGAAAAGAGTTGACTGTTTCTCTTCTCCTTGCATTCCATGTTCCTGATGTAATAGTCTTTATCTTGCTTGAAGCCAGGCACCGTTGCCTTGGGTCTGTAGGTATGGGAAATACGATTGTCGTGCTGTGGCATCAATGGCCCATCAGCTCCCCACAGCCTTCCTAAGTTCTGCAGGGGAACAGGAGGAAGCAGTTTTGGAGTTGGGGCACCCAACCAGTGGCAGAACTAGTCGCACTTCTGCTACTCAATTGTCGCATGATCTAGGGAAGCCACTGAATCCTTTTGAACCTTGCTTTCCTTATCTGCAAAATGGGGAGAGCAACAACCATCTTTCAAGGTCGTTTCAGGATCAAGGGAGATAACATACGTGAAAGCGCTTCGCAAATGACAAAGTATAATATAAACATGAAGCATCATTACTTTTCGGTGTTCTTAATTCCTTTGTGTAGTTTTCTTTGCCAAAGACTTCTGTTTTGAGCTCCCATGGCCATTTGTTCACAGAGCCATGAACGTGTTGTAGCGTGCAGAACTTACATCTTAACGTGCCTGCTGGCTTCTTGCACTATAGGTAGTGCTTGGAAGACACGGACCACACCCATGTGATCTTGGCACCTGATGCCTTCAGCCAGTGTCTGGCGTAGAGTAGGTGCCCAGTATGTGTTTGTGGATGAAGGGGTGGGCACTTAGCAAGCACTTAGCTAATTAAATGGAAAATTAGCCAGGAGCAGCAATGGGCTGGTACTTCTGTAGACTAGTGGTTTTCAACTGGGAGCAATTTTGCCCCCTTCCGCTTAGAGGGTATTTGGCAATCTGGAGATGTTTTTGGTTGTCATAACTTGAGGAATGCTACAGGTACCTAGTAGGTAGAAGCCAGGATGCTGCTAAACATCCCACAATACACAGGACAGCCCCCTATAACAAATAATATTTCAGCCTAGAATGTCGAGACTGCCATGGCCTAGAAGCCCTGCTGTAAGCTCTCTTTTTAAACAGTCCTGAGAAATAAGTCTTGTGAATCCAGAATTGGAAGGGAGCCTTAGACTTTGAGTTTAAAAATGATTTCTTGATAATCTTTGATGAATGCAGGGGCGAGGGTGGAGATATGGTGGTTAATGATGAAGAGTCTGAAAATTATTACTACCTTGGGGTGGGAGAGGCGAGAGACTTTGGAAAATGTCCAGCTGAAGAAGAAAAGAGGGTTGGCATCAGACAAGATGGGGTGGAGCCCTAGTGTGCTGGGAGTCACTGAAAGAACCTCTGAGTAGAGAAGGGAAACATGTGCTGAGCTCTATGACTGTCCGTCAGTTCCCTCTCCTCCTTCTGTAGGAGGCACCTGCTGAACTCAGGCATGAGCATGTGACTTGATTTGGCCAATAAAATGTGCGAGAAGTGACTTCCACTTTGGGGCAGACACTTTCCGAGTGAGTATGTACTTCCCCATGTTCCCCAGTGTGGCTGCTTAGCCAGCCTTGGCCCCAGAATGAGATAACAGCAACATAGAGCATGACCTGTAATTGCCATGAAGATGAGAGGGAAACAGACCTGGGATGCCTTACACCACTGCAGTTTTTTGGATTGTGTTTTATTGCACCATAATCTATCCTATCTTGAGAATGTACAATATTTGGGCTGATGCAGATCACAAGCCTGTGTAACTAAAGATCAGTTCATCTTTCCTCTGCCCTTTGAATTGGTTTGCACAGGGATCTTTGAGGTGTCTTGGCTGACACAGACAAACGCCAAGTGACTTGGACCCCTAACTGTTGTCAACGAAAAGAGTCAAACTCTGTAAAATATTTGGAGAGGTTTATTCTGAGCCAAATATGAATGACCAAAGGCCTCTGCCACAGCTCTTGGGAGAGAGATCCTGAGAACATGTGCCCAAAGTGGTCAGGTTACATCTTGATTTCATACATTTTAGGAGGAAATAAATCATCAATCAATACATGGAGGATGTACATTGGTTCAGTTGGGAAAGGTGGGACAACCTGATTCAAAGATTTTCTGATTGGCAATTGGTCAAAAGAATTATTATTTAAAGACTTGGAATCAATAGACAAGAATATCTGGGTTTACAATAAGGCATTTTGGAGACCAAAGTTTACCATGCAGATGAAGCCTCCAGGTAGGAGGCTTCAGAGAGAGGTGCAATCTTGGCTCACTGCAGTCTCCACCTTCTGGGTTCAAGCAAATCTCATGCCTCAGCCTCCTGAGTAGCTGAAATTACAGGTATCTGCCACCGTGCCTGGCTAATTTTTATATTTTTAGTAGAAATGGGATTTCACCATGTTGGCCAGGCTGGTCTCTAACTCCTGACCTCAAGTGATCTGCCTGCCTCGGCCTCCCAAAGTGCTGGGATTACAGGCGTGAGCCACCGCCCCCAGCCAAGAATAGACTGTAAATGTTTCTGATCAGATGTAAAGAGTATTCTATCAGTAATTCCAAAAGGGAGGAGGGTATAATGAGGCATACCAAGCTCCCTGTTCCCAGCATGTCCTGAATAAGTTTTTCAGGTTAACCTTGGAACACTCTTGGCCAAGAGAAAGGGTCCATTTAGATGGCTGTGGG
Source organism: Cebus imitator (assembly GCF_001604975.1). NCBI lineage: Eukaryota > Metazoa > Chordata > Mammalia > Primates > Cebidae > Cebus > Cebus imitator. The sequence continues at coordinate 2,613,913 of NW_016107359.1, forward strand.
GCTTAGAATTTTATTTTTGGTTTATGCTGTCCATCTGCATTCTCACAGCTCCAGGAGGCAGGAGCCATGGTGGGTCCAGGGGAAGGCAACTGACGCTCCAAAACTCCCCTCTCACTGCTGGTTAAATGCCAGCTTCACAGAAAGATAGATGATGGTTCTATTTATTTAGCCATCACAAATGTCACTATTATCACAGATGACATTAATTTTTAAGAGAAAAGGAAGAAAATATGTCACATTTCTGTTTTGTGCATATGCTGATTGAATGAAAAGATTATACCAGATGCCAACTTAAAATAAGGACATATAAATATTTAATTGTTTATATGTATGTATACATTGCTGTATACACAATATGGATCTATACAGACACAGAGCACTGAATCTCAACAGGGGGTGATTTTGCTTTCCAGGGGGACATATGGTAATGTCAGGAGAGTTTTTTGGTTGTCCCAGCCGAGGGCTTGGGGTACTCCTGATATCCAGTGGGTAGAGGCCTGGGCTGTGGCTAAGCATCCTTCAGTGTACACGGCAGTCCATAGCATCCGAGCTGTGCTGAGGTTTGGAGAACCTGGCCTGGATGTACATCTAAAGCCAGGAGTTCTGGGGCTGTTTTGCGTGAAGCCATGAGTGCCGGCATCTTTCTTCAAGCATCATTGACAAACGCTGCTTGGTTCATTTCATGTCTCCACCTTGGCTGACTCATCTAGAAGAAACCACACGTCACAGATCAGTGGGGGACCAGCCCTCATGGTCCTTACAATATAGCTTCGATGGCACTGGGCTTCCCCTGGGAACACACATGGTCATGCATAGCCGCCCTGCTCAGTTCTCAGGATGACAACGGTTGATTCACACTTAGTGTGCTTTGTGCCACACTTGAGATGGGAGTTGCAACTGCGGAAAGGTAACGGCGTGGGAGGAAGGCAGTGAGAAGGGGAACCAGAGAAGGGAGGGCAAGCCATGTTAGTTTTATGAAGATAGGAGAATTTGCACATCATTTAAAGTATTGCTTGTAAGGACTGCTTAGGCACAATTTGTCTATATTGAAGACATTGAGATATGTGATTTTATAGCTATAGCTATGTGTAATATATATACATACACATGTGTGTATATATGTGTGTTTGTGTGTGTGTGTGTGTATACACATTAGCAATGAGGTAACCATTTACTGTCCTCACAGCTGGCACCAGCATCCACATGGGATGGGAACCTACTTTGAGAAACTTTCTGGATAAGTCACTGGACTGAAGAGAGAGACTTGGAGGGCAAATGTGTCAGCTGGACCCCCAGAGAATAAGCTAGCTTGCTGCTGAAGATGGAAACTTTCTCACTTTAGTTCCTGAGATGGGAGATTAAGTAAAAAGGAAAGAAAGAAAACAAAAATACAGAAAAAGAAGGAGGAAGACAGAGTAGCCAGAAAGGTGGTGAGGTGCTAGGATGCTCTGCGGGTGGCAGAGCCCGTGAGGAATGTGTGGTGGGCTTTGGGGACAGGGGTGAAGTCAGAAGGCCATTAGGAAGCAGAGTGTGGCACTCCTTTGCCACTTTTCTAAGTGAGGGAGAAAAGAAAGAATGACAGCGTGACCCTAGGGTGTTTGTCATGCAGTGTGCTCAGAACTGTATTAGGACGTCTTTCCAGTCGCGTCCGATGCTCTATGTGAGCACGTTTGAGCTGCCCAGGGAAGAGACTCAGCCTCCCTTCCCCTGTGCCCTCCCTTGCCCCGTGTCCTGCTTCACACCTCCACCTGGCGTGTGAGGGAGGGCACTAGAGGCTGAAGCCATGCTTGGACCCTAAGCTCCAGCCTAACCCAGTGAAGTCTCAGGGGAGACCTTGAAACATAAGGCAGGGGTTAGTGTTTCCAGCCACATGAATCTAGATGCTAAGAAGGCTAGGGAGCTCCAGCTGACAGGTGGGAAACCAGACGTACTCCACCAAACGATTAGACCAGATGCCAACTCATTTCCAGATCCCGTTGCCAGAGATACTGGAAAAGTGCGTAGGTAAAATAAAGCGAGGAATTGGAGGCAGACACAAATCCACCAAGTGGAGAATCCACAGACTTGCAGCAATGTCACTAACACTTTGAAGGAGGCAAATTCCTCAGACTTGTCACATATTTGCAGTTTCAGTCTCCTGAGATTCTGGAGTCTGGGATCTGAGACGGGATGAAGGGAGGCGTGCTTTAGCCACATCCTGCCTTGTACTGCTGAATTCTCCTGCACGTGCTCAAGGGCTTGCAAATGAAAGGTCACCTGGGCCTCCATCAGTTGTGTGGCCTGTGGACAATGAGCAGCCTGGCAAAGGCAGAGGTCTGTGAGGTGGGGGCATTGGGACTTCGTGGCCACATTTGCCCATGCCTGAGCTCCAGGTCCTTACTCTAACACAGGCACACTGCAGAGAGATTGCAGGTTCGGTTCCAGACCACCACAATAAATATCACCATAAAGCAAGTCACACGATTTTTTTGGTGTTCCAGTGCGTATAAAAGTTATGTTTACACTATATTGTTGTCTATTAAGTGAGCAAAAGCAATATGTCCAAAAACAATGTACATACCTTAGTTAGAAATACTTTATTGATAAAAATGCTGATGATCATCAGAATATTTAGGGTGTTGTAATCATTTTGCTGGTGGAGGGTCTTCCTTCAGTGTTGATGGCTGCCGACTGATCTGCCTGGTGGTTACTGAAGATTGGGATGACAGTGGGAGTTTCTTAAAGGCCAAAAACAATGAAGTTCCTTGCATCAATGGACTTTTCTTTCAAAAAAGATCTCTCTGAAACATGAAAGATTTGATAACATTTATCCACAGCAGAACTTCTTCCAAAATTGGAGTCAATCCTTTTAATCCCCGTTCCTGCTTTATCAATTAAGTTTGTGATATTCTAAATACTTTGTTGTCATTTCAACAATGTTCACAGCTTTTGCATCAGTAGATTCCACCTCAAGAAACCACTTTCTTTGTGTATCTGTCAGAAGCAACTCCTCATCTGCTGAAGTTTTATCATAAAATTGCAACAATTCAATATCATCTTCAGGCTCCACTTATAATTTTGTGTCTCTGCCACTTCTGCAATTACGTCCTACACCGAAGTCTGAAGCCCTCAAAGTCATCCATGAGAGCTGGAATCCACTTCTTCCAAACTCCTGTTGCTATTTTAACCTCCTTGTATGAATCACAAATGCTCTTAATGGCATCTAGAAGGAGGAATCCTTTCTAGAAAGGTTTCAATTTATCTTTCCCAGATCCATCTAAGGAATCACTATCTATGACTGCTAAAACTTAAAAAAATATATTCCTTGAATAAGAAGACTTGAAAGTTGAAATTACTCCTTGATCCATGGGCTATGAATGGATGTTGTGCTAGTGGTCATGAAACATGAATTGTACGTCTCTTTGTACATCTTCATCAGAGTTTTTGGGTGACCAGGTCCATTGGCAATGAACAGTCATATCTTGAAAGGAATCTTTTTTCCTGAGCAGTAGGTCTCAACATCAGGCTTAAAATACTCAGGAAACCATGTTGTAAACAAATGTGCTATCATCCAAGCTCTGTTGTTCCACTGACAGAGCACAGGGAGAGTAGATTTAGCCTCATTCTTAATGGCCCTGGGGTTTTTGGGATGGTAAAGGAGGAATGGGCTTCAACTTAAAGTCTCCAGCTGCATTAGCCCCTAAGAAGAGAGTCAACCCATCCTCTGAAGCATGGAAGTCAGGCATTGGCTCTTCTTTATGAAAGTCCTGGATGGCAACTTCTTCCAGCAGTGGGCTGTTTCATCTACATTGAAAATCTGTTGTTTAGTGCAGCTCCTTTCATCAATCATCTTAGCTAGGTCTTCGGATAACTTGCTGCAGCTTCTCAATCAGCCCTTTCTGCTTCACTTTGCACTTTTACGTTCTGGAGATGGCTTCTGTCCTTAAACCTCATGAACCAACCTCGGCTAGCTTCCAACTTTTCTTCTGAGCTTCCACAGCTCTCTCAGCCTTTGTAGAATTAAAAGAGGATTAGGCTCCTGATTAGGCTTTGGTTTAAGGGAATGTTGTGGCTGATTAGATCTTTCATCCAGACCACTCAAACTTTCTCCATGTCAGCAATAAGGCCGTTTCACTTTCCTGCAATTCGTGTGCTCACTGGAATAGCACTTTTCGTTACCTTCAAGAACATTTCCTTTGCATTCTCAGCTTGGCTAACTGCTTCGTGTGAGAGGCCTAGTTTCAGCCTCTCTTGGCTTTTGACACGCCTTCCTCACACACTTCATCTTTTCTGGCTTTTGGTTTAAAGTGACAGACTGTGACTCTTTTTTCCACTTGAATAATTAACTCATTATAGGGTTATTAATTGGCCTAATGTCCATATGTTTTGTGTTTCAAGAAATAGGGAGGCCCAAGGAGAGGGACAGAGACAGGGACTAGCCAGTAGGAGCAGTCAGAACACACACACAACATTTATCAAGTTCTCCGTGGGTGTGGTTCATGGCACCCCAAAATTATTACAATAGTAACATCAAAGATCACTGATCACAGATCACCATAACAGATGTCATAATAATGACTAAGTTTGAAATATCATGAAAATTACCAAAATGTGACAACAGAGACACAAAGTGAGCACAACCTGTAGGAAAAATAGCCCTGAGAGACTCACTGTATGCAGGATTGCCGCAACCTTCAACTTGTGCAATAGCAGCATCTGCTGAGCACAAGCAAGCGAGCTCAGTACCACGAGGTGTGCCTGTAAATAGCACGAGGTCCCCTAGTTTCTCTCCCCTCACCTGCAGGAGCCTTTAAACCTGAGGCCTGAGTTGGGTATTGTCCGCTGGTTTTCAGCACCCATTCTCACCTCTTTCTATGTCGTCTCCCTGGGCTGTCATGGGAGGTAAGATAAAAATGACATTTCTCAAACTCCACTGCAGCTATGGCCCTGGCAGTAAGCTTCAGTCTGCCAATGAGATGCCATCAAGCTGAGATGTGGAGTAGACGTGAGGCGGAGGCTCCCTTTCTGTCACTTGGCTCAGTTTTCTGTGAGAGAGGTAGAGCTGTAGGGCCCTCTGCCCCAGTGTTTCTGCATCCAAGCCCCTGCCTTGTTGAAGGTGAGAAAAACGGCTGTGATGACTTTATGACCCTAGCTCCCGGCCTCAGATCCCTGGACCACAGCTAAGGGGCCACGTTCTTGAAGAAAGAGTGGTGGTCTCCCAATTCTCCCCCCTCCTGGCCGTGTCAGAGGGAGCGGCTCTCTCAGTGGGTTGGTTCTGTGGTTTTTGGAGAGACAGTCTTGGAGGCACGGGCAACAGCCTGCCGCTCTAGCCCTTCCAATGCTTGTTTGTTTTATTTTATTTTACTTTAAGTTATGGCATACATGTACAGAACATCCAGGTTTGTTACACAGGTATACATGTACTATGGTGGTTTACTGCACCTATCAACCCGTCATCTAGGTTTTAAGCCCTGGGTGCATTAGATGTTTGTCCTAATACTGTCCCTCCCCTTGCCCCCCACCCCCTGACAGGCCCCGGTAGTATGATGCCGTCTCCCTGTCTCCATGTGCTCTCATTGTTCACTACTGCCTATGAGTGAACATGTGGTGTTTGGTTTTCTGTTCCTGTGTTAGTTTACTGGGAATGATGGTTTCCAGCTTCATCCGTGTCCCTGCAAAGGACATGAACTCATTTTTTTTTTAATAGCTGCATCGTATTCCATTTAAGAAAAAAAAATCCCTGTATTAAATGCTTTTCTGTTGAAAATAGCTACACTGGGGCAGGCTCAGTGGCTCAGGCCTGTAGTTCCAGCACTTTGGGAGGCCGAAGTGGGTAGGTCACCTGAGATCAAGAGTTCAAGACCAGCCTGGCCAACACGGTGAAATCCCATCTCTACTAAAAATACAAAAATGAACTGAGCTTGGTGGTGCACGCCTGTAATCCCAGCTACTCAGGAGGCTGAGGCAGGAGAATTGCTTGAACCTGGGTGCCGGAGTTTGCAGTGAGCCGAGATCCCGCCACTGCATTCCAACCTGGGCAACAGAGCAAGAATCTGTCTCAAAAAAAAAGAAACAAACAAACAAAAGAAAATAGCTACATTGGTTTCTGTTTCCCACTAACTGACACAGGACCTTATAAAGACTGCCAGAGGCATTGTTAAGAACCATTGAACTCATACTCTGGATTTAGAACAGAAAGTTCACAACACACCAACAGCCACAAAGAAGGTAGAATGGGTTCCTCTCCCAGCCAGCACTTCCTCCTCTCTGAGAGTTAAACCTGGATTCTCATGGACAAGGGGACTGTCCCGACTCCTCCGGCCCCCACCACGTTCCTGTCTCCCAGGCTGGGCTGGGACTAGGGTGAGGCAAAGGTGCCTAGGCACAGAATTGAAGGAGGCAGTCACCCTCAGGGCTGTGCTGATGCGGCTGACCCCCGGGAGCCAGTGCCTCTGTAAATTTTGTACTTTACCTGCCTCACCCCAGTCCTGGCCTCCTCAAAAATCTGACCTAGGTGGACCTAGCTGGCATCAACGCTGAGTGCAGAGAACTCTTGGCTTCTTCTCATGCTATGGCTCAAAGACCAGTCTGTCAGTAGCTCCTCTGGAGGGCTCTCAAGTCTGCCCTGCACCTCACACTGTGCCTAGGTGAGGCTGCAGCTCCCAAAGGCTCTCTGCATTCTCTCTGCTGTGCCATCCCTATCCGACTGCCAGGAGGGAGGATCTTTGGTCCCAAGCTTAAAACAGGTTCCCACTAGCTATGCCAACACGACGTTTTCAAGTAACACAAGACACCCCCAGGGGGATGGCAGCTTGGGGCATTGCTCTGTGAGAACTTCATGCTCAGTGCCCAATCATTAGGCTGTATGAACAGAAGCACACTATGCAAAACAAGGGAGGGGAGAGCTCTGCTCTCCACTCCAACTCACCAAACACACCTGGAGAGACTCCACTTCCAAGGGGCTGGAGTCCTTGAAGGAAGAACAATTGGCGAACAGCTAATCAACATACAGGTGTTGCTCAATTTTAATAGAAAGTAGGAAGGTGCAGATGAAAGCAGCAGAGCAGGAAGGTACTTTTTGCACTTATCAGATTGTCAGAAGTTAGAATGGCTGGGCACAAGGGCTCATGCCTGCAGTTCTAGCACCGTGGGAGGCCAAAGTGGGAGGACCGCTTGAGCCCAGGAGTTTAAGATCGGCCTGGGCTACGTAATGAGACCCCGTCTTGACAAAAAGAAAGAAAGATTTAAATCAAAAAAGGAAAAAAATCAGAAGCATGAATGATTCGGTAGCAAGGTCTAGGGCTGGGTGGTGTCTCGTACTGGCTGAGGGAAGGCAGAGAAGGCAATGCCAAGAGTGGTGCAGTGCTTTTAGAAAAGAGGGAAATGAAAATGGGCCCTTCTGTCTGTGTTTCATAATGGCCGCCTACCTAGCAAGAGGCAGATAGCAAAGCCGTGGCATTCCTTTCCATCCTGTTCACAGCCACTTCTTATCTGCCTGGAAAGTTCACTGGGGGAGCTTGAGGGAGCAGCTGCCGAGGCAGGCTGTTCACGGAAGATTTCAGCCTTAGAACCTATTCGGATGGGCACGCTGCTCTCTTTGCATGGGCTCTGAAGATATCCCAATCTGGGTTTCCAGGAAACCCTGGGCGCTACTGAAAACACATCTGGAGTGGGGACGGAGGAAGCCAGCCTGCAATAGCCTACATAGCCATGGACTATGACCTGTTATTACCTGATGGAAGTATAGCCCCTGGGAGCCAGGTGTGAGCAAGGGTGCTGGAGTGGTGCAGGGTAAGGGGAGGTGTAAAGAGGGGGAGAAGGAAGCTCTTGATGAAGGGGATCATGTACACCTCCAGGAGATTTTGTGAGTGCCAGGTGCAATCACGATTGGTGAAGACACACTGGCAGCTCCTGGAGAAGCGTTAGCACATGGGAAGAGGAAAGTCAGGAAGGGGGCGATTTCTCTTTAGAGAGGTGGCACAGTGTGGCTATTTTAGTGAGAAAGTAAGACTTACCTTGGTCTCTGTCTTGCAATGTGACCTGAACCTATTTGCTTAACCCGTCTGCGTTCCAGCGTGCGCATTGTAACGTGCTAGCATTCTGACTTAGAATGCGAAAGCAAAAATAAGCGTATGTAAAAAGATATGTTGAGATGTTTCCACTGTTACACAAATAAGGGACTGGGTGTTATGTCCACATCTCCTGTCTGGCTCTTCCCTCTACCTCCAGCCTAATCTTCCCCTGCTCCACCTCACTCTGTCCTCAGCCTCACTGGCCCTCAGGCATAGGTTCTAGAAAGATTTATCCTCTTTCTTGCCTCAGAGCCTTAAGGCATGCTGCTCCCTGTTCCTGTAATACTCTTCTCTTTTTAAATTACTGTTATTTAATTTTTGAGATGGAATCTCCCTCTGTCACCCAGGCTGCAGTGCAGCGGCACCATCTCAGCTCACTGTATCCTCCACCTCCTGGGCTCAAGCGATTCTCCCACCTCAGCCTCCCAAGTAACTAGGATTACAGGCGTGTGCCACCACACTTGGCTAATTTTTTGTATTTTTGGTAGAGATGGGGTTTCCTCATGTTATCCAGGCTGGTCTTGAACTCCTGAGCTCAAGTAATCCATCTGCCTTGGCTTCCCAAAGTGTTGAGGTTCCAGGCGTGAGCCACTGTGCCCAGCTTTCTTCTCTTTATGTCTGGTTAGAGGAGCTCATCCCCCAGAGCTCAGCCCAGGCATCAACTCCTCAGGGAAGTCTTCCATGACTTTCCTGATTAGGTCAACTCTTTATTTGCACTCATATGAGCAAAAGTACATCCTTTTCAGTGTACCCATCTCAACTGCAGTTTTACATTGTATTTGTATGATAAGATGACTGTTATCAGTCTCATTAGAGGCATATTGTGAGGATCAGCAGACAGCTCTATTGAAAGGCTCCCATAGAGAGGAATGCAAGCCCTCAGCCAGCTCCAAGTCAGCAACCATGTGAATGAGCTGCCGTGAAAAACGATCCTCCCTCCCCAGTCGAGCCTGCAGGTGACCGTAGCTTGAGCTGATGTATGTCTGCAACCTCCTGACGCATCCTGAACTAGCACTACCCAGCCAAGGCACTCCTGAATTCCTGACCCACGGAAACAGAGAGAATAAATGATTACTATTGTGGTTTTTTTTTTTTTTTTTTTTTTT
>NW_016107359.1:2623089-2670635 GCF_001604975.1 Cebus imitator
AGGCTGGAGTGCAGAGGTGTGATCTCAGCTCACTGCAACCTCCACCTCCCGGGTTCAAGTGACTCTCCTGCTTCAGCCTCCCAAGTAGCTGGGATTATAGACCCCTGCCACTGTGCCTGGCTAATATTTGTATTTTTAGTAGAGACGGTGTTTCACCATCTTGGCCAGGCTGGTCTTGAACTCCCGACCTTGTGATCCACCCACCTTGGCCTCCCAAAGTGTTGGGATTACAGGCATGAGCCACCGTTCCCGGTCATGATTACTGTTGTTTTAGGTCACCATGTTTTGGGGTATTTACCATACAGCAATAGAAATAGTGCAGATTCAGGCGCCTGGAAGTGTAGTGCTGCCGTAACAAACGTGGGAGTGGCTTCGGCACTGGATTTGGGCAGAAGCTGGGAGGAGAGGGTGCATGATAGGTTAAAGGGACTTCAGGAGACTTCACAGGTGCCTGATGGCTATGATGACAATGGAAGAAGAGTTTAAGAGAAAGTGAGGAGGGCCAGGTACTCAGACCTGTAATCCCAACACTTTAGGAAGCTAAGCTGGGAGGATCACATGGGGCCTGGAGTTTAAGACAAGCCTGGGCAACATAGTGAGACCCCATCTATACAACAAATTTTAAAAAATTACTGGAGCATGGTAGTGTGCACCTGTAGTCCTAGCTATTCAGGAGGCTGAGGCACTTGAGCCCAGGAGCTCAAGGTTATAGGGAGCTACGCCACCACATTTCAGCCTGGGTGACAAGTGAGACTCTATCTCTTTTTTTTTTTTTGAGACAGAGTCTTGCTCCGTCACTAGGTGCCAGGCTGGAGTGCAATGGCGCGATCTCGGCTCACTGCAACATCCGCCTCCCGGGTTCAAACAATTCTCCTGCCTCAGCCTCCTGAGTAGCTGGGACTACAGGTGCGTGCCACCACACCCAGCTAGTTTTTGTATTTTTAGTAAAGACGGGGTTTCACCATGTTGGCCAGGATGGTCTCGATCTCTTGGCCTCATGATCTGCCCACCTCAGCCTCCCAAAGTGCAGGGATTACAGGTATGAGCCACTGCGCCCTGCCGTGAGATTTTATCTCTAAAAAAATAAAAGTAAAAGTAAAACACTCGAGAGAAGAGATTCTTTGTTATGTAACAGTAAAAAGTGTAGCAACACTGTCACTTGTGACAACCTGGAAAATAGCAAATGGTCCTAATGAACTGCATGATCTGACAAACAAGAGTTCTAGGCAGTGCTGAAGAAACATGAAGTATCATTTCTGGGCAGTGGTAGGACTGAGTCCCAGTCAAGAAATGGTTAACATCTGCTCTACTGGATTTCAAAATTGCTATGGGCCAGTGACTTCCATATGCCTCTTGCTTTCTCCATTTTTGAACGAGGGAAGAGAATTTAGGGGCAATGATCCTACGCCTGTCCGCCATTGGAAGTTGGGTGTGTGGGGGTGCGATAATGTATATCTTTAGTTTATAGTTTTAGGGTGGAGAGGAACTATACTCTAGGAGCTGTACTTGAGGGGCCACATCATGGGACCTTCATTTATGCCAGGACCTGATTTAAATAATAAGATACTGGACCTCAAGCTTATGTTGTCATTGGGTGACTTTTTGGGCATGTTGAAAGGCTTGGGAGTCTGATAATTTTAATTTAAGAGGGATGTGAATTACAGAGGGCAAGAAGGCAGACCGATGACTGCAAGCATCTGAGATGGTCCCTGCTGAGCCTCACATCACGGTACCTATTCTCTGTGTATAGTTAGCTCCTTCCCACATGGTGAGTGCTTTGTGACCAATAGAATTCTGTGGAAATGACAGTGTGTGTGACTTCTTAGACCAGGTGATAAAAAGTATTGCAACTTTTGCATTGGTCTCTTGGATTGCTCACTCTGGGGGAAGTCAGCCTCCATGTCAGGAGGACACTCAAGCAGCCTGTGGAGAGACCCACCTGAGAGGAAGTAGGGTCTCCTACAACATCCACCACCGACTTGCCAGCCATGGGAATGAGCTACCTTGGCAATGGACCTTTCAGCTCCTGTCAGGGCTTCAGGGACCACAGCCCTGGCCAACATCTTGACTCTTGCCTTGTGAGAGGTTCTGATCCAGAGCCTGCATGAGATAAGAAGGGATGATTGTTGTTTTAAACCGGTGATTTTTTGGAGGTGATTTGTCATGCAACAATAGATAACTAATACAGCCAACGCTCTCCTCTCTGGTCTGCCTTTTCCTGGGTAAACGCTCTTGCTTTGACCTCATATTCAATTTGCCAGCAGAACCATGATGAAAAAAGGTGAGGGGGTCCTTAAGCCCTCCTTCATTTTTGTGCCTGAAGTGTCTTGCTTGAACCTCGCTCCAGTCTTGTGTGTGGTTTCTACATGGTGTGATAAAAAGTCAGTGCCTGGTGATCTTGCCCTTAACCTCGCAGCCCAACTACTGCCAGCCCCCTGTGCCTGACTTGGCTTCCTGTGGAGAAGGCTGTGCAGTCAGGTGGACAACCCCTGTGGTCCTTTAAGAAGGCAGGCAAAAAAAGGAGAGGGCTGGGCACCACCAAGTGGGGACAGTTCTCACAGAATTCTGGAACCCAGCAGGTCCTCACATTGGCCCTGAGGCAGGTAGAGAGGCCCTTGGTGCTGGAGTGCATCAGGTGGTTGCGACATCTTTACCTTAGGGTATAAACAGGCCTCAGGGGTGCAGGGCAGCCCCAGAGGGGGCCACGAGAGAATGGCCTTCCTCCAGGTAGAGACTGGAGCCCATGTGGGACATTCATATATAGAAGCAGAAGGAAAGGAACTCCTCCAAGCCAGCCACTGGCTTTATCTCATCCAGTCCTTCCAACAGCCCAATGAGGAATGTACCATCATCCCTTCACCCCAGTTTCAAATACCCAAAAAGTGGTAGGGTGTGGTAGCTCATGTCTGTGATCTCAGCACTTTGGGAGGCGAAAGTGGGAAGATCCCTTGAAGCCAGGAGTCTGAGACCAGCCTGAGCAACAAAGCGAGACCCCTATCCTGGGAAACTGAGGCAGGAGCATCACTTGAGCCCAAGAGTTGGAGGCTGCAGTGAGCTATAATCACGCCACTGCACTCCAGCCTGTGTGACAGAGCAAGACCCTGTCTCCAGAAATAATTCAAAAAGCTCTGACAACCAAAAGATTTTTATAACTCACTTGGTGGCAAGTCCTGGACTGAACTGATGTGAGACTATTTACGGTCTTCATTATGCCATTTACTGTAAATATCTATAAGTTTCCCTACAAAAATATTAATGCATTTGATTACAGGGTGTTCCCCAGAACCCACTGAGCGCTCCATAATATAGTGTTATGCACCATACAACTTTTCGAAAACCCAGCATTTCTGAATGTTGAAACATCTGGTCCAAAGATAAAGCACAGTGGGCGTCTTAGTCTATTTTCTACTGCTATAACAGAATATCTGAAACTGAGTAATTTACAATGAATAGAAATGTATTTGGCTCATGATTCTAGAGGCTTGGAAGTCCAAGAGAATGGTGCTGACATCTGGTGAGGGCCATCATGCTGTACCAGTCCATGAAGGGAGGCAGAAGGGCAAGTGAGCATTTGAACCAGAGAGAGGATGGGGACTGCTCACTCCCATGACAGTTAACCCACTTCTGCCATAATGGCATTAATCCATTCATGAGGGCAGGGCTTGAATGACCTAACTCCCTCTTAAAGAACCCACTTATTAATATCACCAATGAAATTTCAACATGAATTTTGGAGGGGACATTCAAACCACGGCAGTGAGCCTATATTATTATTTTTTTTTCCATTTTATGTATCTAAAAAAGTGAAGTTTCATGGAGAATGATGGCATTTTCTAATTGCACAGTGACAGACGTTCCCCCGCTCCTGTTCAGAAGAGAACTATGTGACAGTACTGAGACTCTGTTACCTACAAGTTCCTGACGGGATTTAGCACTCTTAGATCTTTCTTTCTAGAACCCTTTCAGTTTTTTTTCATAAGAAACTTCCAAACACTTTCTGTGCTTTGGGTATTTATTGTTTCTGGACAAGTGGCAATCAGAGATTTAGCCACAGAAACTCCCTGGAGTTTAAGGAAGCCTTTTGTACAGCAAATGTGCTCATGTGATTAAAATAGAATAAACTCTTGGGGGTTTCTTTTCACTGTCCCTCTCCACACTGTCCCTCCTTCACTCCAAACCCTGGCTTGCCCTGTGCCCTCGCCAGAACTTCTCTTGATCCCATTCTCATTTAGTAATTAATTCACTCAACAAACATTGATAGAGTTGGTGCTGCTGCCCACAATGTGGTAGAAGAGGTTTTATGGTTTATTAGGAGAGCACTGGTTTGACAGAAAAAAGATTAAGGTTCTGGTTCTGTAAGAGTTCAGACAAGATCTTTTCTTTTTTGCTCTAGACCTTGGTTTAACCTTAACTAAGTGTGAAGTGAGAACATAATGGAGAGGATGTAAAAACCATCATCACATTGTATACAATCCTAATGCAAACAGGACTGAACCATACTGAGGGTGGGCTTTGGCACAGTCTGCCCAGGATGCTGGCTGTGCAGTTCTCTTGATTCAGTCCTCCTCTGAGTCTCCTTTTAATTTTCAGTGTGGCTTATCTCATGATCACAAAAAGGCTGCCAGCAGCATCTGCAATCACACGCTTTACAGCCAGGGTGGGGAGAGGTGGAACTATTTCAGGCATTAATCTTGGTTGCCAAACTGGTTGCTCTGAGCTGGGTCTATTCCAATGGAGCCCACGCTGGTTCCAGGGGTTCAGAGCCTGAGCTCTGAATATTTAGCGAATATTTTGACCATAGCTCCTCAAAAGGATGTTATTTCTAATAATCGTCACATGGAAGTCCAGACTTTAAGCTGATTGGCCTAGGCCGGTGTTACCTGGCAAATCCCATGTAAGGAGGGTTAGGATTGCCCCAACTGGCTTGGAATTATTAGGCCTACTCCAAGAACTGGGGTTGAGGTCAGTTTTGCTCAAATTGCATGCTTGTTACAGATGAGCTTTTGGGGTTGCACACAGGGGTGCAACCAACATGTGCTCCGCTAGCTCTAAGTTCCCTTCTCATTCTTTCTTTGTTTCTATGTGTTGACCCCACGTACATGATGTTGCGAAGGATATCCCCATCTTAACATTCCTTTTTACCCCTCATTTACTTTAGACTAGTCACACTGCCTGGGGATTCTACCACCACATTCTAATCGCCCAAGGCTGTTCCTCTAAATCTGAAGGCAAGAAGTGGAAACCGCGATACGGTGCACTGCTGGTTTGCTGTGTCAGCCCGGGCTCAGCGGGAGAAGGATCGCATCTGCAGGGCTTCCCCTTTGCTGTCACTCAGATGGCATTGAATACGTGAAGTTTCATCCGTTTTTCAAAATATAACAGTAATAAGTGTTAAAAACCCAAAAGACTACATGAAACATACTCTTCCCCATCTAATACCTCCGATTGCCAATTCCCAGAGTGAATCACCGTCATCTACTTTTTGTGTATTCTCCCAGTTATGTTCTGTACATACACCAAAATATATAAATAGTATTTACATAGGTATGTGTATACATACAACCAAAGCCTCCTTTTATACACAGGGAGTTAGTACAAACGTTTGATGAATGAATAAATGAGTGACTCACAGTAACTGGGGGGCTCTGACTGTGAGACACTCTCATCTATGCCCTGGAAGACTGTCAGGAAAACAGAGCTCACACAAGTCGATTGAACAGAGAGATTTTAATGTAGAGAATTGAGTAAACAGGAATTGGAGGCACAGAAAGACAGAGAGTGGCCACTGAGGACTTACAGAGATCGTAACTGCCACAAAGCAGTTAATCCTTTAGGGCAGAGGAACAGCAGCAACAAAAAGATCAGGGCCATCAGAACCTGGAAGCCTGGAGAAGAAACTGCAGAGCTAGGACTTAAAACTCAGAGGAGCCGGTGCTGGCTGATTGGTGCTGATGTCACTGTCCGTGCCGTGATGGGTTCTGAGGGTGTGGCAAAAAGCAGGGAACTGGAATTAACTGTTGGTGGGTGATGCTGCCAGGAGTAGGCAGCAAATGGGACAGATGGGGTCTCTCCTTCTGCCTCCCTTTTCCCTCCAGGAGTCAGTGGGAGAGGGCCTAGCAAGGGGAAGCTGGCGAAGGGGAAATGTGGCTTGTAGGGTTTCATCTCCAGAAGCACAAAGTAGAGAACAGAGGGTGGATTTGGAGCCGAATGACAAGCGTTTCAGAACCAGTGCACCTTGATTTTGTTTGTTTAAGCTTTTGTACAAATTAGAAAAAAGTATACCTTCTGGGCAGAATTGGCCCTGGGTCAGGGCGCACGGTGTGGTGAGCAGAGGAAGGTGCTGCACCGTACCTGCGCGTAAGGTGGGCACGAGAATGTGGGCTGGCTTTTAGCCCCCAACTATCCTTTTGACCAGGAGTATTTGTGTAGGGTACAACCCGGTGCAGTCATGTGTAATAGCCCAGCATCTGTCCAGCTGCTGGCATTACAGTGCATTCGGTTATATGTGGGCATCACACACACACACACACACACACACACACACACACACACACCACAGCACACCATGAAAGCACATTCTTACATTCTTTTCTTCTTTGGGAGCAGGGGTTTGGGGTGGTATATCAGTCAGGACGCATCCGTGATCCCTGCTGTATCATAACTCACTGGGTATGTCTGACTTGTACAAATGTGCTTCTATAGACAAAGCATCGGCAGCATAAACATAATTTTCTCAGTACATCTAGGATGGGAAGCTGTTTCTGAGGGGGCTGTGGTGAACAAAGATGGGGATTTAGGCCTTTTTAGACAGTAGGCAGAGAGGCTATTTCAGAATGCTTCATAACAGAGTTTTCAAGTTGGATGGGAGTCTAGAAATGACCTGGTAGTGATTATGGTGGTAAGAATAGCTGTCTTACACTGGGCTCTCTGGAGAGCCTGAGACAGAGGTGGTGTGAGAAGCTGGGGGGTGCTAGTGGAAAATCACCTGCAGGGAGGTGAGGAGGCCGAGGGGGCAGAGGGAGAAGCTGACAGCCATGCAGCTGCACCAGGAGCCCTGGCTGATCCTACGGGGATCTCTGGAACAAGGATGGCCCTTCAGGGTGGTCTCCAATTAGGTAAGAAGGCTGTGCTGTGTGCCCGCACATCAGCATTCTTTGGCCATGGCCCCTGGGGAGGATGCATGGCCTCGGGAGGGGAGCAGCTTTCTGGTGAGTGACAGCTATGACCTTCCCATTGGCTGGAAGATTGGGGTCTTGGCTCTGAAGAAGGGATCTGGGCAGCACACCACAGCATCCAATACAGTAGTGATAAGGGTGTCAACAGCTGCCACTTGGCCATCACCTACACCAAGCTGGATGCTTTGCCCATGAACCTGGTCCTCTCCAAGTCTCCCCCATCTGAGTGAGAGGCATTAACCTTCAACCCCACTGCTCAAGACAAAATCACCAGAGTCGTCCTTGATTCTCTCCTTTTCTCCTCTCAATCTGTCAGTAGGAATTGTTGGTGAGTCTGTCCACTCCTCTCCATTTCCATCGCTCTGGCCCAGGCCATCAGGTCCTCCGTGACCCACCGTAGCAGCTTCCTAACAGACCTCTCTTTTTCTGCCCGGGGAGCCCTGATAGCCATTCTCCTTACTGCCGCCAGGAGGACCTCGAACTATTGATCTTTTAAATTAAAAGGCAAAGCTCTTCGATTGCTTTTGTTTCATTTAAAATTCAAACTTCTTATCACAGAGTGAAAGGCCCCACACAACTGGCCCTTTCTTTTCCAACCTCTATTTTTCTCTGACCCACCACATGCTAGCTGCATGGGCTCTCTGCTGATTCCTCGTACGTGTCAAGCTCACTCTTGCCCTAGAGCCTGTGTGGTAGCTGTTTCCTCCGCCTGGAATGGCCTTCCCCAGAGCCTGCCATGGCTGGTCCTTCTTGCTGTTCAAACCTCAGCTCCCACGGCACCTCCTGTGTTAGGCCTCCCTGACCGCTCTAATTAAATTCTCACTGGAGACATCAGTCCACCGGGTTTCAGGGGCCAGGGCTTTCTCTTGCAGCCCAAGGGCTCTTTGCAGACTGCTCAAAGCTCCCTTTGCACAACTCAACCTGGCAGTGGGGTCTTGCTTTCTATTTTCATGATCTCGTAGATGTCTAGAGACCTTGTTGGCCTGGCTACAGCACACCCTAACTGGGCATTGAGTTGGAGGAGCTCAGGAGGGTATAATCTGGCCTAGCTCCTCCAAGTGAGCAAATGACCAAGTGGAGAAGAGAAGCCCATTACCATCGAATTTTTAATTGTACTGGAAACTGCCTACCCCTCGGGTAGAACCATAAAGGGAAATTTGGTTACTTGGTCTAGAGGCCTGGGGCAAGCAGGAACAGAGATGAAGTAGGAAACATTTTTAACATGTGGGCTTTCTTCAGTCATTAAAATGGGAAAACAAGCTCTCACAATGTTCAAAGGAAACCATCATGTAATTTGCAAGTAGTTATTAGATTCTGGCTGTGACCAAGACATTGAAAGACTTGGGCTGAGCTTTGGGGCCACTGGCATATGATGAGGTCCCTTTTGTCATAGAGCTGACTTATAGGAAGGGGGGCAGAGCAGAGGCAAAGGGCACAGGGACTACGTCACGGAGCACCATGCTGCATCAGGCACTGTGTTTGGTTTCTCTCACACACAGAGCAATCAGTTAATGCATAGCAGGCCCTGTGTGCCTCGACCCAAGGGTCTGGCCAGGCAGAGAGGCCTGGGATTGCCCAGGAAGGGGAGCAGGTGAGCTCTGAGGAGCAGAGGGCATGAGAAAAGGCCTCCTGCAGGAGATGGACTTGGAGCTGGCCGCAGGTGCACCGTGGACTCTGAACACACACCACTGAAATAATGGGCCATGAAATTCATTCCTCCAGCACTATTTGGCTTCTCTGTTCCTTCTCCTTTCTCCATCGTTTCTTCCCTCGGCTGGAGAGCACTCAGAAATGCCTTGCTGTGCCCAGTCAGGCCTCCGGAGGCCACCCTACCTGGCTGATGTGTTATTATCAACAGCAAACACACACCAGAGGCGGTATCTTGGCTGGGAAGCCCATTGGTACCTTGGAAGCGCTTCTTGGAAAAAGTAAACGATTGGCTGGCATTTGAGCCTCCTCATTGATTCCTTTGGAGGAGGCAGAAACCGCTGCCCAGAGGGATGAAGAGGTGAAGTAGAAAAACATGGGCTGGCTTCAAAGTGGAGCACGGGAGGCTGGGAACAGTTCTGCTTTGTGAACAAAGTCGTGTGAAAGGCAGAGAGAGAGACAAATATGGAGAGAGAGCACGCAGGAGAGCGAGGCGGGAGGGAGTCAGCGTTGGCTAATTTGAATTTTGAATTGCCTTGAAAATCACCATGCAGCAGTATCCGGTTCTGCCTTTGACGGTCGAAAGGAACCAGCTGCTTTTATTCCTCTTCAGGGCTTGTTTTGCCCCCAGCAGCGAAGCAAATTAAGCAAAGAAACAGTGGAAGTTGTAGTTGGTATAATATCTCAGGCCAAGGTCAGGGTGATTGTTGGTGCGGGGCAATGAAGACAAGGCACGCACTCTAGGTGTTGCTATTTCTCACTCCTGCTCCCCATGAAGCCACTTGGCGTTTTCAAACGTGACCACCTTGGCAGGCTTTCTTTACATGCTAAGGCCTCTTGTCCTAACCAGTAGCCTTTCTGCACCATGCTAGGCATTTGGGCAGATAGTAGATGGTCTCTTTGCCCAAGTCGGGGTACAGGAGTGGCAAACCTTGAGACACATCCCAAGATATCCTATAACGCTGTCCTTAATTTGCAACATCAACAGGGCAGGTGTTTGCCAGTGAGTGTAGTCTCATGTTTTCCTGCTGCCTCTTTTTTTTTTTAATCATCAACTCAGTTGTAAAATTAATATCATGGAGGCTTCCCTGAAGGATATGCAATGTGTACTTGTCCCTAGAAAGTCTAAAATGTACCTTTGTATCAGATTTAAGCAGCCATCTGGGAAGCTTGCCTGTGCTGTTTGGGGCCCTGGTAGAGCTGTTTTGAATGAGTGGCACGCTAGCAGGACACCAGCTGCCTGAGAGGAGGAATCGGGAGGTACTTGACCCCGTGATGGGTAGAAGAAGGAAAAATTGTCATTTCAAAACAGCAAGTGGTTCCTCTCTTGATAGAGGTGGAGACTTTCATCTTTAAGGCAGACTTTTCCTTTGTGTGGTTGAAACCATCAGAATGAACCCTTGGGGACAGCTGGGCAGTCGTCTGAGTGCTGATGTTGCGGATGGGAATATGGGAGATTAATTTCTTGCATGTGGCTATGCCAGAGCCAGGTCTCTCCTTTTCATCTCCTTCTCTCCCTTCCTTCCTTGCTTTTGACTGTGCTCTGCTCACCTCATCCTGATCCACACACCTTAGGAAGGCAGTGTGGTCATTGAATGCTGCTGTCCAGAAAGAGATTCTCTCCCTTTGGCTGCTTCTTGACTAACGAGCAAGGTAAAAGGGATGATGAAGTGGAGGGGGTGGGTAATCAGACCTATTTTGAAAACTCAAGATTCTGCCCTGCTCATTTCTAGCATGATACATCTTTCTTTCCCTTAAGAGCAACCCCAGGGTAGCCCAAAGAAGGCCTGGAGGAGCTAAATGCAATTCTGGTTTGGCCCCCGGGATTCTCTTGTTGGATTGACCTGACCTTAAGTCATTAAGATAGTGACCACGTGGCTGAGAACACAGCTCACTCAGACCCCTGTTGTGGCTCACATCGACCAAAGTGGGGGATATCATGGATCTCTCTGTGTTTTATGAAAATGCTCTTGTCACTCTTGCAGTTGAAGCTTCTAAATTAAAGATCTGTGTATGAGTAGGAGATTATTGGGGAAAGGTGATGTTATACATACTGGAAGGGCAGTGGAGGAAGGGCATTGAGTGTGGCACCCACGGAGGGAATACCTTAGCCTGTGCTTGTACTTAGAGGTACAAGGGAGGGAGGGACGCTGATGAAATCTGTCTTTCAGAATTGCTCCTGGAGTCTTCCTCCCAAGAGCAAGGCCCTGGTGCTGCTCTCTCAAACTGTTCAAGTGCCTTAATTCAATGGACTGCTGGCTCTGCCGGCCCCTCCCACTGGCTCTAACCATGGCTTGGTCCCTACTCCCCGTCACCCCAGCTCCTGTACTTCCCATGCAAAGCACCTGCCAGCACCTCTGGGTAATTTTCCCACCCATATTTTCATATATTTGCTCAATCATTCCATGGGGCAAGAAAATGTCACCTGATTAGGAGTGTAGCCAGGCAGACTCTCTGAAAACAGGGGATCCATTATTGGCACTGCAACCCTGTGGCTTACCACCCACGGAGAGGCCCTATTGGAGGTAGTTCACCTGTGCTCCCAGCTGATGTAGTCCCATTTGGGGATCCCCAACACCTGTGAACAACACTTCCTTCCTAGGGGCACAATATGCATTCCCAGGGGCTGGAATTGTGTGGAAGCCAGATGTTAACTTGTCTCCCTCCTGCAAACACAGTGCCTTCCCAGACAGGTAACGGAATGGTTATTTTTGAGTACCTGCTGAACTGTTCTCCCTATAATGGGACTCCTCTAATTAGAAAAGGAGGCATGAAATGTGTCCCTGACTTTAGCTGACCCCACCTTGGCCTGGGCCCTGGAAGGCATTCGTGTCAGCCTCCGCCCACTGACTAGGGCTGTGATCAATGACAGCAGAATTACCATAGACTTTTTCCTTGGAGGCCAGGATGGAGTCTCTGCAATTCTGAATACATCCTGCTCTACCTGGATCACTTCTTTGAGCTGGGAGGAAAGGTCCATAGAGAAATGTATCCACTTGGCTTTCTCAGGTAGACCCAGGTTGTTGATGGCATCTGTTTACCTGGCTGGATGCAGGACCCTGGGGAGGTTGTGGCCGAGGCCAGTGCTGCAGGTTAGTCTCGTCTCGCTGCATGGATCCTGTTGGTAGTAGCCTTAATTAAATGCTGTAAGAGACTAACCGAATGGATTTAGTCCCAACTTCTGTTGGTCAAATTAATCAGAGTGGCAAACAGAGTGATGTACTCAAGGAAGGATTTGCTAGAAGCTAAGGCTGTAAAAACCAGGGCTGGATTTAGTTTGAGCCAATTCTCCATGGGTCTTTTGAGTTTCTGCATGGTTTGTGAGCAGAGGCACTGACTGACTTTGTCGCAAGTGATCTTTTCAAGGATGTTGTACCACAAGCATGGGAGATAGTGTCTCTCTCTGAAGCCAAGGGCAGGCAGGCTTAGTGTTCCTTAGGAAAGATTCACCTTCCCTCTGCTTGGGGTTTCTCTTCTGTAGAGCAGGTGTGTGCAGGAGCTGTGCGGCCCTTCCCGTGCTGCCCTGTATTTGGAGCTTAGGGAGCCAATGCAAGGAAGCGCTGCTACTTCTGTGACTCACGAAATCTTTGATCTCTGAACCAGGAGTCTCGTGTCTTCTGCTAGGCTCCAGGCAGGGTAAAGTCGTCTCAGACACCTCACAGTTCTTGATCACCATGTCTTGCCAGGACCACCCTTGAGTGTGGCGTGTCTGTGAACATCATCATCATGTGCATCGTCGGAAGACAAAAGCCAGTGGCTCTTGACATCACCAGACTATGCTGGATGATAGGTTTGGGGGGGTCACCATCCACCACTTTCCACTGTCCAGTGCATGTGATCAGTTCTGCATGAAGATCCGGGAGGCTGGCTGGAGAGGGCTGAAGAAGGCTCAGGAGTCCGACCATGTGGGTTTCCATCACGATCCTCCACATCCTACAGCCTCTGTTTGCCCATCTGTCAAGATGGGATAACAACGGCACCGACTTCAGAGAGGTTTTGTAGGGATTCAACAGCATAGCTCTGAAGAGGAAAGCCCTGATGAAGGCAGCGCTTGCTACTTGTGGTTACCATTATTATTATAATTGTAACATTATTCTTCCCACCTGGACTTACTCTGTGTGAGGCTTGCCTCTCCTTCTGAACAGCCTATCATCTAAGTTTATCTTTCCTGCACTGAAATTGGCCAATTTACCTGTGGCACCCCTCACCACCATTGCTGGATGTGCCTCTAATCTAATTAGACTAATTTCAATTTCCTGGATTTAATTACTTTTAATTTAATTAATTTAGAATGCAGTACACTAGGTGATTAATTAGGAGATGTTACTGAGGGATTCAGAAGGTGAATTGCAGCATGTAAGTGTTTAAATATTATTGTGACCACAGCCACCAGTTGTCACTTTATACAGGAGGCTGCCAAGGCCCTGGGAGGGGCAGAGCTTGGAGAACTGGGGTGGGACAGGGACTCAGACAGAAGTCTCCTGGCAGCAAGCACAGATGTCTTTCCTGTCACTGCTTTTGGCAACTCCCAGTGGAGGCAAATAAGAGGCAGCTGATTCCAGTGACCAGCAAGTTGGAATCAAGTCACGAATTGTGGGAGGTGAGATCACACTTGGTCTTTTAATAGAGAGATATTTTACTGGGTTTTTCATGTACATGGTAAATAAGCAGACCATCGGTCTCCCTCTGAGCTATTGCGCACCTCCATTATTTTTCTTTTTTGCCATACACACTTACTGAGTACCTGGAATAAGGAACCATCACCATCATCTTAACAAACATGTGTGTGGCCCTACATGCCAGATATTGTTCTGGATGCTTTTATATTGATTAGCTCATTCAATTTTCATTGGGGTTAAGTACTGTCAGTGAAGTACTATTGCTTCCATTGTCTAGAGGAGGGATCTGAAGCACAGAGTTAGCTCTGCCAGGGATATCTATTATTTGTGTTGTACAAAGGGACAAGTCCTAGTGAATTTCAGGCCGGTGCCAGGCAGATGGAGGAGACAGCTTAGGGCTGGGCCCTGTAGGTCACACAAGTTTGCTACTCCACTTCCGAGAGGTGAATATAACACCAGCAAACACTTGCAGAGCCCTGACTGTGTGCCAAGTAAGCTTCTGAATCGTGTTGTGTACTCTGGACACGGCTGCCCTACCCACTGCTCCCTGAGGGTAGATTGAGCTATGGCTTTCTCATAGCTCTGTTTATCGATCAGGACTTGAGACTGCAGTTCTGATGGACCCTTGGAGGCAGAGCTGGGCCAGACCCTCTACCCTAAATTCACCCTGCAGCATGAGCTAGATCCTTTACTCTGAAATCCAGCTCCAACTCCAAGGTCACTCATTTTCCAAATGAATCCGCAGGGCATTGTCAGGGTTTTGACCCCCCTTCTCCTGGGATGTTGGGCTAGGATACAGGCAAGAAGCCAGCGTGGTGGAGGACCTCACTCTGATGCACAAGCAATGCCTGCTAGGCCTGGACCCTCTTGCAAGGAGAAGTAAAGAAGTAAGAGCTGTCTTCAGTATATTCCCTGTGTGGGGACTAGGGCCTCAGGGAGACTTTCCTCTTTATAAATGAATTTTCTAATAGTCTGATCCGTTTTAACTGCAGTGGACTTGTCAGCAGGCCATCACTTGGGGTATCCAAACAGAAACCAGTCTACAATTTGCTTGCTTGGTCTTCTCTTCTTGAAAGGCCCATCACTATCCTTGTTGCCAGTTAACTCCTATTCAAATTTTAAGACTCAGTCCAAGCGTCACTTATTCCAGAAAGGCTTCCCTATAAGCCCCAACCCAACCCCAGACTAGGCCAGATGTCCTTTGTGTTCCCATAATGTCTCAGGCATATCTTTGTCATTACACTCACTATATATTACAAGGACCCGCATCTCTACCCTTTTTGTCAGTTAACCCCGATTCAACTTTTAAGACTCAGTCCATGCATCACTTCCTCCAGGAAGGCTTCCCTGAAAACCCCAACCCAACTTCCAGACTGGGCCAGATGTTCTTTGTGTTCCAATAACGTTCCAAGCGTATCTTTATTACTGCACTCACTATATATTGCAATGACCCGCTTATGAGTTTGTCTCCTCTGCGTTCTGTCTACGTCACCACCGTCTTCAAAAACCATGTGACGTAGACACCATTTCCCCCATTTGGAGTATGGAGAAGTGAGGCTCAGGACCTTGCCCATGAAGCCAAGAGGAGACAAAGATAGCTAGGTCTGCCTTCCAAACCTAAAGACCACGATCTGTCCACTGTGGAACACTGCAGGCCCCTCAGTTCTGTCTATTGTGAGGTCATGGGCTTGTGTGAGTCCTGGGCAGCCAAAGCAGCAGAAGCAATGCCCTCAAGGAGTGCATGAGGGCCATCTTTGGAGCCATGCCAGCCTGCCAATCCTTGGCATAGTCTGTACATAGATAACCACACATGCTCACCTCATCTGCTCACACTCACCCTCTGAACACTTTTAAGGTCAAAGAGAAGGCAGGGAAAAATGAGAACCAGGGCAGTCAAAGCCTTGGCCTCTCCTGGAGCTTTGGGGCTTGTTTCCAGAGCAAAAGCCCCTCTTAGCACCCTTATTCCTTCATTTAACAAAGGTGAGGAGAGCCCGGCCCTGTGGTTTCAAGGCTGGATTCCATTACTATTAAAACTGCTGCAGGCCCTGGAAGGTGAACTCAACAGCCACCCCTGTGAAAGCTGATCCGAGTGGAAAATTGAGTTAGAAAATTCTGCCTTCCCTTCCCTCACACCTCAGCAGATTAAGGGGAAGGCCTGATGCTGAGTTATGGGGATTTATGGGAATGTGCAGTTGCTGGCTTTTAAACGCTCCCTCTTTGGAATGTTGGCAACCTTGCTTCCCATAAATCGTTGCTGGTATTTCTTAGCCTTTCCTTGCCAGCAACGCGGAGGCCTGCAACACCTTTTCCGTGCAGTAGCCTGTGAAAATATTGAAGTTGGGCCCAGAAAAACACCAGCATAGAAAGGGGAAACTTTGATGTTTGCTAGTTCTTTTCAGGCATCTCTTGCCAAATCTTAATTTTTCCAGTTTACAAGTAAGGGATTCTGACCATCTGTCTGCTGTCAACCGATGTTTGTTTGGATGAAGATTTTATTTTTTTTTTCTTCCAATCTAGCACTCCTGTTCTTACAAGTAGTTTATTGGACTTCATAAATGTCAGCTTTTTGCAGGCATTTTGTAAGCAGCTTATGATTTAGTATTTAATCAAAATTGAGCAGTCAGCGTCTGTAATCAATCCCAAGCGGGAGTAACAATGAGATTGAAGCTCAAAATGCACCAGGACCACAATTTATGTCGCCCAACTATCTTTATAAAAACTAAGTTCACACCTGAAGGTCTGGGGTGGGTACACGATGGAAGGAATCAACATTTATTGAGCAACTATTGTGTGCCGTTTTATGATTGTGTCAGTTATTAATTGCCAAAATAATACTGTACCACAAACCATCCCAAACTCAGTAGCTTAAAACAAAATCAGTGTTTCTAGCTTGTTGATCTAATGAGTCAGGTGGGAGGTCCTCTTGGCCTTGGCGAAGCTCTTTCCATGTTGGGGATGGGTTGGCTGTTGGGTGACCTTTGCTGCCCTTGTCTGGGACAACCAGGGCACATCAGCTCCATTCTGTGTGTTTCTCATCCTCCAGCAGGCTAGCTGAGGCACGTTCTCCTGGCCATGACAGAGTGCAAAAGCAAGCAGACCCAGTCTGCAAGCGCTTTCCCAAACGTCTGCTTGTGTCACATGTGTTAACATCTCACTGGCCAAAGCAAGTGACGTGGCTGAACTCTGAATCACAGAGGGGATGTCTTCGTTCAGTCAGGCTGCTCTAACAAAATTCCATAGACTCGGTGGCTTAGAAACAATAAAAATTTATTTCTCAGAGTTTTGGAGGTCGGAAAGTCCAAGATCAAGGTGTGCAGGCAGATTTGGTGTCTAGTGGGGACCTGCTTCCTGGTTCATAGATGTTGTCTTCTTACTGTGTCTTCATGTGGCAAAATGGGCAAGGCAGCTCTCTGGGGCCTCTTGTAGAAGGGTAGTAATCCCATTCATGGGATTACTCATGACCTAAGCATCTCCGAAAGGCCCCATCTTCTAATACCATCATGTTGGTGCTTACGTTTCAGCATATACATTTTGGGAGAAGGCAAACATTCCAACCACCACAGGGCGCCAGACTCTGTCTCTTCACAGCAGGAGGACTTACAAAGTCACAGGCAAAGATCATGGGCACAGGGAAGGGTGACGAATCAGAGCCCTAAATCAATCAGTCTATCACAGTGATGCCAGAAGTCCCACGAAGGAGGTAATTATTATCACCCCCATATCCAGGTGGAGAAATTCAGAGATTAAACCATTTGCCCAAGGTTATCAGCAGTTAGCAAAGAAGTCGGGAGTCTTTCTTGGCCCAAATCTTAAACAGTTTATTTCTGTCTCTCTGAATCTACTTTTCTCTAGAAATAGGTAAAGCAAGAGTAGTAGAAGGCTCTCAGAAATCATCAGTTTGCCACCCTCATTTTAAAGATGTCCTGTAGAAGGGGAGCTATTTGCCTAAGGTCTTTTACTGGGGAATGGAAGGACACAGGAAGGCTGAGCTTTCAGTACAGCACTCTTCCTGCGCCCAGGAGGAGCCATGCATCTCCAATCTGTCACAGCGCCGTCTTCTACAGGAAGCCGCTGAGGACTTTAGGCACCTGCTCCCAGACATGAACATGGTACCCACTGGGCAGGCTCTGCAGAGACCTGGCTTGGTCATGGCAGCCTTAGGAGAATGTAGCAAAATTACTGTAAGGGGCTCCCAGATAAAGCAAGCATGGCAAAGGCCTTTGTTAGGTTTACCAGAGAGGAATGCTAGATGTTGCCAGCCTTTTATGTCATCATGATTACATTCCTTCCTCGGTTGGTCCTATGAACTGAATTGTTTCCCACCTCCACCAAATCCATACGTTGAAGCCCAAACTCCCAATGTGACTGTATCCGGAGACAGGATCTTTAGAAATTAATTAAGTTAAATGAAGTCATTAGTGTGGGGCCCTGATCTAACAGTACTGTGCCCTTATACACAGGGAATAAAGAGAGATTTCTGCCAAGTGAGTCAACGCAAGAAGGTGACTGTCTGCAAGCCAGGGAGAGAGTCCTCACCAGAACTCAACTGTGCTGACACCCATCATGATCTCGGACTTCCGATTTCCAGAATGGTGAGAAAACACCCGTATGTTATTTCAGCCACCCAGTCTATGGCATTTTGTTGTAACAGCCTGGGCTGATTATGACAGATGAGGAATCAAATTATCAAAGGGTCATTTATACATTATCTAAGGCATTTAACTTATATGTATTAAGTATATACTGTGTGCAAACTCTCCATGTTACGGTGGGGTAGGAGCCTGGAATTTTCCCTGAAGAGTGGAGGAATGGCCTTCCTTGTTGCCCTGATTTGCCCCCAGTCCTCCATGTAAGCTGCCAGCAAAGCCTTTTCTGTGCGGATTTTTCCCTCTTGGCTTAATGAGCTAGTGGCTTGGGAGGAGGTTGGGATGGCCACCTGGCTGACTGTCCCCAGTGGAGTCGGGGGGGGGCTGTATTAGTCCATTTTTATGCTGTTGATAAAGGCATACCTGAGGCTGGGAAGAAAAGAGGTTTAATTGGACTTATAGTTCCACATGGCTGGGAGGTCTCATAATCATGGCAGAGGGCGAAAGGCACTTCTAACATGGCAGCAGCAAGAGAGAATGAGGAAGAAGCAAAAGTGGAAACTCCTGATAAACCATCAGAGACTCACTATCACAAGAATAGCATGGGAAAGACCAGGCCCCATGATTCAATGACCTCTCCATGGGTCCCTCCCACAACATGTGGGAATTCTGGAACATACAATTCAAGTTGAGATTTGAATGGGTACATGGCCAAACCATATCATTCTCCCCCACCAGCCCCTCCAAAAACCTCATCTCCTCACATTTCAAAACCAATCATACCTTCCCAACAGTCCCCCAAAGTCTTAACTCTGCTCAGCATTAACCCAAAGATCCACAGTGCTAAGTCTCACCTGAGACAATGCAAGTTCCTACCACCTATGAGCCTATAAAATCAAAAGCAAGCTAGTTATTTCCTGGATACAATGGGGGTATGGCTATTGGGTAAACACAGCTCTTCCAAATGGGAAAATTGACCAAAACAAAGGGGTTACAGGACTCACGTTAAGTCCGAAATCCAGTGGGACAATCAAAATTTAAAGCTCCAAAATGATCTCTTTTGACTCCAGGTCTCACATCCAGGTCATGCTGATGTAAGAGGTGGGTTCCCATGGTCTTGGGCAGCTCTGCCCTTGTGGGTTTGGAGGATACAGCCTCCCTCCCAGTTGCTTTCATGGGCTGGCATTGAGTGTCTGGTTTTTCCGGGTGCATAATGCAAGCTGTTAGCGGATTCTGGGATCTGGAGGACAGTGGCTCTCTTCTCACAGCTCCATTAGGCAGTGCCCCAGTAGGGACTCTGTGTCGGGGCTCTGATCCCACATTTCCCTTCCACACTGCCCTAGCAGAGGTTCTTCATGAGGACCCCGCTCCTGCAGCAAACTTTTGCTTGGGCATCCAGGCATTTCCACACATCTGCAATCTAGGCGGAGGTTCCTAAACCTTAATTCTTGACTTCTGTGCACCTGTAGGCTCCACACCATGTGGAAGCTGCCAAGACTTGGGGCTTCCACCTTCTGAAGCCACAGCTTGAGCTGTGTGTTGGCCCCTTTCAGTCATGGCTGCAGTGGCTAGACACAGGGCACCAAGTCCTCAGGCTGCATACAACACAGGGACCCTGGACCCAGCCCACAAAGCCACTTTTTTTCCCCTGGGCCTCCGGACCTGTGATGGCAGGGGCTGCTGTGAAGGTCTCCGATTTGGCCTGGAGACATTTTCTCCATGGTCTTGGGGATTACCATTAGGATCCTTGTTACTTATGCAAATTTCTGCAGCTAGCTTGAATTTCTCCCCAGAAAATGGGTTTTTCTTTTCTACTGCATCATCAGGCTGCAAATTTTCTGAACTTTTATGCTGTGTTTCTCTTTTAAAATGGAATGCTTTTAACAGCACCCAAGTCACATTTTGAATGCTTAGAAATTTCTTCTGCCAAATACCCTAAATCATCTTTCTCAAGTTCAAAGTTCCACAAATCTCTAGGGCAGGGGCACAATGCTGCCAGTCTCTTTGCTAACACGTAAAAAGAGTCACCTTTGCTCCAGTTCCCAACAAGTTCCTCATCTCCAACTGAGGCAGTTCCAAAAGTTCCTCCTATCTGAGGAACACCATCTGAGGCCACCTCAGCCTGGACCTTATCCTCCATATCACTATCAGGCTTTTGGTCAAAGCCATTCAACAAGTCTCTAGGAAGTTCCAAACTTTCTCACGTTTTCCCGTCTTCTTCAGAGCCCTCCAAACTGTTCCAGCCTCTGCCTGATACCCAGTTCCAAGCTCACTTTCATATTTTCAGGTATCATGTTTTCAACAACACCTCATTCCTGGTACCAATTTACAGTATTAGTCAATTTTTATGCTGCTGATAAAGACATACCCGAGGCTGGGGGGAAAAAGAAGTTTAATTGGATTTACGGCTCCACACGTAAGTGCAAGATCTCATAATCATGGCAGAGGGTGAAAGGCACTTCTTACATGGCAGCAGCAAAAGAGAATGAGGAAGAAGCAAAAGCGGAAACCCCTGATAAACCCATCAGATCTCATGAGACTTATTCACTATCACAAGAATAGCATGGGAAAAACCAGGCCCTCATGATTCAATTACCTCCCCTGGGCCCTTCCCACTACACTTAGGAATTCTGGGAGATACAATTCAAAGTGAGATTTGAATGGGGACACAGCCAAACCATAGCAAGGCCTTTAGCAGAGATTGCTGTGCCTGTTCTTACTCTCCTGCGGAGCTCCTCAATAGGTCATGTGAGCAGTGAGGTTTTTTTTTTTTTTTTTTGGTACATCAAATCTGATGTTTCCTAAAGACTTCAGAATCATGGATTCCAATGTCTGGTCAACTGACCCTAACACCGTAGCTTGATTTTTGTCTTGTTTTTCTTTTTCTTTTTTTATTTTATTGTACTTTAGGTTCTGGAGTACATGTGCAGATCATGCAGGATTGTTGCATAGGTACACAAATGGCAAGGCGGTTTGCTGCCTTCATCCCTCCATCACCCACATCTGGTATTTCTCCCCTCATTATCCCTCCCCACCCTCCCCACCCACCGATGTCACTCCCCTAGCCCCCCCCAACTGTCTGCAGTGTGTCGTGCTCCCCTCCCTGAGTCCACATGTTCTAATTGTTCAACACCTGCCTATGAGTGAGAACATGAGGTGTTTGATTTTCTGTTCTTGTGTCAGTTTGCTGAGAATGATGGTTCCCAGATTCATCCATATCCCTATGAAGGACACGAAGTCATCGTTTTTTATGGCTGCATAGTATTCCATGGTGTATATGTGCCACATTTTCTTTATCCAGTCTGTCATTGATGGACATTTGGGTTGGTTCCAGGTCTTTGCTATTGTAAACAGTGCCACAATGAATATACGTGTGCATGTGTCTTTATAAAGAACAATTTATAATTCTTTGGATATATACCCAGTAATAGGATTGCTGGGTCAAATGGAATTTCTATTTCTAGGTCCTTGAGGAATCGCTACACTGCCTTCCACAATGGTTGAACTAATTTGCACTCCCACTAACAGTATAAAAGTGTTCCTATTTCTCCATATTCTCTCCAGTGTTGTCTCCAGATTTTCTAATGATTGTCATTCTAACTGGCATGAGATGGTATCTCAATGTGGTTTTGATTTGCATTTCTCTAATGACCAGTGATGATGAGCATTTTTTCATATGTTTTTTGGCCTCATAGATGCCTTCTTTTGTAAAGTGTCTGTTCATACCCTTCAACCACTTTTGAATACGTTTGTTTTTTTCTTATAAATCTGTTTTAGTTCTTTGTAGATTCTGGATATCAGCCCTTTGTGAGATGGGTAGATTGCAAAAATTTTTTCCCATTCTGTTGGTTGTCAGTTTGCTTTAATGATTGTTTCCTTTGCTGTACAGAAGCTCTGGAGTTTAATTAGGTCCCATTTGTCTATTTCAGCTTTTGTTGCCATTGTTTTTGGTGTTTTAGCCATGAAGTCCTTGCCTATGCCTATGTCCTGAATGGTTTTGCCTAGGTTTTCTTCTAGGATTTGTATGGTGTTAGGTCTTATGTTTAGATAGTTAATCCATCTGGAGTTAATTGTAGTGTAAGGCGTCAGGAAGGGGTCCAGTTTCTGCTTTCTGCACACAGCTAGCCAGTTTTTCCAACATTATTTATTAAACAGGGAATCATTTTCCCATTGCTTGTTTTTCTCAGGTTTGTCAAAGATCAGATGATTGTAGATGTGTGGTGTTGCTTCTGAGGCCTCTGTTCTGTTCCACTGCTCTATGTCTCTGTTTTGATACCAGTACCATGCTGTTTTGATTACTGTAGCCTTGTAGTATGGTTTGAAGTTAGGCAGCATGATGCCTCCAGCTTTGTTCTTTTTGCTTAGGATTGTTTTGGCTATGTGGTCTCTCTTTTGGTTCCATATGAAGTCTGAGGTTTTTTTTTCCAGTTCTGTGAAGAAGGTCATTGGGAGCTTGATGAGGATG
Source organism: Cebus imitator (assembly GCF_001604975.1). NCBI lineage: Eukaryota > Metazoa > Chordata > Mammalia > Primates > Cebidae > Cebus > Cebus imitator. The sequence continues at coordinate 2,645,582 of NW_016107359.1, forward strand.
GTGTTGAATCTATACATTACTTTGGGCTGTATGGCCATTTTCACAATGTTGATTCTTCCCAACCATGAGCATGGAATGTTTTTCCATCTGTTTGTGTCCTCTCTTATTTCATTCAGCAGTGGTTTGTAGTTCTCCTTGAAGAGGTCCTTTGCATCCTTTGTTAGTTGTGTTCCTAGGTATTTTATTCTCTTTGTAGCAATTGTGAACGAGGGTTCACTTTTGATTTGGCTCTCTGTCTGTTATTGGTGTATAGAAATGCTCACGATTTCTGCACATTGGTTTTGTATCCTGAGACTTTGCTGAAGTTGCTTATCAGTTTCAGGAGATTTTGGGCTGAGACGATGGGGTCTTCTAAATATACAATCATGTCATCTGCAAATAGAGACAATTTGGCTTCCTCTTTCCTAATTGAATACCCTTTATTTCTTTTTCTTGCCTGATTGCTCTGGCTAGGACTTCCAATACTATATTGAATAAGAGTGGTGATAGAGGGCGTCCTTGTCTTGTGCCAGATTTCAACGGGAATGCTTCCAATTTTTGCCCGTTCAGTATGATATTGGCTGTGGGTTTGTCATAAATAGCTTTTACCAATTTGTGATATGTACCATTGATACCTAGTTTATTCAGTTTTTAGCATAAAGGGCTGTTGAATTTTGTCAAAGGCCTTCTCTGCATCTATTGAGATGATCATGTGGTTTTTGTCTTTGGTTCTGTTTATGTGATGGATTACATTTATAGGCTTGCGTACGTTGAACCAGCCTTGCATCTCCAGGATGAAGCCTACTTCTTCATGATGAATAAACTTTTTGATTTGCTGTTGCATTCTGTTTGCCAGTATTTTATTGAAGATTTTTGCATCGATGCTCATCATGGATATTGGCCTGAAGTTTTCTTTTTTTGTTGCATCTCTGCCCGGTTTTGGTATCAGGATGATGTTGGTCTCATAAAATGAGTTGGGGAGGATTCCCTTTTTTTGTATTGTTTGGAATAGTTTCAGAAGGAATGATACCAGCTCTTCTTTGTATGTCTGGTAGAATTTGGCTGTAAACCCATCTGGAACTGGACTGTCATGGAAAATGCCCCAGGAGCTGGAAGGGAATTGCTAACCAAGAGCAGAAAGCACTGACTGGTTAGACCAGCAGGGAGGGACAGTGGCTGAAATGGATACAGGGAGAAAAAAGATGGCTCAGTATCTTTTTTGCTTCTAGCTCAAAGAATCAGCCTCACATTACAAAGTTTGGTAAAAATTGTAATGAGCAAAGCTCATACGAGAAACCAAGGTATTCCTAAGAATCGAACTTGCCAGTGCCCACTGTATCCACACCCTGTCTTGCCTCAGCCTTCTTGGCCTCTCCCCTCCCCAGCCTGGATGATTCTGACCCACACCCCCCACCGACCCACCTATGCACCCGCATTCCCTTGGCTCCTCCCAGACTTCACTATCCATCTCTCCATCCTGACTCTCTGTGGGCATCATGGTGTCAGGGAAACAGCTAGCCTGCCCTAGGTTAGACTCCACTCAGTGGCTGTTAGGAAACCTCTGTAAGCCTTAGTTTCCTCCTCTGCAAAATGGTGGGACACAGGTTATCATGTGTTTGCTATAAACACCTATGGTCACACCCAAGAGGATGTCTTTCTCATGGATATTAAATTAATATTCTTTCATTGGCCCCTCCCTATCAGACTCCTCCCTACCCCTGTGTATCTGAGTCTTCCTAGCACTTTCCTATCCCTTCAATTATTCACCATTAATGGTTTATTAAACAGAGGCTTCCTAATGGGCTGTTATTGACCTGATAAAAAGTGCATCTTCCACTGTGGGGTTGCCCAGGCCCTTGACGGGAGAGTAAATGATGGGAGAGGCTGGCTGTGATGGTGTTCTCTGGCCAAGAGGGAGTGGCCTAAGAGCAAAGCCCAATACTGTCACCTTCATGCCTTGGGAAACCTCTTAGCCTCCTGAAAGCTCAATTTCTGCGAAATGGGATTCATATCGCCTTTGCCATGAGGTTTCTATGAAATTGAATCAATGTAGGTGAAACTCCTAGCTCCTCACACCTCCCCAATCTGCACCTAGGGCTCAGGCCAGCTGCAACTCTGGGGAATGGTTTAGTTAACCACTGGGCTATCTGCGGGACTCCAGCACCCACGTAGCTCCCTTGATGGAAGTCTCACCATCACGGATTTGTTCCTTTGAGTCTTAATGAGTAACTCCACCTCCAGAAGTCTCTGTGATCAAGAGAAGTGCCTCTGTCCACTAAAATCTCCTGGTGGCTCACAACTAAGAGGCAGGGCAGTGAGGTGGAGGGAGTCCCAAGGGAGGGGTTGGGATTCCTGGCGCTCGTTCTGTTGCTGACTCTCTTGCTATGTGACCTTGGATAAGTCATTTCCCATCTCTGGATTTCAGTTTCCTCGGTTGTAAAATCAAGGGCTTAGGTTGTATGGAATATAGGATTTGCTCCATCTGCAACTACAATTAGCTCAAAAGATTAGTTTTGAGATTCCTAATGGGGTTCCAAAGAAGGGGTCCTCAGATTGATCGATTTTGATGAGGCGTGTGGTGAAAGATCAGAAGCAAGGGCCGTGGCAGGCGGCCTTTGTACAGAACCTGTGCTGACTCACACCTGTCACACCCGATGGCACCAATCAAAGCTCCTCATTGGCTGGCTGATTCATCGATTCATTCATTTTCTTTATAGAGCTTCCTCTGACCATACCAGCCCAGGGTGTTCTCTCTCCTCTTTGACCCTCCGTGGCTCTTCCTGTGACATCTCCTCCACTATCTCTTGGAGGCCTTGGCCACTCTGCAGATGGCCCTGTACCTGCCATACTTTTCCTCACTGTTCCCTCTTCCTGAAGGTCCCTTCCTCTCTATCTCTACCTCCCAAAGGTCTTAGCCATCACTTAAGGGCCTGCTGAGAAGCCACCTCCTCCAGGAAGTCTTCCTAAGCTTCTAATTCAAAACTCTCTCCTTTGCGCTCTCTCTATGCCTATTAATATTCTTCAATGTCTTCCCATTGACACGGAACTAGGCCAAAACCTTCAGTGTAGCTCCCCAGGCTCATCTCTCATCGCTGTCCTCCCCCACAACCCAGCTCTAGTTATGTCAGAGTGTCTCTCAGGTGCTCGAGTTGCCGCTTCTGCCTGGGGGTTCTGATCCTCACGCTCTCCCCACCGTGAGGATACTTAATGGCTTTAAAACTCAGCTCATATCTCCCGTACTGGCAGAAGTTGATTGTACTCACCTTTAGTCTGTATTCTCTGTTTTGTACTGACTCAGTCTTGTCCATGACTCTAGTGACACTGGCTTATTGGTCTTGGAAGTTTCACTGCCTTGCCTATGACCTAGAACATAATAGGTGCTCAGTAAACATAACGGTGAAGGGAATTCTCGTCTGTGTCCATCACAGCACCGAGGAAGAGCCGGGGCCTTCGGCAGGTGTGTTGTTGGGGCAGTTGATTAAAAGCTTGGTTTGTGGCAGCCCTGAGATCTGGAGTCTTGGAACTGGCTGAGCTAGAGAAATGGCTCCTGTGTTAAGTGTGCGCGCGTGCGTGTGTGTGTGTGTGTGTTTGTGTGTTTGTGTGTGTGTGTCTGCATGCGTGTCTTCTCTGTGGGCATGTCTGCTGGGGTCTGGATGTCTGCCATGCATGGGGGAAGATTGAGTTCCCCAGGATCTCATGCCTCTCGCCTGCCTTCCAGATGTTTCTTCCTGGGCACTAAACCACCAACCCAACAGCTCCAGAGTCAACACAGAGATGCTCTTGGAGGGCCCTCCACAGCCCTGTGAAGAGACAACATTCCGCAGAGGACCAGGGCATGGGCTTGGAGCTGGAGAGCCCTGTGTTCTGCCTGTAGTCTTGGACGGGTCTCTGGTATCTTGGCTCCTCTGGGGTAATTACTTATGCAGGGCTTCCCTTGTGCCAGATGCAGAGTGGAACGCCTTGTTTGGATTATCTGATTTAATCTTCGTAAACATGGTAGTTTGCAGAGGAAAACTGAGGCATAGAATGGTTACATTACTTGTCTTAGATCAAAACACAGATGAGTAAAGAGCAGGGGGATGAGGTCAAGGAGTCATAGCTCAAAGCCCGTGTTCTTGAGTGCTCCACCCCACTCCTTACCCTAGAGTAAAGCCTGATAATGCCTTCTTGTAGGATACTGAATTAATATAAATCCAACGGCATCTATGAAGTGACTGGCACATTGCAGGCATGCAATCTGTGGAAGCCGATATAATCCATATCGAATTCAACCCTCCTCTTTTAAGGGTGAGGAAACTGAGGCATGGTTTATATATATGACTTGATAGTCAGCGTTGAGTATGGTAGTCTCAAAATCATGTCTCCTGATGGCCAACCAGTTTCAGTTTTCATTGTGCTGCGCCTTGTCAGGTAAAAATCAGAAAGAAAGATAACCCAATATTTTGGAGGAATCAAGACTAAGAGAACAACGGGGCGAAGAGGCACTTGAAAATATGTGAGGAGTCAGACTTTTCCCTATAACTTTCCAACCACCAGCGATGAAGGTCTTAGGATCCCAATTTGCAATTTGTGTATCTGGTCTCAGAGAAGGCTTGCCTGCGGCCTTTGCACTATGAGAGAGGGCCAGGATTTGAACTCCAACCTATCTTACTCCAAGACTAGTGTTTTGTTTTGTTTTTTCTACATTCCCAGCTTAAAAGTGGGGCCCAAGATCAAGGCCACAGTAGACACAATTGTGACTACAGATTGTGGTGGGGATGGGGCGGGGGGCTCTTTGTTGCTGCTACTCCTTCGTAGCATCGGGGGAGCACCTGGGGCAGTGTGCCCTAGGGGAAAGGCAGCCCTTGAAACAGGAAGTGGCTGGTCTTTTCCTGAGCACCAAGGAAGCCAAGAAGAGCCATGGATCCAAGATAGCCTCTCGGGCCCCTTCTGCCTAGTAGGGTGACTTTCAAATGTCAGGAAGTTGATGTTGTCCCCATAGGGTTGGATGGTTGTATGCCAGTGGCAGATAGGAAATATCTCAGAAATCTCAGTCTTTATTTTAAAAATGCATGCCGAATTTAAAGAAATACATTTCTTTTCGACAGCATATCCACGTGTACCTGTATCTTTGTGTGTGGGTGCACACGAGTGTGTACACACATTGCAATTCTGTAACTAACCACCATTCTAGGAAGGGCTGTTGTGCTTTTGCTATAGCTCCCTATACTCCCTGGAACCCTGCCATGAACTCGTTACCCTCGCCCCACCTGGTGTATGTGTACTACTCAGTAGGTCAAATAACTCCATTTCCTGAGCGTGGGGAGGAACTGCCAAACAGTTAATGTCTAAAGGGGCATGGTTCATGGTGAGGATCTGCTCAATGTGGCTGAGCTGAAACAGGAAGTTACAAGATTGCCTGTGGTCACCCAGTAACTGTGAGACTCGAACTCTGATCCCTAAGTCCTAGTTCAGCCCGCATCCACCACCTCTGGGGCAGCTCCTGAGAAACAGAACACACTTGGTCATACTTGTTGCCTTCTCTGCCCACCTGGTACGTTGCTGGGAAACAGGGCTTCTCTCTGGGAGCCCAACATTATGGCAATCAAATATAAAATATGACTTGTCCCCACCCCACTGCTGTCCACGACGGTGGCCGAAACGCTGCGATTCCCACACCTTAGCTCTCCCACTTGCCCTTTTGGATTTCTGGATAGGTGGGTGAGAAATACGTGATCTGTTTGGACTTGAGCAAGATATTTGGCAAGGTGTCTCATGCTCATCTCAAGGTGAAGAGTTAGGACTGGGTCCTGGCGCAATTCAATGGATTAGGAACTGGTTAAAGGGCCATACCCAAATGGAATGGACAAATCTAACAACATCACCCTAGCTGAGGCTCTCTAGTGGCATGCCAAGGGACTCTGTCTTTGGTCGTATTTTATTCAGCATTTTTATCAATGACTGGAATGAAACAGGTGGAGGGAAGGATGAACATTTACTGAGAAACTCCTGTGTCAGCAACTACTGCCAATATTTTACAAGGCTTATTTCTTTAATTCCTCATAGCATGGCTGTAGGAGAGGTTGTCTTATACTTTCACAAGCCAGGAAATAAATATGTAACAGAGGGCAAGCAACTTGCCCGAGGTCTCACAGCCACTGGTGCAATAAGATTGGGAATCCAGATGGATCTGACTCTGAAGGCTGGGGCTCTGTGTCACATGTGACACGAAACTGTCTTATCCCTGAGGGGCATGCGGGAAGGTCAGAGGGATGGGCGATACCAGGAAGCTGAGAGGCAGGTCCGAAAAGGCCTGAAATGAACACTGGGCCAAAATGACTACACATGAAGATGCAGGGTGATAGAGACCTTTGCTCACACTGGGGCTCAGATGCTCACCAGACACACACAGGATGTGGGATACCTGGGTCGACAGCACAAGTGAAAAGGTGTTGGGTTTTTAGTTGACAGGAAGTTTCACATGAGTCAACGGTGGGATGTGGTAGCCAACAGAGCTAATGTCACTGTGGCCTCCATGAGTGGAGGTACAATGAACAGGGCGAGGAAAGAGCTACTCCTTAGTCAGCGTGTGTCCAGGAAATGGAGCTCAGGTCTGATGACCTCCGTGGAAGATGACACTGAAAACCTGCCAGGCTCTTGGAGGGCAGGGGAGAAGGGCTCCTTGCCATTGGCGCTGCACATTCCTCTCATCCTTTGTCATTACCAAAATCACCAAAGCTTATTAATACCTTTCTGAGAAGTTATGGCCATTTCTTGATTTTTATGCATTTGCCTTTCATCCTCTGAGAATATGCCACTCAGTCAGTTTTGAGTTTTTATTAATGTAACCTGAGTAAAGGCAGGGGGTCCCTGTGACCCAGTCTCTACATTAAGTAATAGCCAAAGAAGTGCAATCCAGTAATCAAAAGAAAGTGAAAAAGGTTTTCAATCTTTACACACATCTCTCAAAAGAATGGAAAAGAGTGAGACCTGCTTTTAGTTCTCTGTCTCATTACCTTGGGCTTCAAAAACCATCCGCTCCACAAAGCACTCCAAACTCTCCTATATCCAGTTAGCCTACTACGCCATCTCTCTTTGGTTCTTCCGTATCTCCATTATTTAGATGGGCTTAACCTCCGTGTTTCCGTTGTCTTTTCCCTTTTTCTCCTCCTTGACTCCACTCTTCTTTAGTTTTCTTTCTAGTTTACTTCGGACCCAAATTCCTTGTTACAAAGGAGAAGTCGGGAACTGACCTAGCAAACCGGAACACTGCCCCTTCCTTCCCATCTCTGCAGCGCTGCCCACCACTTCTTATCCTCCTGGGAACTGGGACGGCCAAGATGGAACTCTTTTTTGAGAGCTGGGGAAGGAGAAATGCAGGAGACAAGGAAGACAGTTTTGGTGCTGGTGGGAAGGATGGCAGGGATGCTTGGACCATTCTACATACCAAGCTTGTCCTCATCACATTAGCACGTGGGCGCTGTCGGTGAAAGAGCCTGGCCACCCATGTGTGACAAACCCCAACGCTGACTGCCATGCAAGAGCTACTGGCAATGAATGGCAGCAAGGTGAGGCCCCACCTTACCCATAAGATCCTCATTGCCGTGCATGGTTCATTTTCATTACCTTGCTGGTCTCCTTTGCTTTGCAGAGTTGACCGTTTTTGTAATAGCATACCTTGAGGTCTACTTAGAAATGGCAGACTGGGAGAGATGGCACTCCCACATGTTCCACATGCTCTCCCACACTTCCCAGCCCCCTAGGTGAGGGCTGTGTGGCTTGTTCTGACCAATGCAGTCACACCTCGGGGATATGCAGGTTCCATTCCAGACTACCCCCAATGAAGTATCGCAATAAAACAAGTCATTCAATTTTTTTGTTTGTTTGTTTCCAGGTGCACATAAGTTATGTTTACACTATACTATACACTGTTAAATAAGCAATAGCATTATGCCTACAAAATAATGTACATATCCTAATTAAAAATACTTTATTGCTTAAAAATATGAATGATCTGAGGCTTCAGTGAGTTGTAATCTTCTTGTTGACAGAGGTCTTGCCTTGATGCTGATGGCTGCTAACTAATCAGGTTGGTAGTTGCCAAAGACTGGGATGGTAATTTCTTAAAAGAAGATAACAATGAAGTTTGTCATATTGATGGACTCTTCCTGTCAAGAAAGTTCTCTGTGTAGCATGCGATGCTATTTGATAGCATTTTATCCACAGTAGAACTTCTTTATAAACTGCAGTCCATCCTCTCAAACCCTGCCTCTGCCTTATCAACTAAGTTTATGTAATGTTCTAAGTCCTTTGTTTTCATTTCAGCAGTGTCCACAGCATCTTCACCAGGAGTAGATGCCATCTCAAGATACCACTTTCTCTGCTCATCCATAAGAAGTAACACCTCATCTATGAGTTCAAGTTTTATCATGAGACTGCAGCAGTTCACTCCCATCTCCAGGCTTCACTTCAAATTCTAGTTGTCTTACTATTTCCAGCAATCTGCAGCTACTTCCTCCACTGAAGTCTTATACCTCTAAAATTCATCCTTTAGGGTTAGAGTCAACTTCTTCCAAACTCCTGTCTATGTTGATATTTTGACATCCTCCCATGAGTCAAGAATGTTCTTAATGGCATTTAAAATGGTGAATTGTTTCCAATATATTTTCAATCAACTTTGCCCAGATCCATTAGAGGAATCACTATCTATGGCAGTTATGACCTTATGAAATGTATATCTTAAATAATAAGACCTAAAAGTGAAAATGTCTCCTTAATCCATGGACTGTAGAATGATGTTAGCAGGCATTAAAAACAACATTAACCTTTTTGCCCATCTCTATCAGAGCTCTTGTGTGACCAGGTGCATTACCAATGAGCAGTCATATTTTGAAAGCAGAAATCTCATTTTTTTTTGTGATAGATCTCAACAGTGGGCTTAAAATATTCAGTAAACCATGCTGTTAACAGACGTGCCATCTTCCTGGCTTTGTTGTTCCACTGATGGAGCATAGGCAGGGTGGATTTAGCATAATTATTTGAAATTTTGGAATGATAAAAGAGTATTGGCTTAATGTAAAGTCATTAGCTGTATTAGCCCCTAACAAGAGAGTCCCCTTGTTATTTGAAGTTTTAAAGCCAGGCACTGACTTCTCTCTGGCTAGGAAAACCCTAGATGGCACCATTTTCCAATAGAAGGCTGTTTCATCTATGTTGAAAATCTGTTTCTTTGTGTAGCCACCTTCATTAAATATCTTAGCTAGGATAACTTGCTGCGTCACCTTGCTCTTTTATGTTCTGGAGATGGCTTCTCTCCTTAAACCCCATGAACCAACCTCTGCTAGCTTCCAACTTTCCTTACGCAGTTTCCTCAGCTCTCTCCGCCTTCATAGAATTGGAAGAGTTAGGGCCTTGCTCTGGATTAAGCTTTGGCTTAAAGGGATGTTGTGGCTGGTTTGATCTTCCATCCAGACCACTCAGACTTTCTCCATATCAGCAACAAGGCGGTTTCATTTTCTTATGACTCATGTGTTCACTGGAGTAGCACTTTCGTTTCCTTCAAGAACTTTTCCTTTGCATTCCCAACTTGGCTAACTGGTGTGAGAGGTCTAGCTTTCAGCCTCTCTTGGCTTTTGACATGCCTTCACAAGCTTCACCATTTTTAGCTTTTGATTGCAAGTGAAAGATGTGTGACTCATTTTTCCACTTGAAGACTTAGAGGCCATTGCAGGGTTATTAACTGGGCTAATTTCCATATTTTTGTGTTTCAAGAAATAGGGAGGCCCAAGGAGAGGGACAGAGATGGGGATTGGCCAGTAGGAGCGGTCAGGACACACATGACATTGATCATTTAAGTGATAATGGTGCCCCAAAGTGATCGCAATAGTAACATCGAAGATCACTGATCACAGATCACCATAACAGATGCCATAATAATGAAAAAGTCTGAAATATTGCACGAATTACCAAAATGTGACGCAGATACAGGAAGTGCACACGTGTTATTGGAAAAATGGCACCAACAGACTTGCTCGACGCAGAGTTGCCACGCATTTTCCGTTTGTGAAAAACACACAATATCTGTGAAATGCAATAAAGCAAAGTGCATAAAATAAAGTATGCCTGTAGACGGAGGCTAATGCCGTTCAGAGCTGCTGCGGCTCCTGCTTGTCTTTTGCGGCGGTGAGGACTTGGAGGCCCTGTGTGCCCAATGGCCTGCAGAATGGGGGAGGGTCCCCCACTCCATGTCATTCTCCATGAGCAAGAAATAGACTTTCATTATTTTAAATCTCTGAGGTTTCAGGGTTGTTACTTCAGCATAGCCTGGCCTATCGCAGCAAATACCCAGAACGTTGGAGTTCACTGAATAATTGCCGCTCTTGAGTTCTTTAACATGATGAAGGAAAGGCTGCCTCTTGAGCCACCCAGGGCAGTTGATTGACGCTTTCCCTCACTGTCATCATCCAGCCCAGATGGCACTTCCTGTTTGGTAACACCTCACGTGGACTCCTTCATCCCCCACCAACTCTGCCAGCCACCATCCTACACAGTCAAATGTGCACAGTATTAGAGGTTTGCCAAGAACACATCCTTGTGTCTGCCAAGGAGTGTCTGTTTGAGGAAGAACATTCTAACAAAGAATGTTCACAGACAAAATGATGGCCGTGGGAGACAGTCAAATTTTTGTCTCTGCGATGAGCAAGTGGAGGCTAGATGGCCACTGGGGAGAGGGAGCAGGGGTCCTGAAGATGGGATACCAGTCTCAGGTGGGAGGGGCGGATGAACAGGATGATTTTTAAGTCCCTTCCAATGCTGCGAGACCCCAGCTTAATGCCTAACTCAGTATTTTCTTTGAAAGTGTATGAAGGAATACATTTCAGTCACGAAGAAAGTAAAGAACTTATGAAATAAAATAGACTGACTTAATGACCAAGTAAGAATTATAACACGGATTCTTTCTGAAAGGTACAGCCTCATCAATGTTCTCAGCTCTCATGAGGCTGACGGATGGTGATGAGTGGTCGGGAAGGCACGTGACGCATATCCGTAATTTACACACCAGCCACAAAGAGGTTGAGCTCAGGGAGGAGTCAGAGCCTTGAGACAGGCAGAAACCATCGTGATAACAGCCCCTCACAAGGACGCCCGGTGCTTTATCATGCACAAAGTGCTCCCCCTGACATCCTGAGTGCTCAGAAACTATTATCTCTGAGCTTTTTATCATAGATCACAGATTATCCTATATCTCTGAGCTCTTTTATCATAGCCTCAGGAGAGAACTGCTATTCCTATTTTATAGATGGGTAGGGAGTTTTCATCAGTTTCCCCAAGATCATGTAGTGAGGAAGGGGGAGATCCAAGACTTGAACCCAGATCCTGTTGCTCAAAGTGGTGGGCTTTAAAATAAGAGAATACACCTACTCCTGGCACTGGAAGCTGATGCTGCGATTCATTCACATGCTCTCAGTTTCCTGAGGAACTTCCACTTTCTGTGTGTAAGGCTGGTTGTGGACAGATAGTACAGGGACAGGCTGCCTCTGAACTGCCTTGGAGAAAAGGAGGCTTTGTTTGGGAAAAGCAACGGTCCGGGAGACAGAACATCCGGTAGTAGAGGCCCAGAATCTTTTTCTGACCCATTTCATTACCAAGAAACCTCAGTTTCCTTGTCTGAAGATAGGAGGGAAGATGTTGATCTGGTCTACCATGAAGAATTTATGTGAGGATCCAATGAGAGGATGGGGTACACATGTTTTGAAAACCAATAAAAAGCTGTAAAGAACTATAGAAATCTAGGGTTCTTGTTTAAATTAAGAATGCACTTAGCTAGGCCAGGCACTGTGGCTCACACCTGTAAATGCCAGCACTTTGGGAGGTCAAGGCAGGTGGATCACCTGAGGTCAGGAGTTCGAGACCAGCCTGACCAATATGGTGAAATGCCGTCTTTACTAAAATTACCTGGGCATGGTGGCATGCACCTTTAGTCCCAGCTACTCAGGAGGCTGAGACAGGAGAATTGCTTGAATCTGGAAGGTGGAGGTTATAGTGAGCTGAGATCCAGCCGCTGCAGTCCTGACTTGGCAACAGAGTGAGACTCCATCTCAAAAAAAAATAATGCATTTAACTGAAAGTAAAAGAGCAGCCAGCTACAGTGGCTTCAACAGATGTCGCTCTGGTTTTCCTACGACATAAGTGCAGGGTGGGTAGTACAGGGCAGGAGAGAATGATTTAACAATGTTAATGGGGGCCTGGCCCCTTTCCCCTCCTCTGCACAAATTCCGTCCACACACATGCTCTTTTATATGCACAAGATGGGTACTGCTCCTCTGGGCTTTATGTTCCAGTTGCAGGTGGGAAACAGAAGGGAGAAGGAGGAAGAGTTGGTATCTACATTAGGAATGCAAAAGTTTTCTTAGAAATGCAATAATTTGAATCAAATGGTCACCCTCTAGGTACAAGGGAGGCTGGAAGAGTGAAGATTTTTGGCTGCGCACACCATTAAACAGATCCAGGGTTTTGTTGGAAAGGAAGGGTGGGGATGGATTACAGGTGACAGCCGGTGGTGCCTCCCACAGGTTCCAATACGAAGATGGGCACTGAATCCACAGGGATCTTTTAAATTTAGTTTCAGATTTGAGTGAAAGCAAATTGGGTTGCCTCATCCTTTGAAGGAAAAGTGGATCCATAGGATTCTACTGTCAGAAAAAGAAACAGAGTCACCTTGAAGACAAGAGGTGAGGGAGCGCTGCGGCAGGCCTGGAGGGCCAAGTGGACAGAGGCTTAGCAAGCGGGCCCTCGCCCTATCTCCCCTTTGTTCACTTTCAGTAGCCCGTTCCCTTGGGCTGGGAGAGCTGGATCCGAGGAGCTCATTAATAGCCTCTGGGTTTGTGTGTGTCTCCACCAGAAGTCTAACCACAGACTTCCTCTTGACTCTTGGTAACAGGGAGAAAACAAAACCACAGCAGCTTTCATTGCTGAAAAAGACAAAACTGACTCGTTTGCTTAATAAGCCCAGACGGAAGAACTTTATTTCTGGGAGGAAGTGCTAAAGACTCCAGTCCAAGGGGTCGTGGTTGGGCCGTGAAATCGCCGGACTCTGCAATGAGACATCCTTGGTTGACAGTTTAGAGGTTGAGGGATTGGTGAGGGGAGGCCACGCATCCAGGGGTCAGCAGGATGCGGGGCAGCAGCCTGAGCTGAGGACAGGTGGGGCTCTGCAAAATGGATCTGCTTGGGGAAACTGAGGCCTCCTCCCACCTCCCACAACATCCAGGCCTTTTTTGCCACTTCTGGTTTCCAAAGAATCCATTTATGTATTTATTTTCCCTTTTTCTTATTTTTCCTTATTAAATTCATCTATTGATTAATTCCCATTTCATACTTTCTTTTTTGTTTGCTTGTATTTCTAATTTCTTACGATGTATAATCAGTACCTTTATTATGGGCTTTCTTCTTTAGTAAAAAAGCCGTTTCAGGCAATACATTTTCCTGCGTGGTAAGCTTTTTTCAAGATCTCATAGGTTTTGAAATAAAATGTTCCCCTTTTCATCTGTTTCTAGATGGGTTTTAATTTCATTTTAATGTTTCCTTTGATCCATGGGTTACCTAGAAGTATGTTTCTTAATTTCTAAGTAGTTAAAAATATTTTCAGCCACATTATTATTTTTTTAATTTAAAATTTTGAGGTTATAGTAAGAGATTTGTGGCTTGTAAAATCTTTAATTTTAAATTAAATCTTTTTTCTTTGTTTCCAAGTATGTGTTCAGACTTTATAAATGTTCTGTGGGGCAGGAAAAGCTGAGCTCGTTGGGTTCACGCAGGAAAGAACGGAATTCTAAAACGTGCCAGCTCTGGAGACATACTACCCCGTTTCCAATCTGGCTTCTACCCCTTTCCAGCTGTGTATCCTCGGATGAAACACAGAATTTTCTGAGCTTTCTCTTCATTTAAAAAATGGGGACAATAAGAATATCCACTTTCCAGCATTGCTGTGAAGATTAAATGAAATTACATACTTAAAAATGCCTGGTATGGATAAAAAACCAAAGAGAAATATTGCTTTTTTTTTTTTTTTTTTTTTTTTTTTCTTTTCCTGAGAAAAGGAGGAAGCTTCACTGTTTGTGTTTTCAGCTTTATCCTCTCAGAGCTGTGGTTGCGGGTTGTTGTGGGAACTGGGAGAAAAGAGGAAATGGATGGCGTAGTGCGGCAGTCACCTTTCCTTCCACGGAAGGCACCTGGAGCCGGGGGATGGGGCTACTTGGCCAAGGAAACAGCAATTTAGCGGCAAAGCCAGGCCTCACCTGCTCATTCCGCCCGCTCTGCTGGCAGGTTGCTCTAGTTTCTCCCTTGAAAGAAGAGATAGTTGACCGCAGATTCCCCTCTACGTTGTAGGGAAGGCTGGAAGCTCTCAGGAGGCGGCAACCTCAGAGCCTCCTCGTGTTACACCTTGCTGTCTGGGAAAGGGGAACTCTGAGGTCAGTAAGTTCCATAAGAAGCTACAGAAAGAGGGTTGAATTGGGACTGGTGGGAAGCCCTAGGCATTGCTGTTCCATTGCTCAGTGGTGGCGGGAGAAGAAGCCAGACCTCTAAGGCACCCTAGGGGGGTGTCTGTCTGTACCCCTCTGGGCTTCAAGCCTTCACTGCCTGCGTGACTTGCTTCCCAGGCCCTGGGACTAACCGTGGCAAAGGCAGATCCTCAAGAGGCTCCATCTTCATTTGCCTGGCGGGCCAGTCCTCCGTGGAGCAGAGCTCAGGGGCAGGTGCCCTCTTACTGATCAGGATGGCTCAGCAGCACGGAGGTGCTCATGGAGAAACTGGGGTGACAGCCTCAGTGGCACTGAGGAGGCCTAATTAAGAAGTAAGGCCAAACGAGCTGCGTTGCTTGGCTGTCCTGCCAGCTGACATCTGAGAGGGGCTGGCACCGTGCCCCGAAGCCAGGAGCCACCAAGCGCTCAGGAGGCATGGAAGCTTCTTTATGGCAGGAAGCCGGGGAGGAGAGGGAGTCTCAGGACAGAGTTACAAGGTGGAGGGTGGCTGAGTTATCTGATTAAGGCCATAGATCTTGGGAGCTAGTGACCATTTCTTGGCCAAGGACTATCTGTATCCTTAAGCACCATGTTGCCATGCTGTGTTTAACCCACAAGTGGACAAAGATGCCTGGAACAGATATCGCAGGGCACGGCGAAAGCACACCTGGGTATGTCTGGGCAGCCGGTCTGACTCGGACACACGCCCATGCTGTGGGGTGGGCTGCCACCGGAGAAAGCTTAGGATTAGAGGCTGTATTTGAATAACTCTTCCATGCAAGTTTTAAAAAACGTATGGCTCCCATGATTATTATGAAAATCGAATACATCCAGGCATGCAAACGTGCTTTGTAAATATCAGCATAAGCACAGAAGTAAGCTACCGCACATGCAATTTGGTTAGAAAGTGCTGGCTAATTCCTTGCTGTGTCCCCAGCCCTTCCTTAGAAGCTGCAGAGGAATCAGGTAGGCCTAGCTCTTGTTCCTGTCCTCATGGGGCTGTGGGTTTTCTCAGTGGAAATGCTTTGCAATCGTTGTCTCTCCTTCCCTCTTCCACCCTCCTTCCTTCTGACATAGGTTAATTAAGCACCTCTTCTAAGTGAAGATTTGGGCTAGGGGCTGAGTAATGTAGAAATCATTCTCTATTAGGGCAGAGACAGGAGCGAATGGATGGGGACAAGCACAACGTGGTAGCTGTTTCTCACGTTGAGAAAGACCCAGGTTCAATGGACACAAAGCAAGAAGGCAATGAGCGGCGATCCCAGGGAGGTTCCCAGAAAGCTTTAGATAGAAACACGTGGGGCAGACCTTGAAGAAGGAGCAAGAACAAGGAAGAAAGTTCTCCTGGAGAACATGGGCAGAAGGCACAGCCGGCACAAAGACATGGAGGTGGGAAATCCTCCAAGCAGGAGTATCCACCCACACAGGGGCATCCGTGAACAATGGGAACCTGAATCCCAAGGGAATTCCTTGATTTCCCCTAGTTGATGTGGATTGGAAGTCTTACTGGAGCTCAGAAAAGTTGATGGCCCTAAATAGAAGACTGCTATTTGAATGAACCCATCATGGTGTCAGCACGGAGTGGGGTCGAGGCAGAGTTTACCTGCCAGGGAGTGGGTGGAGCAGAAAGAGGGCAGAGCTTGAAGCAGGCAGTCCTGGCTCCTCATTCAGACCCACCACTGCCTAGTTCTGTGGCTCTGGGTCACTGTGAACCTCTCTGAGCCTTGGTTTCATCATCTTTAAAATAGGAACAGGTGACTTGGGCATTCTGTTGAAAATCACATCCTTTGTTGAAAAGATAGTGAGAAGATGGGGTGGGCGGGTGGGTGGACAGGGACGAATTTACACTGAATGTGACACTGGGGAGATACAGAGGATAAGCTGTTCGTCACTCTGAGCTCCGATAGGCTGAGTGGGGCATTGGGTGTGGGAGCCCAGAGGAGGAGCCCTCACTCTGCCTGGAGGTTTAGAGTTTTCTTGGCAGCACTGAAAGCAGAACTAGGGGCCATCCTCCAAGGCAGGTGGAAGTGCAGAAGGCTAAGAGGGAAGCAAAGGGAATTCCGGGTAGAGGGAACCAAATGGACAAGGGAACCAGGAGGAGTTCTGTTCAGCTAGGAAATGTGAAATGGGTAGTGATGAGTCTGCGGAGGCTCGACTGTGGCCTTGAATGCTGAGTTAGGAACTTGGACTCTGTCGCATATACAGCAGGGAGACATTTAAGAATTAGAAGCATGAGAGAAAGGATTAGTCAGGCTCTGTCACCAGGACAGTGAGAGTGAGTGGGCCAGAGAGAGGTGGTTGCAGAAGTCCTAGATATTGATATGAAAGGTACTTGTCTGAAGTCAAGTTTATCATACTGCAGGGACGATGTAAGGCAGATACCAAAGTCTAGAGCACCGTTGAGGTCCCAGGGATGGACGGGCCCTCTTCCCCAACACAGCCTTCCCTTGCTCCAGAGGCGACAGGGGCCCAGGGCCATGAGGACGTTGCTGTGGTGCCCAGGCATTCATAGCCTCCAGGGACAGCCTCCTCAGGCCCTGGTGGCCTAACTGGGGTCGTTCCAGCTGGAACCCATGTGGCCATGAGAAACAGCCTTTTTTGCTCAAGTAAAACAATGACCTTATGGGAAGAAGATGGTGGCATTTCACAAAACCCAAGGGTGAAAAATTCAGCCCCGCCTCTGAGGAACCAGAATCAGGAACTGTGAAGTCATGCCTGTGGTCCCTCTCCCCTCTCTCACTGGTTCTCTTCCTCTTTCTTCTCTCCATTTCCTGGCCAGCTTTCCCTGTGTAGAGAGGGTGCTCAGCCACCTGGCCCCAGCTCCCTAGCCTCAGCTGTCCTGGTTCCAGTGTCCCAGGGAGAGACAGCCCGACCAGCTGAGCCAGGCAGCGGATCGCAGCCTCAGGACAGACAGCCTCCCTTGCTCCCCTCAGCTCTGTGGCCAAGAAAGGGGGTGGGCTCTTTTACAGCAAGGCTCCAGAGCCCACCCCTGCGGGTTCTGATGGAGGGTGTTCTCAGAGAAGGGACGCTGGCACTGGCCTGGCCCCCAAAGGTGGTCTACTCTGTGTAAACCCTGACCCTAAGCCAGGTAGGGTTGGTCAAGGGACATCCAGGTGGGCTCGCCCCCAAGGTGCAGAGCAGCGAGCTGGAATGCACAGGGCCTCCATTCACCTCTTCAGGAAGGAGACAGAGATGGCCAAAATGAAGCTCTGAAAAGTCCCCACATTTTGCTTTGTGGATGGTAGAGACAGAAAAAGAGAGGATTTGAGAGGCACTTTGGGTGTAGTAAAGACAGGTGTGGGAAAGAGGAGCCCTTTGCTGCCGGCCTGGGGGAGCAGGTTCAGAGCCCAGGGACGCAGGGGAGGCGGCAGCTCTGGGGAAGAATGGGCTGGGTCTTGGCTGAGTGCCCGGGGCAGGAGCCAGCCGCCTGGGTGGAGGGTAGGGGGGGCGCGGAGCTTCTGGGGTGGGCTCACGGCCTGTCTTTGTTTCTCCATTCTCCTTGTGGCACACAGCACACACTGGAGGAACCAGAGTCATTTGGTTGTTTTCCCCAAATGGGGAGAATTCTTTCCCCTTTCCCTTCTCACATGTTGCCAGAAGCTGGGCTTCCTGGGGGTTCTCATAAATCCAGGCGGCTCTGCAATCATTTTCATATAGAACGGTTTCCCTAAATAGCAAAGGAGGCCAGCTGTAGCTGATGGAACAGAAAACAGCATCGGCTGCTGGGGGATCAACACGGGCTCCTGTTCTTGTGCTTGGCAGCCCTCCTCCCCGCAGACGTAGCAAGGCATGGGGCCTCCGGCCTCTGCGACACCCACTTCAATGCCAGCCATGGTTACTTGCCAGTAGGGATCTGGGGCAAATGACTTGATCTCACCAAGTCTGTTTTCTCACCTGTGAAATGGGAATCGTGACAGTATGAAAAAGGGTTGTGGTCCCCAGAATTTAATAAGACACCTGGGGAAAGCACTCAGCAGGGTGCCTGGGTGGGTTCTGTGATGTCAATGGTTTTAATTACTACTAACCCTGCCTTGACACACTGCAGGGCCTCCACCCTAGCTCCTTTCTTTGCTGGTTTTCCGTGGATAATTATAATACATCCGGTGTGCTAGCCACTCTGCCTTTGGTGTTTTTTGGAAGTCTCCCCATGTATTGCCACCTCTGCAATTCTGCTTGGGCTCTTTTTCCTCTAAAAATTCTTCTCCTGAGTATTTGTACTTACCCCTGACCAAACCCTCATCAGTCCTCAGGGTGGAGCTCAGCTTGGCACTCCTTCACTGCAGCTTTGCAGTGGACCTAGGAAGGGGTTCTTCCTCCCTTCTCCCAAGGCTCAGGATTTCTTTCTCCTTTCCCTCCCCTCCCCTCCCCTTTCTTCCCCTTCCCTTCTCAGGGTTTGGCTCTGCTGTCCGGGCTGGAGTGCAATGGCGTGATCTTGGCTCACTGCAACCCGCACCTCCTGGGCTCAAGCCATCCTTCTACCTCAGCCTCCTGAGTATTTGGGACTAAAGGCGAGTGCCACCATGCCGGGCTAATTTTTGTATTTTTGGTAGAGATGGGATTTCTCCATGTTGCCGAGGCTGATCTCCAACTCCTGGGATCCAGCAATTCACTTGCCTCAACCTCCCAAACCGCTGGGATTACAGGCATGAGCCACTGCACCCCGCTGAATTTCTTTTTGTTTTAATTTTTTTTTAATTGCAGTAACTTTAGGAGTACAAGTGGTTTTTGGTTACACTGATGAAATATACGGTGGTGAAGTCCAGGCTTTTAGTGTACTTGTTACCTGAATAGTGCATATTGTACCCAACAGGTAATTTTTCATCTCTTACCCCTCTCCAACCCTCCCTGCCTATGAGTCTTCAATGTCCGTTAAACTACTCCGTGTGCCACTGCAGGCTCATAAGGGCTCAAAGTTTCAATGAACTTCTGTTAGAGAGAGGCAGCATCATGCATTTTATAACTGTGCCCTCTCTAGTTGCCAGATCAACGCACACCTCCAGCTCTATGACCTTGGTTTTTCTGTGCCTCAGTTTCCTTGTGTGTCAAAGGGAAATGACACAAATAGTGCTTTCCTCATAGAGTTGTTGTGAGCATGCAACAAAGTGATACCTGTAAAGCATTGACAATACTGCCTGGGAAGAGTTCATTGAAGGTTGGCTATTTCCATGAAATAATCTTCAAAAACATGAATGTTAGTGGCTGTATAAACTCCTACTGTGTGGCAGATCATAATTTATTTAACCACCCCCTTGTTGTTGGGCATTTAGCCTGTTTCCAATTTTTTGCCATTATAAATAATACTGTAGTGAACATCTTGTATATAAATCTTTATCTCGATTGCTTTCTTAGAAGACCTTCCAGAATCTTGTTTGTCTAAGAACAAAGCCCTGTCCCCAGACTTTTCAACAATGCCCTTTGAAATAAAAATAAAGCCTATTTCCCATCAGAGAAAGAAACATATGGAACATGTTAACCAAGAAGTGGTTCAAGAGGAAGGTAGAAATAGGTTCAAGATGGGTTTCGATCCATTTCAGGATGTCTGACATAGAATCATTGATCAAGCTCCCCTCCAGCCCCCTTCCCAGAGGAGAGGAAGGGTCTTGATCCTCAGGGACCACCGATTTCTCTCTTTGAGACAGTTCCAGGGGGGCTTTGAAGTTCTCGATGTCTGAGAATCAGCAATGACAGATCAATAAAAGAAGCCTGTCTGTCGGCGACCCAAAACTCCTCCATCCAGTAGGGGGTGATGTCGTCTGTTTCTCTTGGCTACCTGGGACTTGGGAGAATTTTTCTTTTTTTTTTTTTTCTTTTTGCTAACAAGGACTTCCTTTGTTGATGACTTAAAACTTTGGCTTACATTTTATATATCTCTCCTGTCTGTTTTTCTTTCCTTCGTCCCACTCTGTACCTTCCAGCACTGACCCCTTCATTCAGGAGAAATCCAGTGTGTGCTTCCTCTGGGCCAGATATCAAGATGGTTTGTAGACTTCTATCTGAGACACTTGTGTTGAAGGCTCTACCTCACACACATCCAACATATTAAATACAATTCTTTTTCTGTAAAAATTATAGGAATTATTTTTTATAACTTAGCTTTGAAATTATTTCGCTACTTGTCATTCATTTGATGCATGTTTCTGTTTGATTCCTCAGTGATTATCAGGGCTACTCAGGAATTCTTGCGAAGTGTGAAAATCTAACCTGCACTTCTTTTTCAGATAGAGTGAAATTTTTATGAATATTAAACGAAACCATTAAAGAAGTTGATGTAACATTTTGTTTTGTAGACATTCCATTAAAATTTTATTAATTTCCATTGCCAAGTTTTCCCTTGATGTTCTGGATCTCATAATTTTGTTTCTGGGTCTCATGCTTTTTTGGAGATCTTTCTAAAGTTCTCGGGCCCTCCAGTGCTAAGCGGATAAGAGAGCCCTACCAGGCTGGGGGATGGAGGCATGAAAGACTCTGTGCGGTCTGTACAGAGATGCTGGGCCAGAGAGTGGTCAGTGGACAAAGTCCTGTTACAAAAGGGTAAGAGTACTGTTATATGAAATGTGATCAGGACACAGCAAAAATATCATCTTCCCTGAGCCTCCTTGTGGAGAGGAGGGGCTCAGTGGAGGTTTGAAAGAGCAGGTATCACCCAAGCCAGAATGTGAATGCTGAACAGGACTTTTCTAAGCAGATTTGAGGAGGAAGGGCATTGCAGATGAGGAAACAGCACATGCCAAGGGGCTGGACGGGAAAAGAATATCTGAATAGACAAAGCTGACTCAGCTGGGCCCACAAGCAATGATCTCTAGGCCCTTGTTTTTTCAGACCAGCAGCACTGGCATCACCTGGGAACTTGTCAGAAATGCAGACTCTGAGGCCTCCAGAATCAAACCCTTTATTTTGACAGGGTCAGGTGACTTGAATGGATGTCAAGGACTGAGAGGCAGGCTCTAGTTCTGGCAGGATCAGAAATAGGTCTCCTGCACCCAGAGCACAACAGCAGTTGTTCAAGTTGTTTTCAAGTTTGGCCTGGAAATTCAATCCCTGAGGGCCCAGTTTCACCCATTGCTTGGAGGGTTGGGGCTTTTCCTGCTCAGGGACTCTTCCACACGCTGGGCCTGCATCGTCCCTTCCGCTGGCCTTTGCTCCAGACAGCCTGTCTTGCCTGCTGGCTCCTTCGCCTGGCACACTACCGATTACCTAATAGACTGTAGGCTATGTGCATACTTTATTCCTGTGAGTAACTGATCACATTAGGATGAGCAAGGGGCAGCACCAGGAAGAGAAGGCAGAAGAGACATTAATAACCAGGGGAAGGAAACCGTGCTACCATCAGCTAATTAGATGTCTCACTGAGGGAGCTCTTGAAACATAACGGTCCATCGTGCTGCTGTCGGCTGTCCATGCCCTCCCCTGCTTCCATGTGTGGCTGGGCTTCTCGCTGAGTTAGGGGTAGTAAGGAGTAAGAGCTCGAGACTGAGGCAGGAAACTTGGTTGTCAGGCCAGGTGATCGTAGGCAAATTATTCATTTCTGGGCCTCAGTTTTACCAACTGTAAGTGGGGGAGGGCTGGATCAATGGGTTACAAACATGGCTGATGTCAGAATCGTCAGAAATGCTTTTAAAAACATAGATTCCAAGGTCACATCTCCTAAATGCTGATACAGTCGGTGCAGGGTGAGAACAGGAATCCTCATTGCAAAAAGCATCTCAAGTAACTCTGACACAGCTGCAAGGGAAACTGGGAACCACTGGGTTGGAACGATAACCTCTAAGCTCCTGCCTGGCATCATTCGTTTCAGATTGTCCGTAAGGATGGATTTTCCCAAACCTCTTACACAGCTACAGTGTAGTCCTGGTAGGGAAGCGGGGGAAGACATGAAAGACAGGAAATTCATCTTCCACTCCTGGCTCTGTCAGTAATTCATCACCTAATAACAGTTTCTCCCTGAGACTCACTTAACTCACCTGTACGTACACTGACAAGTTTCATAGTGCTTCCGTGTGAGCACCATGTCACTGTGTGCAGAGGTTCTCAAGCCTGGGGAGATTTAAAAAAAACAGACACCCTGGCCAGGCACAGTGGCTCACGCCTGTAATCCCAGCACTTTGGGAGGCCGGGCAGATCACGAGGTCAAGAGATCGAGACCGTCCACGCTAACACGGTGAAATCTCGTCTCTACTAAAAATAAAAATAAAAATTAGCTGGGGATAGTGGCACATACGTGCCTGTAATCTCAGCTACTCAGGAGACTGAAGCAGAACAATCGCTTAAATCCTGGAGGCAGAGGTTGCAGTGAGCTGAGATTGTGCCTTTGCACTCCAGCCTGGGTGAAAGAGCAAGACTCCAGCTCAAAGAAAGAAAAAAAAAAAAAAAAAGGCAGACACCCTGACCAACATGATGAAACCCTGTCTCTACTAAAAATACAAAAATTAGGCAGGGCGTGGTGGCTCATGCCTGTAATCCCAGCACACTGGGAGGCCAAGATGGGTGGATCACCTGAGGTCAGGAGTTCAAGACCAGCCTGGCCAACATGGTGAAACCTCATCTCTACTAAAAATACAAAAATTAGCCAGGCATGGTGGTGCTTGCCTGTAATGCCAGCTAAGCTGTGAGAGGCTGAGGCAGGAGAAATGCTTGAACCTGGGAGGTGGAGGTGGCAGTGAGCCCAGATCACGCCACTGCACCCTAGCATAGGTGATAGAGGAAGACTCTGCCTCAAAAAACAAATTTAAAAAATACAAAAATGACCCAGGCAGGATGGCATGTGCCTGTCATCCCTTAGGAGGCTGAGGCAGGAGAATCGCTTGAACCTGCGGGATGAAGTTTGCAGTGAGCTAAGATTGTGCCACTGCACTCCAGCCTGGGTGACAGAGCAAGACTCCATCTCAAAAACAAACAAAAAACACAGACTCCAGGTCCCCATCTACTCACATATTCCTCTTTAATACACCTGCAGCGGCTCAAGACAGTTTGTGTTTCAAGCCTGCCAGATAATCCAAAGCTCAGCCAGCGGCCTGGCCAGGGGCATTGCTCAATGAGACAACTGGTGCCCAGTGCACGTGCAGCTAGGCAGGGTGTAGCTCAGGAAGGCCACTGCCATGTCGGTGGGAAATGTGGACTGTAAAGGGACGCAGGCATATTCCCACTCACCTCTTGGTTTTCAAGTGAGTGTAGACAAATCCTCCCGGTGGAAGATTCAACAGTGTTGCACCAAAACAAACAGCATGCCTATCTTTCAGAAGACCCATGTTTAAATCCCGGTACTATTACTGATGGGGTAACCTTGGACAACTCACGAGAGCTCCCTGAAGCTGTTTCTCTTTAAAATGGGGTTGGTTGTAAGTCTAACCTCCCAGCCCAGTTGAGAGGATTAAAGGGAACAACTTGGAGACTGTCCTCTGGGAGTGGTCATGTTCTGTGCAAATTGTCCAGCCACCTACGCTGGGACCAGCGGGAACCAGCCAGACCAAATGTCCATATCTCTCACCCTAATGAAAGCAGGGGTTGGAGAGAGTCTGCTATTGCATTAGACCAGAGAGGAAAAGGTCCGGGTGGTAATTTCGGGAATGATTCTGTTCCGCATAGCCGGCTGCCTTCCGCCCAGCACTTTTTGTGTTCTCTCTCATCTTTTGGGGCCTTGCTTGATTCCCTTAGTTGATCAGCAGGGGCGTGCATGTTGGCTGGCCTGAAAACCTGAGTCCAAAAATCAACTCCAATGGGACTTAAATCCCTTGCACCCATCCCCTTCTCCACACCCTCTTCCTGCCTTCATCTGAGGCCTGGACTACTGCAGAACACTCCCGACTGGTCTCCCATAGAGACCAGACACGTTCTTCTCATAGCAACCAGAGGGCTTCTCTTAAGGTGTAAATCAGATTATGTCATTAATTCTGACTGGCTTCTCATTCTCCGAGCATAAAATCCAAACTGGTGAATCAGGACTACCATGGAGCACCTACTCATTCTCCAAGAACGAACTCCATGTTCCTTCCCCTGGTTAATGAAGCTCTTCACATTCTGGCCACCTATTTCTCATCTGGTGCCACGCTAGCCACCGTTGCTTGCTTTGTGGGGCAGAAAAATGACTGTGTGTTCTGCTAAGCTGTTTTCCTTCCCTCCTTTGCACATAGCTAAACCCTATGTCCTCCATATATGGTCTGCAGTTAGATGGGACCATATATTGAGTTCTAGCCATTGGAATAGGACTGGGAGTCACGTACACCATCTCCAGGCCTGGCGCCCAGATACCCCAAGAGCTCTGCTCTTTGCTCTTGGCTGCATGCAGAGGGCATGGTGGACAACTCAGAGGAGGCCTAAGGGATGGCAGAGTGGCTCATTAGAAGGAACTTGGGCTTTGAGTAACAAAAACTGTCCACTAACACCTGACAAGAGGAGAAATAAATTTTTCTTGTCTTAAATCACTGAGATTTAGGGTTGTATGCATTGCCTATCACCATTGCTCACTTTGAATAACGGCCTATTCTCACCAAGTCTGTTTCCCAAATTCATTTCACTTCTCCCATGCTGTTCCCTCTGCTTAGAATGCTTTTCCCTGCCATTCATTCCTCACGTTCCCC
>NW_016107359.1:2670690-2693365 GCF_001604975.1 Cebus imitator
AGATGCAGCTTTGCTCTTGTTGCCCATGCTGGAGTGTAATGGCGTGATCTCAGCTCCCTACAACCTCTGCCTCCCGGGCTCAAGTGATTCTCTTGCCTCAGCCTCCCAAGTAGCTGGGATTATAGGCATGCACCACCACACCTGGCTAATTTTGTATTTTTAGTAGAGACTGAATTTCTCCATGTTGGTCAGGCTGGTCTCAAACTCCTGACCTCAGATGATCCGCCCCTCTTGGCCTCCCAAAGTGTTGGGATTACAGGCTTGAGCCACCGCACCAGGCCCCACATCTCCTTCTTATACTTTAGGTCTTCACTGAAAAGTCACCACCCACCTATTGGCCTGTATTTGTGTTCTTATTGATTTTTAAATAATGCATGTGGTTTTTAAACTTTGTTCTTCACTGTGTTTCTCCTAGAACGTAAGCTCCCATGAGCATAAATCAAATCTGTCCCATTTACCTTTCTGTATCCCAAACAAAGCACTGAACAAAAGGTAGCATTCAGCAACTATTAGCTGTTGGAGTAAATGAATGAACGAACCGAGTGTGTATTCAGTTCGATTCAATTCACATATTACTGAGCACTAACTTTGTGTGAGGCACTTTGCATGCATCGAATGCATTCTCTATTCAATTCTCATTACAACACCAGTGGGGAGGTAAGATGATTATTCCCACTTTACGTGTGAGAATCAGGAAGCACCGTCAGCCACCGTAGCACAGATCCTTCCCACATGGCATCCTCCAATCATCATCATAGTCCTAAAAGGTAGGAATTATTATCTCCATCTTGCAAAAGGGAAAACTCAGGCTCAGACAGGCCAAGTCACTTTCCCAGGTCATGTCGCTGCTGAGGTCACGGACCTGGGATTTAAACCCAAGGAGAGAATGGGCATGCGCCTCTCTTACAGTGTTATGCTTCCTAAAGTCTGACAGCCTCATTACACGTCCCCAAAGAATATCCTGAGTGTGGCACAAATGAAGACATGGAATTGCTCTAGAGTCCTATGAGCTTGGTTTGCGGTGGGATTTTATTTTAAATGCAAGACGCATTCTCCCCCTGATGCCTGGGATTAGGGGGTGCCATTCTGCATCCCGGGGCTGCAGCTCCAGTGTCTTGTCTGAGGCTGGCCAGGTTGGCCACCACACATAATCTGGAGATAAGAGTGCCCAGGTTCATTTGGGGAGAGTGGCCAGAGTTGCTGATAGGCAGAGAAAGTCTGTGATTAATTATGGCCGATGAAAGTCTGACGCCGTGGATCCTTTTTGAGGGCTGGGCAAGCTGAAGAGTCTCACTCTCTGGGTGCATTTGGAGACTGCACAGTCCCTTCTGAAACCAGCAGTAAACTTTAATGGCTGCAAGATCTGCGACTTGGCATGCTGTAGATTGGATGGCACATAGAATTCATGAATTCTCTGGGGTGGGAGCTAATTAGGGTGCAATTTTTCAATTATGGAACATTAAGCAAGCCTCTCCCCTGTCCCCTCACACCATCTCTCAGTGGATACGCTCCATTCGTCTATTTTTCTTTATTTCTTAATCATTTGATGATATGACAACAATTATTTGTCATTTGGAAGAGAAAATTGTCACGGAGCTATTGTTTCCCTCTTGAAACCCCAGCTCTTCTGCGGTGATGGTTGCATTTGATAAATCTTTTGCATTCTTGCCACTCCTCCCCCTCTCCCACCCAGGGTTGGTGTGGGAACAGGAAAACATTAGCCTGTGACGTGGGCCTGTTCTGATTGAAACGCCATTTGTAAAAAGGCCTGGAAAAGAGCAGGCTCGAGTTTAAAAGAGCCGCAGCCCAGAGCTCCCAGCCCACCCACATCACCCAGGTTGGGACTCTGGGACATTTGCTTTGGGAAATTTGGTTATTCCTCTGAGCTAAGAAGGCAGCTTCAGAATCAGGAATGCAAAACAGAAGCAGAACAAAAAGAAAAAGGCAAAGGAAAAAAGAAGCATGCCACCAGAAATGGGAAAACTTAAATGACTTTGTTTAAATGTCATTGTACTCTCAAAACCCTGTTCTCATATGTATGCAAGTTAATTAAATGGAAAAATGTCAAATTAGTTGCTTAAAGTATTAATGGCAGGAATTATCCCAGATTCTAGCGCAGGCAGAGTAGAGGAACTAACCTTTCAGGGCTTAACCCTTTGGTTGGATGTTCTTCTCTGAAAAAAAAAAATAGATATCTCTTTCATTTGTGAAAGGGCCAGTTAGTGCTGAGGGGTTTTGTAGGTTTCAGAATGGGAACTTGACAGTGGACTTGCACCCTGGGATTCTCACAGTGACAGGACTCACTGGTGGCATTTATTTCCATAGCGGCAGCTTTGCATGGGGGATCTAAGGTCCCTGGAAAGACCCAAAAATCATACCTATGTCTGTTCTGGAGTCAGGGTAATTTGCCATTTTTCCTTTTTTTTTTTTTTTTTAAGAGTATTTTGAAGAGTTCATTAAAATGCAAAGTTGGAAAGATTGTGCAAAAAGAGGTGTCAATGTACTACTCATCAAACCTTTATTCAGTACCAATGGGATCCAAAGCCTGTGCTATTTGAGCAAAATGCTGAGAAAAGGGAGTGTCACAGACTCAAGGATATAGGATCTCATAGGAAGAGGCTGCAGAGCACCCTCATCTAGCCTCATGCTGGCATGTAAAAAAGTCAAAGCCTCAGGAAAACAAGAACATTCCCAAAGCCACACGGCTATTGAGTGGTGAAATCAGGCTCATTTATGGATGCAACACAGTTTCTGCCCACCCACTGCAGAGACTCGTGTGTATCCTGGGAGGTCAGGGCAAACACACCCAGGGCAGTGCATGCCACAGCCTAATACTGAAGAAGGAAGGGCAGGAGGTGGACAGCAGGGTGGTAAGTATCAGGGAGACCTTACCTCCATCAGCCCGAGAGCATCTACTGTCCACCATGGTAGCCACCGCTGTATAAGACCTGAGGAGGTTTCTCCTCATTCTGGCAAAAACAAGCAGGCAAGGAAGGCCATGTCATCTGTTGAGAAGTTATGGCTAGTCACTGTGGCCACATGTTCAAAGTTATCTCATGTAATTCAGTGATCAGTTCTACCCATTGCTTGCTCTGCAGTTAGTGGTAAACAGATATCCCATTGCCTACTGTAGGGTTACAGATTCTTACAGTCAGTTCAGCCATGTACTTTGCTTGGAGGTCTTTCAGTTTCCTCATCTGTAAAATGGGGATGACAGATTAGGAAAGTGGGAGATCTCTAAGCAAAGTAAGTAGCTGAACTGACTCCGTAAGAATGGGACACCCATTTACCAGTAACTGCAGAACGAGCAATTGAAACGCCAAATAATAGGTGCAGAGCCCAATTTCCAAAGTTGTGTCCACAGGAGGAAGGAGTTACACCGAGATGCTCTGTGGAAAAGAAATCCAAATAGTTTAGGGGAAACTCTGTATATTTTAATCCTTTTTTGCATTGGCCAGTGTGGTGGGCTGAATCATAGCCCTCAAATACATCCATGCCTGAATCCCTGGAACTTATGAACGTTACCTTACATAGCAAAAGGGACTTTGCAGCTGTGATTAGTTAGTCTTTTGAGATGGGGAGATTATCCTGATGTTCCAGGTGGACCCAACATAATCACATGGATCTTTTTTTCTTTTTCTTTTTTTTGAGACAGAGCCTGGCACCTGGCGCCAGGCACCAGGCTGGAGTGCAGTGGCACGATCTCAGCTCACTGCAACCTACCCCTCTCGGGTTCAAGCAATTCTCCTGCCTCAGCCTCCAGAGTAGCTGGGACTATAGGCACGTACCACCACACCCAGCTAATTTTTGTATTTTTTTAGCAGAGATAGGGTTTCACCATGTTGGCCAGGAAGATCTCGATCTCTTGACTTTGTGATCCTCCTGCCTCGGCCTCCCAAAGTGTTGGGATTACAGGCGTGAGCTACTGCATCTGGCCAATCACATGGGTCTTTATTAGAGGGATGCAGAAGGGTCAAAGTGAGGAGAGATTGTTTTAGAAGCAGAGATTAAAGGATGTGTTTTGCAGTAGGAGGAAGGGGCCATGAGCCAAGGAATGCAGGTGGCCACTAGAAACTGAAAGAAAGGCAAGAAGATAGATTCTCCCATGAGCCTCCAGAAGGAATCAGCCCTGTTGACATCTTGACTTTAGCCCCCAGTGAGGCTGGTTTTGGATTTGTCCCCTCCAGAATTGTAAAAGACTCAGTGTGTGCTGTTTTAAGCCACTCGGGTCGTGACAATGTGTTACGGCAGCAAGAGGAAGTTAATATAGCCAGTCATTCCTAAGTAACAAACGACCTCAACTCTGCTTTTCATTCCTGGGCCTAGGGGTTGGCCGGAGAAGCTCTGCTTGAGATTATGTTTTTTTTTTAATTTTTATTTTTTATTTTATTATAATTTTTTTGAGCCAGTCTTGCTCTGTTGCCCAGGCTGGAATGCAGTGGCATGATATCGGCTCACTGCAACCTCCGCCTCCCGAGTTCAAGCAATTCTCCTGTCTCAGCCTCCCAAGTAATTGGGACTCCAGGCATGTGCCACCACGCCCAGCTAATTTTTGTATTTTTAGTAGAGACGGGCTTTCTCCATGTTGGTCAGGCTGGTCTCGAATTCCTGACCTCGTGATCTGCCCACCTCGACCTCCCAAAGCTCTGGGATTACATGTGGGTTGGTTTTAAGATGCTCCATTCAGTGCCTGTTCTAGGGCAGTGGCCACCAGGGGTATGCTCCGCTCATAGCAATGGCCAAAGCCTGAGAGACAACCAGCAGATACTTCTTATGCCTGTCACCACTTCAGCTCTCAAACACCCCTCCCACCCACTCTCTGTTTGCCAAAGTAAGTCACATGGCCAAACTGAACTTCAGTGGGAACTGGAAATGTACACAGCCTAGTCTAGAGGGAGATACTGCAAAGTCACGTAGCGAGGGCAAGGATGTATGATTCTAATATTGGAGAAGGGCAGTAAAAAGTTTGAACAATAATCCAATCTGCCACGCTTTTCTGGAAGATTCATAATACGTATTAACACGTTAAGAACTCTGAGAAGTCCTGCAGTAAATAAACCTGTCTAACTGTTTAACACAGTGTTCCCAAAGCTTCTTTGAGCACAGAATCCTACTGTCATCCTATAGAACTAATATTTTGAGAAATGCTCATGTAGGCAGTTCATCTCAGAAGTCCGAGGGAGGAGAGGGCAGTGGAACTCGACTGAGCCTTGAAGAATGTATTCAACTAAGCGGATTGGGACAGGGGGTTTATCAATGGCAGAGAGAAGTAGAAATGTTTTTGTATGGGCTAAAGGGATGCTTTCTCCTGAGAATCTCATCAAATGTTCCATTCCCCTATGGAAAAGAACCTGTAATGATATTTGTGTTGTCTGAAAGAGAGACCACAACTGTCTTGGAGTCCAGTGTCCACTCATCCAAGGCTCTTTAAAAATGGCCTTAGTCACAAAAGGTGGACACTCACTTCTAAGCCAAGGGTCGGTGCACCTCCGCGCCCTCTTTGCCAAGCTGGAGTTTGAATTCTTTTGATATCCAGAGATGCTGAAGGAGCTTGGAAGGTGCACTTATTAGAGGCAGGTACTGCCAGCTGGACTCCCACAAAATGCATGCCTTGGGAGGTGCTGCTCCCTCAGAAACAGTGAGAGAGAAATGGGCGAAACAGGGTTCCCACAGAAGTCTGGTCATCTCAAATCCACTAATAGAATTTCTCCTAGAACGGAGATGAGAATGTCCCCCTTATTTTCATGAGGACCTAGACTAGGAACAAGCCAAGGAACAGGAAGCAAGTCCCCCAGGATGGGTGCCTGTCACCCCACTAGGGCCCAGCAGAGCGGCTAAGCAATGAAGGGAGGACATTGGTAATTGCCAGGGGCCTCCTCTGCCCTGCAGAACACAGAATCCCCTGTATCCTGCTGCCTCCCTCCGCAGCGGGGGCACCACTGTGCGGGGAGGGGGGCTATGCTGCAGGATTGGTGGACACACACAATTAGCCTATTTCCATGTAACACATTTTAACGGAGGTCATTAGAGACTAATAAAGGGAGACAATAGTGCCATAAATCCCAGGATCAATAGAAGGGAAAGCAGGAGGCTGGAAGCTGGCTTCCTCTGAAGGACCCAGAGAGGCTTCAAGAATAAAATACCCCTTGAAATGCAAGGACAAGGAGAAAGAGTGTTAGTGTTTGCGGCTCATGCACTCACTCCTTCAGCAAATACGTGGAAGGCACAGACCAGGTGTCAGGCTCTCAGTCCCCAGGAGACAGACAAAAGGCACAGGCTAGTGAGGGAGAAAGAGGCAAGGACAAGAGTGTCACCATTCAGAACAAAAGCTAGAGAGACCCAGAGAGGGAGTGACTTCCCAGAGGGAAAACGTTGGAATGGCTTTGAAGGACCAATAGGAGTTTTCCGGGTGGAGAAGCAGCGGAGGCAGAAGGATTCTGAGGGAAGGAAGAGCACACAGACAGCTCCGAGGCAACAGGGGCCTGGTGAACCCTGGGGACAAGGACTGCAAGTACAGCAGAGCATGGACACAGGGAGGGGAAGGGGGTGTGGGCTGCAGAGGTATGTTGAGGCACAGAGGGGAAGAGACTTCTTTGCCAAGCTGGGGTTTGGGTTCTTTTGAAATCCAGAGACGCTAAAGGAGGTTGAAAGGTGCAGTATTAGAGGCAGGAACTGTTGCAGAGAAGATGGTGGATTAGGAAGCTCCTTGTCTTGGGTATTCATTCTGTACCCCTGGAGCAGGCCTGGAACCTTCAGGAGCCTTGCGGGAGCCACAGATCCTGCTTTCTCCGCCAGCTTTGTACCTGAGCAGAAGCATATCTCAGCACGGTGATGGGCGCAGCATTGATTCATGGGTTGGAGGTAGGCCTGGGGGAGATGTAGGAAGACAGTATGAAAGGAAGGGGCTTGATCAAGAGAAACCCGCAAAGGTAAACACCTGAGGGGCAGATAAGGTGTTCACCCTCCAGGTTGTTCCAAAGATAAAAGAGGTCACCAGCTCTTCAGGAGGCTGCAGGCTAATGTGGGATGCATGCCCATGGCTCATTAGCACGGTGGTGAAAGCCCAGTGCAGCACAGCCAAGGCCACCAGCTCAGCCTACCTTTCCAATTAACGATGACCAGAAACCCAAGGCTCCTTGCATTGTATCCAGGAGAGGTAGATGCTTGGCTTAGCTTTGCCATCAGCCAGTGACTTCCCCTAGGGCTGCTTGCTCTCTCTCTAGATCTGTTTCTTTATGGTAACTGGATTTTCCTCAGTCACTCTCTCCTTCACTCATTCAATTAGTCAGGAAGTCCCATTGATTTTCCCACCCAGTGTATCTTTGCTTCTCCCTCACTGGGAAATTGCCAGAGCCCACAACGAGGGCTTCTGACTTCCAGTCTTGATTCCCTGCTACCTGTGATCTGTGTCAGAGATCTGTAAACAGCCAGCTAGTAGATCCTTAGGCTTTGTGAGCCACATGTGTCATTGTTGTATATTCTTCTTTGGTGGAAACAACCCAAATGTCCATCAGCTGATGAAAGGTAAACAAAATGTGGTATGTCCATTCAGTGAAATATTACCCAGCCATGAAAAACAACGAAGAGCTCTGTTATACATCACGGTAACTATAATTGATAACAGTGCATTGTATACTTGAAAACTGCTAAAAGAGTAGATTTGAAGTGTTTTTACCACAAAAACATAAGTGTGTGAGGTAATGTGTATGTTAATTAGCTTGATTTAGCCATTCCACAAGGCATATAAGTTTCAAAACATGATATCGCACACTATCAAAATTGACAATTTTTGTGTCAATTAAAAACATAATTAAAAAAAGAAAAGCATGAGATATGGATGCATGCTGCAACACAGAAGAACTCTAGAAATGTGCTCAGCAAGGAGCCAAGTACAAAGGCCCACATATTGTATGATTTCATTTCTATGGAATATCCCGAATAGACAAATTCGTAGAGACAAAAATTAGATAAGTGAGAGGCTGCTTAGGGCTGTGGTTGGCGTGGGGAGATAGGCAGGTATTGGCTAAAAGGTGCAGGGTTCTTTCTGAAATAATGAAAAGGTCCTAAAACCAACTGTACTAGTGATTGTACAACTGTGAGTATACCAAAAGCCATCAGATTGTATATTTCAAATGAGCAAATTGTATAATATGTGAATTATGTCTTAATGAAGCTGTAGTCAAAAAAAAAAAAGCAAAACAAAATATGTGGAGCTCACAGGCTATATAAAAACAAGCCATGGGCTGAATTTGCCCCACGGGGCCATGGTTTGGTGATCAGGGGGTCTGTGTGGCTGCTGACATGAACTGTCTAAAAAGCAGATCTGATATTGTCACACTCCTGGCAGGAAGTGACTCCCATTCCCCACCAGATAAAGGAATAACTCTGTGGCTGTCATTCAGGCTTTTCCACATTCGTCCCTAGCTTCTCTTTCTAGTCTCATGTCCTCTGTCCCTCTCTGTACTACAGCTGCATTGACAAATACTCATACGCTTGTCTTCCTTTGATTCCGTTCTGTGGTGCCCTCTGCTTTCTGTATTTTGGAAAGTTCTTTCTCAAGTCTCAAACTCTCATTCAGGTGTCCCTTTCTTCCATGAAGCCTTCCGCAGCCAGTCTCCCTGGGAAAATGGATGGATCTTACAGGATGTGTTGTCTTGTATTATCTCTGTTTAAATGTGTGCCTCCCTTCCTAAGACTGTGAGCTCCTTGGCATCAGGGAAACAGGGACTGTATCTTTTCTTCTTGGCCCAGCCACTGCTTAGCACAAGTCCCTGGCACTCAATAGCTGCTTTCTTGAATTAAATCGAAGCCCAAAGAGAACCAGACAGCTAAACTGTGTCACAGAAATTCATCATATTGCTGAAAAGGCTCTTTGAGCCTCTCTAGTAATCCAAGCCCCTCATTTTCTGTGATAAAACCAAAGCCCAGAGAAGGGCACTTCCTTGCCTGGAATCGCCCAGCAATTAGGGACCAAGACATACCTAGAGTCTGCATCTCCACCAGGGACCCCAGGGCTCCGTGTGCACACCTCCGTGTCTGCAGTCCCCTCTGACATTAACACGCTGGGAAGCTGGGCCATTTTTCACAGCCAGGTTTTATAGCCGTCTCCTTGGCCTGGCTAAGCCAAACCTCCCAGCTGCCAGCAGCCTGGTTTGTCTCACCCCTGCCCGCTCCGGGCACTCTCGGACTCCCCAGAAGGGGACAACCACCTCAGGAGCAGCCTGAGACACTGGCCAGAACCTCCAGGCATTCCTGGCTGTAGGAACAGGCTGTGCGACACAGCCTCTGACGCAACTGGAGCAGGAGGCTGGACTCAGGCTCAGATTTGGATCCCACGGTTTGATTTATTGCATCGGGTCCTTGTTCCACATGTTTTTCCTATGGCTGGGGATTCCCCAGGCTGACTGTGGTTTTCCTCCCTTTCATCGTGTGTGTGTGTGTGTGTGTGTGTGTGTGTGTGTGTGTGTGTGTGTGTGTGAAGAAAGAAAAAGAGGGGGGGAAGAGAGAGAGAGAGAAAGGAAGGAAGGGAGGGATAAGAGAGAGAGAGAGTTAGTTCTGATTTCTGAGCCAGGAAGTTGCAGGATCAAGGTTCTCACAGGCTGCTGAATAATTAAACAAGACTGGGATTTCACGAAGGTTTATTCCTTCATGCAGGCACACATACGGCCAGCTCCAACCTCTATGAAGAGCACCTACTATGTGCCAGACAATCCTTCTGAACCTCACACAGTAGGAGGGATTCCCCTTTTAAGGACAAGGGAGCCAAGGCTTGGAGGGGTGACACCATTTGCCTCAGGCCCCTGGTTAGCAAGCGGTGGAGCCTGAATCTAGATCCCAATGTTTACCTCTAGCATTTGCCACTGCCACACAAGCCCCTGTGCCCTCTCATCTCTAGGGAGGGCCTCCTTTGTATCAGGCACCAGGCATTAGCAGTGACTAACATGTGGTCTCCACCTTCTTAGAGCTTTGTTCATATTTGTGTGGTGCCATTTGCCTTGGGGACAGCTTTGCTAAAACGAATCAAACTCCAAGCTGTTTTCCTGGCCCGCTCTTAAGTTTTCTGTTGATTCTCTGACTTGAGCTTAGAGATCACATCGGCTGTTCCATGGTCTCTTGTTGAGCAGAAGAAGAAACCAAGGTCCCGGGAGGTCGAGCAGCAGGCCCCGGACGAGCAGGGCAGAACTGAGCTGCAGCCTGAACCCTTACCTCTTGTCTCTCAACTCAAGTTCTCTTCGTCCTCCTGGGCTGCCACCGTGCTACACACGCTGTCTTTCTCCATGGAAACCTGTGGAACCACATCTTGTCATTTCAGCTGGAAGTAGCTGGGATGTAGGGAGCGGTCCTCCTCACCTCGGGTTGTGTTTGTGTCTTTGTGATGCTCTCTTGTCTCCGGGGTAGAAACAGCACACCAGGCCAGGAGCCAGGCAGTGCAGGTTCTGCTCATTAACCTCCTCCATGTTGCTGGCTTTTGGGTATCTCACGCCTCGTCCAAGCCACTCGTGGCATGGACACAGGGACAAACATGGAAGGGAGTTAGATCTCACCCACCTTACAGGTGAGACACTGAGGCCAGAATGGCTAGAAGCCCCTAAGCCACGCATAGGCAGCAGGGTGTAGCTACAGTTTTGAGGGGCCTCCCGCCTTTTCCTGTGTGTCAGAAGGCAGAAGAATGAGAACGTGGATCCTCAGGAAACAGAGAGGCAGATGCCAGCTTGTTTAAGGAAGCACATCCATTAGTGCTCAGTGTTGCCCTAATTGGGAGAAGACTGTGGTGAAGAAGACTCCTGTGGTAGCAGACAGCCAAACAGAAGCTGCAGGAGCTCCCCAAAGGGAAGTGCTGCA
Source organism: Cebus imitator (assembly GCF_001604975.1). Classification (NCBI taxonomy): domain Eukaryota; kingdom Metazoa; phylum Chordata; class Mammalia; order Primates; family Cebidae; genus Cebus; species Cebus imitator. Next base: position 2,681,533 of record NW_016107359.1, read on the forward strand.
AAGATCAGATTGAAGGGGCTCGGTGACCTCAGTGCCTAACCCAAGAGCCCGTGACCTCAGGATCCAAGACTCCTGGCTTCCCGTCTGGGAAAGCAGAGAGCAAGAAAGTGGGGAGTGCTGGTGTGTGGGAGGGGAGTGGCTTTCACTGATAGAAAAGACCAAAGGACCTCTCATTATTGGCCGTCAACCAAAGGTTGTGTGGGGTATTCCCTGAAATGTAGGTCTGGGCCCCCAGAGGGGCAGTCGAACCAGATGAAAGGCCGCAGCACTTAGAGGATGGTATGGGAACCTCCTTCTGGGGAAACGAGCCCAGGAAATGGGTGGGGATTGTCCCAGACACTCAGCTGGAATTGATGGGGCAGATCAAAGCTCAGGAAATGGCCCATCACTCAGTTCTGGGCAGCAACCTGGACATCTTCATGGACCAGGGGCTGTAGGCCTTTGCATCCTGGGGACCTTGGAGGGCGGGGCCCAGGGAAGTCTCTTGTAGCATGCAAAGCAGATCTGGCCCTTCCTCTCCATAGCTGTGTCTGTGGGCAAGTTACTCTGCACTCTGAGTAGGTTTTTGCATCCTGAGTGGGTTTTCGCATCTGTGTACCGAGAATGGTGACTCCTCCCTCTCGGGCTTGTAAATACTCCCGAAGAGCAGGTATGTGGTATTCCTAATACAAACATAAGGAGGAAGTGGTTTGGAGTCCACATCTTGATTCACTGAGTGGAGGAGTTACTCTACATAGCCCACACTGAATGTGGTTTCCTCTTCTTGTGTGTCTGTGTGTGTATGCGTGTGTGTGTACATGTGTGCTCATGGTAGTTACCTGCCTTTCATTGACCCCGAGGTTCATATCCACTTTGAGGAGCCTGAGACTCTCTCTCAGCCCTGTGCCTTATGCCGAGATGTTCTGGGACCCAGCCAGACACCAGTATACCTGGGCAGACTACAGGGGTGCATCTCTCATATGGGTGAGGATGGGGTAGGGGTAGTGCCCCTGGAAAATCAAATAATGATGCAAATTACAGAAAATAAAACAAAATTGAGTAATTAGAATTCTCTTCACTTTAGGTTTATCTCCCACAGATTGTCTGAAGTCTTTAATTTCTGATGTTGCCTCGGTATGAGAGCACGGGGTAGGCCTGGGTCCGACAGCAGTGAACCAGCTGTGAACAGCAGTGAACCAGTTACTTTCTTTAACTGTCTCTAGGTCTTCTCCGAGAGCTCCTTCACTTCCGGACTGGCTGTTGCCGGAATAACTTGAGAATCTCTAAGAGACATTGCTCCAGAGAGAGATTACTCTTCAGGAGTGGGGAAACCTGGGATCCAGGTGTGGTTCTCTACCAACCCAGTTTTGACCAGCAGCCTCAGCTCACTGGGCCTCAGTTTCCCAGTTATGTTTAGGGTACAGTCATGCCTGCCCTCATCCTGTTTGACAGGGTTGATAGAGGCCCGAGGGTGTGATGGGCGTGGAAGAGCTTCCTGAAATGCCAGCTTGATGTGTTCCAATGGGTTTCGCATGAGTGAATTCTGCAACGGCAGGGCATTTACTCCGTGCAAGTCTTATGCTAGGCTTGGGGACCCAGAGATAAGTGGGACCTAGCCTCTGTTTTTAGAGCTTGCAGTCTGTTCTTTTTTCTGGAAGCTGACTCCCATTCCCTGTGGCTTTTGTGCCCGGTCAGCATACACTGTGCTCCCTGGTGAAGTTCTGGTGGTGGTGTTCTCACCATGCTTGTTCCCCTCATGCTCTCTCCCTCTTTCCACCCCCAAGCTGGCTCTGTAGGAACCTGAGTGGGACAGGCTTCCAGACACCATCTTATCCAGATGGCAGTGGAGGCCACTAAGGCTCAGAGGAGTGAATGACTGACCAAGGCCAGGGCTCCTGCCTGTTGGTTTTTTTTTGAAACATCTTACCAAGAGTTAATGTACACTGATTCTTAATATGTGGGGCATATAGTATAAATATTTTATTCTTAATAAATGATATTTATTAAGCCAAGAAAGGAAAAACAATGAAGCTTTTTGGCGACATTACTTGAAATGCAAACATGCAGGTTTCATCACTGCAAAAAATAGTCTCAATTGTGTTTCTTCATGGAGAATTTCAACTAAACCTGTAATTTCTTCACACCTTCTTTAGGAGGAAAACACAACACAACAAAAACGCAGGAAGAAATTAACTAAAAGCTTTTTGGCTGCTGTGCAGGGACAGCACAGCACGGTGTTGAGAGGCATCCTGACCAGCAGCGGGTCAAACAGTCGGGGCTCACTTTGTGCAGGTCACCAACTTGCTAACTTGTGATTCTCTAAAAGGGGAAAGCTGCAGCCTGCCGGAAGCCAGAGGGTATGTGCAATGCACAGTGTCATATGCACACACACGCCGTGTTGTATGTGCACACATACATGTCACATACACACAGGTACAGGGCTGCTATTCCCAGGGCAGGATCAGGAAAGATACCTGCTCCGGTGTCCAGCACAGCCATTTCGAACCATCTAGATATCGTGCCATGAAGACACACAGAAGAGTCTTTTCTAATGGGTCTGACCCCTTTTAGGCTGATGATGATGGTGATTTTGTTCACCGTTCACTGAGTGTCTGATACATGATGCTGGAGATCGGGCTGGCACTGTCAAGTGGGAGAGACAGATTAGAAACATAATAAACAGTAGGATTCAGGTTCAGGATGACTGACTAGAGCCATCAGACACCCACCCCCTCCAGAATGAAGAAAGCAAATTATGAGGAGACAATCATTCTGGCAACCCAGAGGGACCCTGCCCTCCACGAGCCTCCAGGCTAGAGGCAGAGACAGGTCTCTCCTTCCAGGATAGTAATAATGGCAAGTGTTTGCATCCTCCTTGCCCTGTGAAGGCACACGTGCATGTACCTGTGACAGTGCAGTAGCTGCAGAATCCATTTTTCTTCCAGCAATGAATTGCAAAGCAGAGACCAGAGATGCTCAGCGCTTGAGTGGCCCAGAGCAGTCCCTGTGTCACTAAGAGACTCTGGCTGGGAGGAACAGCTGGCATGGCCCTGGAATTTCACCACTTGCTGGGGCTCAGCAATGGTCCTGGAGGGCCCTTCCCACACACCCCAGGAACCAGCACCTGGAGAGCCACTCCTTATTGTTCTCAGTCCACGCAGGCCAGAGCAGGACCAACTTCCCCGGGGCCTTCCTGCCCTTTGCTAAGGGAATACTTGGTCCTGGTCCCTGGCTTTCCTCAAAGACTCTCATCGACTTCTTCCACAGAGGGCACTCACTAGGAGACCTGTGGGCTTTCTGTGGGCTGTGGGCAAGTTTTATTTGACCAGAATTTTTTTCAATAATTTCCATAGCTGCCAGTATTGAAATGTTGGATGTTTTCTTGTTTAAAACAAACAATAAAATCCTTTCCCTTCTTGGAGACTTAGGAAAGCTGGCCACAGGAGGCTGGGCTCCTGAATGACCCTCACTGCTGGTGTAGTTGGTGGACGCCTCACTGCCCTTTAGCCGAGGGCATGTTTGCCCTGGACCCTGCCCAGCCAGCCTCACACATTTTATTTCTTGCCTGGCCCTGTGGCATTTATGTGTGTGACCCATGCTCAACTCTGTCTTTATTTTATAGGTGGGAAAGCTGAGGACCGATTTAAAAGTTATGAAAATTGGAACTCTGAGAGCCTCTGTCTTTTATTCTTTTCAAGCAGCTCCAGACCCTGTTGGTCAAAAACAGCTGGACCCACAGGAGATGCTGGACCCCACCCCGTACCCACCGTGGAATGCGCCCCCACCCCCTCAACCATTGCATTTTCTCAGATTAAAGATTCCAGGAGGGCGGGGGAGCTGATTTTCCACCCAGTGTCTGGGACATATTTTCTCCTTCAAGTCATTGAAAGTTCTACATCTCAAGCAATCCAGGGGCTTAGAGGCAAAGCCTGCTTTTCCCGACAGCCCCGGAGTGCTCAGACGCGAGGTTTCCTCTGTTCCGTTTCCATATGCCCCACTCTAGCCTTTGGTCTGGGTGCAGCTTGTCAACATTAAATAACCACCTCTTGTGGTTCCCTCATAACAATTCCTTAGATCTTGGAAGCCTGGCTGTGGAGCGCTGCATATGTATAGATCTAATTTTCACACAACAGGCTGCTTAGCAGATGGGGACCCAGACCAGCCTCCAACGTGTAGCTTAGAGTTAAGACGTGGGAAACTAGGTGGCTTTTAACCAGCCCATATTGCTGCCAGAACTCAACCTTACAGAATTTTCATAGAGGGGGAAAAAAACCTAACCCCCCCAGCCCCCAGCAAAACCAACAACAACAGACACACACACACACACACACACACACACACACACGTACACACACACAACCAACAAAACCACAGTTTTCCTTGCTCCCCCAAACCAGATGGCAGATGGTATGGAACCAATAAAACACAGATTCAAACATTTGTTTATTTAACATTGAATGTAATATGGCTTTGTGGTCCCTTGCAAAGAAACACCAATCTTCCAACCAAAGAAATGACAGATTTCAGTCCAATCTCAGGGCAGCATTTGGAGGAGCTACCCCTCAGAGGCCCGTGCAAAGAGGGGCCAGGGAAGAATTAAGCACTGGACTGGAAGCCTCTTGGCCTCGTTTCCTCTCTGGCTGAAAAGCTAGGAGGTCTTCAGAAGCGCTGACTGACGCTTCACTTCTGTTGCTTACCTTTTGTTGATGTTCAGTTCCAAAGGCAGCCAGCCACAGGAAGAATGTTTCTGCATCCTTTCTGAAACAGCTGTGGAAGATGTGGCTCTGGACTGCCAGTGCAAAAGGGCATGAGAAAAAGGCTTGAGCAGCTGAGACCGGGCTCTTTCTTGGCGCCCTGGGTCTGTAACGGTAGAGAATGTGACTTTGCCATGCCATGTGGTTCCCCCTTTGCTTTGGCTTTCAAGACACGCAGAGCTAAATTATATGCTCAGTTGAAATAACTATCTCTATCAGTTAAGATTCTTTTGGTTACAAGTGGCAGGAACCCAGCCCAAATTAGTTTTTGAAAGAAAATAATTGATCAGGTCAAGTAAGTGCAGATGGCTTCAGAGATGGCTGGTTTCACCCTGGATTCAATGTTACCAGGACTTTCCTTTTCAGATCTCAGACACACTGTCTCCACATGGCAGCCACAGTAGCCCCAAATCACCTCAAACTCACGTCTTCCCAGTTGAGCAGCCTCAGGAGAAGAAAGAATCTCTTCCACCAGCTCTGCCAGCAAAGTCCTGTTGGAGGAACCTGACTAGTCCTGCTTGGAGCATATGCCCACCTTCAACCCAATCACAGTGACTGAGACTTGGTGTACTCCAATTGGCCAAACCTGGGCCATGTGACTATCCCTACAGGTGTAAAGAGGTGCAAGATTAACTCGACCCTGAACACATGGAATATATTCCTTATAGGAAATATGAGAAGGGGGAAGGGGAACTATGCAAATAGATGAGCCTGGGATTCTGGTATAGCTTTTCCTTCTTCTGCCCTAATTTATGTATGTCTTTTAAAATGGTTTTTTAAACATATTTCTTTCATATAAGCAATTCCAAAAGTTATTAAAAATAGGAGTAATCCATGAAGAATGAATGAATGAACAAGTAAAAGGTTGAGTAGTGTCTAGAACATACTGTGTAGGGTAGTTCCTTGGTAAAATTGTACAATCATTATCCAGATTGCCAGAGCCAGAGGGAGCTGTAGAGCTCTACCTGTTCATAATACTTGGGTTATAGATGAGATCATGGAGGCCCAGAGTGCAGGTGCCTCACCCAAAGCCTAAGAGAAAATCATCTGCACAGCCTGGAACCCAGAGCCCTGATATCAAGCCTGGGGCTCTTCTGTCCCATGTCTGTCTCTTGCCTCTCATCTTCCTAAGTCCCTCTCGTTGGGCTGGCTTCCACTTTCACTCTCCAGTCTCTTATTCTGGAGTCTTGCTATGAGTTGCCTGGGAAAAATTTCTTGCTAATATATTAACTCATAAGAGTGAAACTGAATTTCCCAGGGCTGTTTGAGCCTTCTAGATCCCCCCTAAAATGTATCTTTAAGAATGATCTCTGTATGGGTTTGTTGTTAAGTAGCAAATTACCACCAAGGTAGCAACTTAAAATAACACACACAAATATCACAGTTTTCATGTGTTGGGTTACCAGGCATGGCTTAGCTGAATTCTCTGTACAGAGTCTCACAAAGCTGCAATCAAGGTGTTGACTGGACTGTATTCTCATCAGGAGGCTCAATTGGGGAAATCCACTTCCAAGCTCACTTGAGTTGTTGGTTAAATTCATTTCCTTTCCTTGTGGCTCTATGACTGAGGGCCCCAGCTTTTTGCTGGCTGTGGGCTAAAGGCTATCTTCAGGTCAGCCTCACAATTCCTCGCCACCTGAGATTCCTCAACATGACGGCTTACTTCCTCAAGCCAGCAAGGAGAATCTCTCATCCAGAGAATCTCTCAACTCTGTCATCATGGAGTTTTATATCAAGCAACATAATCATGAGATTGACATCCTATCACCCTTGCCATGCAACGTAAGCTAATCATGAGAGTGGCATCCCATCACCTTTACCATATTCTGTTGGTTAAAAGCAAGTCACAGATTCTGCCACGGGTGAGAATTATTGGGGTGAACACAGAGTCTCCCTCCGCAATCTCATGCCTTGGTGACTCACCCATAACTCTATAACAGCAAGCCCCTCCTCCATGCCAGGCAGCACGCTGGTCTCTACTCATGGCTGAGTAGAAGTGATGAACCTACAGACAAATAGTGGCCTGATAGCAAGGTCGAGGCTGAAGGCTGTGCATGTGAAGGGTTTGTGCATCACAGAAGATACAGCTTCTTCTTAAACTGGGAAGGAGGACGTTAACACTGGCACAGGTCCAGCGGGTGAATAGGAAATTGACAGGAAGACATAAAGGGTGGCAGAGAAGGCCATGATGTGGAGGCAAAAGTGTGAGATGAGTCTGGGGAGCTGCAAGTAATCCAGTGTGATTGATGTTAAAAAGCCCTTGGGTCACAGGGCAAAGCCAGATCACGGAGGGACCTAGAAGCCAGGTTTAGAAGTGTGTCTTCCTGCTGTGACCTGTGAGGGCCACCATGAGGGGGAATTTGGGGAAGTGGCATGATGGGCTTGGGCTCCAGGGAGTGAGAAGCTCCAGGTAGGACCCTGAGCAGGGCAGTGCCTATGGGGATGAGGAAAGCCTGGCTTGTCTGTGCTAACAAGAAGTCCACTCTCCCCCTAAAATATTCCAGAAAAGGCAGACCTTCTGAGAGCAGTTTCAGGCAGCTGGGCTGTCAGAATGATGAGTTCTGCAGACCAGCAGCTGAATGAAAGGAGAAAAATGTCCCAACAAGCCCCATTTCACTGCCCTTGACCTTGCAGTAGAGCTCTAAGTGCAAAATCTGTCATCTATTAATCTGTTAGAAGTTGACAAAAGGGACTTTGATCAGGGGTTGTTTTTCCCCCCTTCTTAAGTTTCCTGATGACACATAATAGCCCATTTCAGCCCTAGGCCCGGAAGCACGGCCATCATTCTTATGCTCACTTCAACCCCAGTGGCCTCCTCCCCTCTGCGGCTTTCCCTCATCTCCTGCCCTGATATTAATTGGCCTGTAAGTGGTTACATGTGTTCCTTTTTATGTGTCAGTTGGAACCCATTATTTGAATTTCACAGCTATTTGGGAACAGAGAAGGGATTCTCTGGGCCCACGTTGGGAAATGGAACCATCTAGAACATGCTACGTTTGCTTCTATCTCTTGCTTTTTTTTTTTCTTTCTCTGTGCCTTGAGGTCTTGACACCTCCCACCCTCACCCTCACTCCTATTCCATCTCCATTCCTCTGAGTTACATCTACCCTCACTTTGCATACCATGGATGTTCACAGCCAGGTGAGACCTTAGGGAGCCTACAGACTGTTCTTCTACAATCTATAGCTTCTTGTTTTAAAGTTAGAGAAAGTGAAGCCTAAGGGAGGAAAACAACTTTTTTTTTTTTAAATGAAAATAACATCTGTTACAGGTCTATTAGGTACAGGTTTCTTACATGTGTTCTCTCATTTTATCCTCAAAATAACTGAGTTAGGAATCACATTGCCATTTTTCAGATGGTGAGACAGAGACTCCTGGAGACAAAGTAGAGAGGGTGCTTGGGCCAGATTGTGTGGGATTATACCCCGTCTCCAGCACTTACCAGCTGTGTGATCTTGGGCAAGTGGCTTACTTTCTCTGTGCTTCAAGTTGCTGGTCAGTAATGGGGCTAGGAAAAGTGGCTACTTCAAAATGTTATTATGAGGATTAAATTAAATGATTTTAGATGCTTAGAACAGTATCTTATACACAGAAAGCATTTGTTAAATGTTCGCTGCTGCTGCTCTGAGAGGCAGTCCAGTGCAGCACAGTGGTTTAGCACACTGCTTCTGGAATGATATGTTCTTTGTTTGAATCTCAGTGACATCAGTTACTAGCAATATGAGCTTGGGTAAATCGCTTATGTTCTCAGTGACTAGTCTGATCTACAAAATGGGGATGTTCCTGATGATTGAGGGTCCCTCAGGGAAATGGTTAGCTTCCCACATTGCAGTGAGTTCTACGAACTGACAAGCCCTATTCAACCCTAGGAGCTTCTCATCAGATCTTTAGTGACCCATTTTAGATTTGAGTAGACTTCAAAAAATCACAAGTTACATCATCACAGAGATGAGAAGATATTGCACCCAATAAAACAGAAATGAATGTAAAAAGAAAGAGTGGGGATCAAAATGAGAATAAGACAGAGCTCTTTAAAATTAATAGGCCAAAAAAAATAAACCACTTTAAAAATAACACATTTGATGGATGAGGAGAATGCTCAGAAAGTAAAACAAAAAGATAAACAGAGTGGAAATAGGAAAGAAAGATTAGAAAATTGGAGAATCCATCAAGGATATCCAGCATCTAAATAGTTAAAAGTTCCAAAAAGAGAAAAATGGAGAAAACATGGGGAAGGCAATATTCAAGGAAAAATACAAAAATAAAATTTCAAGAACTGAAGTCATGTGTTTGATTATCTGAATCTACCACATGCTCAACACCAAGGCAAATTATTAGGAAATTTCAGAATGCCATAAATCAAGAAAAAATATCAAAAGCTTTCAGAAAAGAAAAATGAAAAGCAAATAAAAACAAAAACATATAAAAGATCAGGGTACAGAATGGCATTGGATTTCTCAATAGTAGCTCTGGAGGCTAACTGAGGCTGTAGAATTCTATACCCAGCCAAACTATTAATTGTCAAGCTATTTCAGCAGCAATGCTGAAAACTACAAGCAAAGAATCAGCATCTTTAAAATCCTGAAGAAAAGTGATTTGCAAAATAGAATTTATACCTAGCCAAACAGCAACCCAGAAGGCCTCTAAAGGCATTTTTAAATGACAATACCCCCAATTTCCTTCCATTCTCCTTGTCTCAGGGTGCTACTGGAGGGACTATTCTGCTAAAATGAGGGGGTCAACCAAGAAAGAGGAAGCCATAGAATCTGCAAAGCAGATGACCCAGTGGAGGAGAAACTGGAGGGATCTTAGGATTGTGTGGAGAGATGCTAGGTTTGCAGTGGGGCCCGGGCACAAAGCACCATCTCTTCCTGCCAACAAGACTTCACCGTACTGTGTGTGGTGCTGTGGATCCCCTGAAAGCAGACTGACTCTCATTCCATCCCCATCTGTCTTCCCCAGCTACCTCACCCGCTGCAGCTTCAGGACCAGCCTCCTCGCACGCCCTCCACAGGGCACATGGAGACTTCTGGAGTCCTCCATGCACCACAGGAATTGAGGAAGACTCTGGCATTCTGACATCTGCTGTCTTGGTTTGAATGCCCTACCCCAGTTGCCTGATCGTTTAAACAGGATAATAACAGCACCAACATCACAAGGCCAATGTGAGAGTTAATATTTGCAAAGCACTTAGAATGACATCTGTCACATAGTAATGCAATATTGGTATTTGTTATATAAAATACATTACGTAATGATGTGAAGGTACAATAGTAGTAGAGTAGAAATATATCACTTTAAAGTTTAAAAGCTATGGTGAGTTCATTATCTCCCTTTGGTCATGTATACCTAGACACTCCCAAACATATCTTCCTAGAAGCACTTCAACTTGTGATGCCAGTGCAAGTCTGGCCACACTGATTCCTGCTGAACATGGTTTGGCGACTCCTCCTTGCTCTGTGGAAGAGGTCACAGTTCTATTCTCAGGCCACTAGGATCTGCTCTGCTGTTCCCTCCAGAGTCACCGTGAAACACCCCTTGCTTCCCACTTGTCCTCCAGCTCTGCAGACTTTCTTCAGCGTCCTATAAACTGTGCTCCTTCCTGCTTCAGGACCTTCACCTAAGCTGTTCCTTATGCCTGGATGGTTCCTCTTGCCACCGTCTTCTCCTTCCTTTAGCTGGCTCCTACTCAACCCTTGAACCTTGACTGGGTTATCATTTTTTGCAAAGAAGTCTTCCCCTGACCCAAAAGAGATGATAAATCCTGTGATGCATTCTCATACCACAGGGTGTGTTTAATTCTTACATTCAGCATGGCCTGCCATTGTTTGGGTCGTCATCCATCCATCCATTCATTCAATGCATGCTTATTGAATGTCTATTATATGCTAGGTACTTTCCCTGGCCTTCATCATATGGCACCGAACCACACAGACAGAACCCCCTTGCCCTGGTCTCTCCAGTAGTTATTTGATGTCTTCGTATTACAAAGCAATTTCAAAAGAGATATACCCGATTTGGGGCCCAGCTCTATCACTTCTGTTCTGTAAACAATGGAATTTCTTTTCGTGTGTCCACTCTGTGCTGGGCTCCTGCAGCACAGACACAGAAGAGATAATCACTATACTTTTGTCTTTGAGAAAGTCACTTAATGCCTCTGATCCTAATTTCCTAGAAGAAAATTTTCTCTGCTTTCTTTGGGGGGCCATGAGGATTAAATTACTGGACAATGTTCTCTGTTCATGTAAAAGGGCTGGGGCATATGCAGTTGAACAGCAGAAACCCTCTTAAACAACCTGCAATCAACCATCCACAACACAGGGGCAAGATTCCTATGTGGTTCTTTGCTCACCACTACATTTCTAGTGTTTAACGGGTATCTGGAGGAAAGCAGTCTTTAATACAGTATTTGTTAAGAAATCAGCCAACGGAATATTGCCGCCTTCCCTGGAAAGAAGATGGGTTGAAGACACAGTCCTACTCCTGTGAAACTCATGAAGCTCTCTTGAGCGATGGCAGGAAACAGAGCTGCTGACTAGCAGTTTCACAGAGGTTAAAAGAAGAGAAGCCCCACCCAGGCGGAAGGTCGCTGCGGTTTCTTTGGTGAATGATCGTCCCCTTAGCTCTCCCATTAAGCCCCTAGTTAATCTGGCTACCCTTGTAACGAGGCCAGTCCTCTAGAGCAACAGAGCCTGAAGTGAGGAGGTGGGAGGAACATTCATAAGTGGGTAACCCTGTGATTAATCCAGAGAAACAGTTTCAAGCCTGGTGGTTCACCCCAGCCTTGTTTGTGTCTAATTTCCCCGGGGGACAAATCAGCCCCTTCATTTCACTCTGAGGTTTAGGGTTTCCCCTAGAGCTCTCGGGGAGACTCAGCCAGGATGTTTTGCATAAGTGTGGGAAGTCTTGGAGGTGGAAGTAGGAAATGGGGTGGAGAGCAAAGGTGAGACTTGATGGGAGGTGCTGTCCATCCCCATTTCTGAAGAGCTTTGGCATAATTCAAATGCACTCAATTGCCTCTTCCCAGGTGATTTTGCAGAGGACTGTAGCAGTAAACACCAAAGGAGAAAGATTTAGCTTTTTAATAAAAGTTGTGTTTT
>NW_016107359.1:2693430-2760787 GCF_001604975.1 Cebus imitator
TTTTTCAGGAGAAAGGTAGGGAGGAAAATAAGAGCACATGGCCCTAAACAAGTGAGAAGTAACAGGCCCCATCTTTTGTATCTGGGCCAGCCGTGATGCTTGTTATATAGTACGCATTTCACAAATGTTTACAAATGAGTTGAAAGAAAATGGGATCTCAAAGCAGATTCCACCTGGTTTGGGGCCGGCTCTATCACTTCCGTTTCATAAACAATGGACTTTTTTTTCCATGTGTCCATTCTGCGCTGGGCTCCTGCAGTACAGACACAAAGGAGATAATTACTACACATTTGTCTTTGAGAAAGTCACCTAAGGCCTCTGATCCTCATTTTCACTATATGAAAATCTTCTCTGCCTCCCTCAGAGGGCCAAGAGCATTACACTGGACAGTGTTCTGTTCATGACAAAGGGCTGTGGCCTCTGCGTGCAGTTAAACAGCAGAAGCCCTCTTAAACAACCTAGAATCGACCAATTTGCCAGATTTAGGGAGGCTCTCCATGCCCCTCAGCAAGCACTGTGCCCACACCTGGGATACACGAAACCCTTGAAGCGAACAGCTCCAACTCAAGCTTCTCTCCAGTTTTCCCAGACACATATGTTTCCATTGGTTGAGCTGCGTGTACTTACCCAGGGCTATTTATATCTCTTCTCAACCTGTACCTGTTACTCCAATTAAATAATGCAATCTATCATTTCATAATGCAATGACATATGAGTGCAAAAGCAGAGTTGTTTCTTTGCAAGCTAAAGTGAGAGCTTTGGGGAGAATCAATGTATGCTCTAACTGAATAACTTCCTGGTGAATTCAGTGTAAGTGCGATAACCATAGAGGTTAGAGGAAAAAACAAGGCAATAGAGTCATTGGCATTCAGTTTTATGTTCTCTTCCACTTTAAAGAAACAGAGACTACAAATTGTTGGTGCTACCTTGTGGGTGTCATTTATCTGGGAAAGAATTCTAAACAGTCAACCCAAAGAATCTCCCGTTTTCTATAACTGTCTTGGGAAAGTAGCCCTGACAAAGCTGAATCTCATCAGATTCAAGAGGGTGTATTTGGTGTATTTCGTTTAATGCTTCTCGGTGAAGTGGGTGGGAGAGTGTCAGGGGTGACTCAAGCCGCAGAGGGTTCTGAGAACCTCAGAGCTGGGAAGGGCTTCGTGGTCACTGGGCCCAGGCGTCCCCTGGGGTGGGCACCTCCACCACAGTCTCACTGCCAGGTGGTTGCCCAGGATCCCGACTGATACCCTAGTGACTCAACACCACTGAGACCAGAGCCTGGCTGGGTTTGTGTCGTATTCTGGTAAGCTTCCTGACTCACTCTCCTCCCCCCTCTCTGTGCTCCTTAATGTACCCTCCTTTACCCCCAGGTGGAGAAGCTCCATTAACTTTGTCACAGCAGGTCCAGAACGAAGCTAATACTGTAATAAAATTAGCTTAATATAGTCTCAAGGTACCTGTCTTCCCAGCAGGACAGGGCCTGCTTATCCTTTCCTAGGGCCTCCCGTCTTCCTGGCCCCAAGATCCAGGCCCTTTTTCCAAAAGATGTACCCTAGTCTCCATTTCTGCTCATTTCCAGCGAGATTCTACCTGATCTCTGCTTTGAGTGGATAGGACAAAATATTGTACCTTAGATCAATAAAAATTCTAATTCTAGCACTTTCTTTCTTTTTTTTTTTTTTTTTTTGAGATGGAGTTTTGTTCTTGTTGCCCAGGCTGGAGTGCAATGGCATGATCTCAGCTCACTGCAACCTCCACCTCCTGGGTTCAAGTAATTCTCCTGCCTCAGCCTGCGGAGTAGCTGGGATTACAGGTGCAAGCCACCACACCCAACTAATTTTTGTATTTTTAGTAGAGCTGGGGTTTCACCATGTTGGCCAGACTGGTCTCAAACTCCTGACCTCAGGTGATCCATCTGCCTTGACTTCCCAAACTGCTGGAATTACAGGCATGAGCCACCACAGCCAGCCTAGTTCTAGCACTTTCTAACTCTTAGACCTTGGATTACATAATTAGTGTTTGTAAAAGCTGTGATTTTCTCATTTGCATGATGGAAATCGAAATAGCTCATTGTGATGGCTCTTCATTCGACAATGTTTTAAGCCCCTACAAAGTGTTCAAGCGCTGTGCTGCTGTGATACTGTGGATACATGACTGGAAAAGCCAGAGACTGTCTGTCTGATACAGCCGCAGGGATGAAGCTTTGCTGGTTGATGGATGGGATAATGCAGGCGTTGGCAAACCTTTTCTATAAAGCGCCAGATAGTAAATATTTTAGGGTTTACGCTGCCATAATAGTGAAAAAGCAGCCATAAACAATATATAAACAAATGGGCGTGGCTGTGTGCCAATAAAACTTCACAAAAACAAGCAGCAGGCTTTGGCTTGTAGGGAGTAGTTTGCATACTGCTGTTCTAAAGGTTAATATTTGTGGATTGGGGGTCAGTTCCAGACTGATCACTCCAGGACCGTGGCTTCAAATGGTCGACGTGTGGACTTAGCGGCACGCTGGGAGTTCTTCAGGAGGGCCTCCAAATGCATCATTCCTCTTGCTTATGCAGAGCTGTATGGGTTAGATCTCAAGCTGGCTTAATTAACTTTCTAAGCCTGCTTCCTTAATGGCAAAGTATGAATTCAATGGCATTCGGCGGCCCCTTACAACAGGCACAGCAAGTATGATAAAGATACAACCCAGCCTACACTACCGGGGTGACAGGGAAAAGTCACTTGTCTCTGGCAGAGTTTAACTAGTGGTTTCCCAAACTTGAACACTCATCGAATCACTCAGGATGCTTGTTAAAAATAAAGATTCCTGAACCCCTACTTTAGAATGATTATTTTAAGCTATAGGATGACCTGGGGATTCTGGACTATTAGCAAGTAGCCCAGATAATTCTGAAAGAGGGAAGCTCAGAGATAGGCCCCTTGTAGCTCTGACATACAGTGGTTGTCAAAAGAGCAAAGGAAGCCTGCCTGCCCTTGCTGGGCTGTGGTGGGACAGAGAATGTTGGTGGTGGGGATCGTTATCTTGTCTGCAAGGACGTGGCGGGATGTGGTTGACCTGAACTTCCTGTGAATCAAGGAACCAGAGAACAGGGGGAGAGATTCACAGCCTGGCAGTAGGCTCGGCCCACATACCTAGAGTGTATTCAGGGGGTATTGGGAAATGAGAGCCTGACCCATGACCTTGGGCAGGTTACTTCACCTCTCAGAGCGTCCGTTTTGTCATGGATATAATGGAGATGATGACGGGTCATTTTCAAGGACACCGTGAAGAATAAATGAGGTATCATTTATAAAACATCTGTCTCCTCCATCAGTGGTAGAAAATTCTCTTTCAGTGGAGTAAGTTTCCACCTCAAAACATCCAAGGGCCAAGAGTTAGAAGACCTCCTTCATGGGCTGGGTTTTACCAATGACTCAATGATCCACCTTGGAGTGAATGCAATCAGGTTGCTGGGTCTCACTTTGCTTAACTGTAGAATGGGATGTTGTGCACCTGTGGTTCCCTGTTTCCTTTTCCAGGATTCTCTTGAAGGTTGGATGGGACTATAGAATGAGAAGTGTCCCCGTGCTGTCAGGTTGGGGGAGAGATGTTGCTGACCTTAATAATGTACTTCTCTCCATTTGTTATTTTTAACACAGAGGAAGAAATAAAACAGGACCTGTGAAAGAGATCCTTGTCAAATATAGCTTTCTCCTACTGAGTTATTTTCATCTGAGTTATCAATCAATTGGGAAACAGTCACTGGATATCAATGGTGTACCCAGCCCCGTGCTATGTGTAGGGTAAGGAGGTTCAGAGGTATGTCACTGGGTTCCTAACCATGAGAGGCCCACAGTCCAGCTTGGGAGATAAGTTGTGTGTTATCCACGTATGTTAACACATGGGAAGTGAAATAGCAATGCAGGGATGATGCTGATGCTGATGATGCTGACAGCGATGGTGGAAGCGATGAAGTTGACATCAATTCCTTTTCATATACATGCACAATTGTACGGTTTACAAAGCGTGTTTAGGATGATTATCTTATCTGATATTCAAGGCTAGAAAAACCCTGATTTTACTGATGAACAAACGGAGGTTAATAACTTCTCAGAGATCAGATAGGAAGAAAGCAGCTTAGCTGGATTCCACCTCCTTTCTTTTGGCCCCAAGAGTGCCATTATCCCTGAGACATCATAACTTTCTTCCTTTAAATTGCAACAGAACATTGCAAAATGCACATTATCGTCAGATGGCAGCATGAGTAAATTAGCACATGGGAAGTGAATGTTACAAGATCTCAAAGAGCAGGCAGGTCAGGGGACTGTTGACTGTAGTGATCAGAAGCAGCTCAGTGGAGAAAGCAGTAATTGAGTTTAGCCTTGGAAGGAAGGCTGCATGGTACTTTTGAGAGGTGGAGATGGGGGGAGGGGTGACATTCATGGCAAGAAGAAATGTATCGGTGAGAAAGGAAGTGAGAAAGTTCAAGGTGTGCCAGGATGTAGCCAGACCGCAGTCTGACCAGAATGGGTTCCATACAGTGGATCTGCTGGGGAGGAGTTGGGGATGGTCTCTTCCAAAGGGCTGGAATGGTACTCTTTACTTTAGCCTAGGTGGGAGATGGCAACCATTTTCTCTTTAATATGCTTATCCCTGTCAACCCAAAGTCCATCCATAATCAGATCAAGCAGTAATCAAATCAAGTAACAGTCTATAGTCTTAGCCCAAAGACAGAATATGCCACTTCCGACTTCTTTTAAAAACATGTCAGAATGCTGCTGAAACAGGAACAGCATTGAGGCAACAGCAGCTCTGACTCACAAAAAGCACATCAAAGCAGCGATGATAAGAAACTGGCAGAAACTGTGCGTGTGAGCAGTGTTTTCCTCATGCTCTTTGAGGCCTGGGGGTGCCTCTGGGCAGCCTCATTGTGGAAAGAAGCATGTGGTTTTCAAAAATTGGGTGACTCACCACACAGGCAGGGTTCAGAAACAAAAACATAGGGCTATCTGCTTTGGTTCTCAGAGCTCAGGCCCAGGGCTTTGGGTCACTGCACATTTCAGGACATCAGTGAGCTGAGATTCCTCTATTCATTCATTGAAGCATCCATACATTTGACCATCCATTTATGCATCCAACCATCCATTCACCCATCCATCCAGGCATCCTTCCATCCACACATCCATGCATCCATGCATCCATCCATCCATCCATCCATCCATCCTTTCATGCATGCATCCATCCATCCATCCATCCATCCATCCATCCATCCATCCATCCTTTCATGCATGCATCCATCCATCCATCCATCCATCCATCCATCCATCCTTTCATGCATCCATCCATCCATCCATCCTTTCATGCATGCATCCATCCATCCATCCATCCATCCATCCATCCATCCATCCTTTCATGCATCCATCCATCCATCCATCCTTTCATGCATCCATCCATCCATCCATCCATCCATCCATCCGTCCATCCATCCATCCATTCATCCTTCCATCTATGCATGCGTCTTTCCATTCATCCATGCATCTATTCACCTATCCATCCAACCATTCATCTATTTGTTCCACAAATACTATGAACACATACTTGATGTAGGCCCTGTGCGAGGTGCAGAAGATATAGTGGTGACCAAGATAGACTCCAGTCTCTGTTCCTACCTTCATGGGGCTCATAGTCTATTGAGGGAAAGAAGTATCAAGCAAATAATTACATTGATGTAAATCACGACTGCCATATCACTGCCAAATCACTACTGCCATAAGGGCTGTGAAGGTGTGTAATAGGAGAAAGGACCTCGCCTGGGAAGATGGTCAATGAAGGCAGGGACTTCAGCTAAAAGTTAGATAAGATTGATCACTATATAATCAGCCTTTCAGCATCACCTCCTTCACCATTAGGGATAATAAAGAGGTTGAATTCAACGTTTTTCAATCTCTCTGTCTTCATGCAAACACCAGGAGACGTTAATGAAACAATCATGCTTTTTTGAGTCTCAGAGACCCGGTTTCACATCCCATACTCTGAACTTACTATTGCTGTGATTTTGAATAAATTACTTCTCCTCTCTGATTCTCAGTGTCTTCCACCATAAAGTGAGGATATAAAAGTGGCTTTCAAAAGATAGTTTAGAATATAGGTTGAAATAATTTCTGCCAGCTTTCTATCCTATAATAGACCCTCAATAACTGTGGCCAGGTTCTTAATCTGCTGTCGCTGGTATGCAATTGTATGCATATCTCATGTAGGTTTTTCTCCAGGGATGGCCAGAGCACCAGGCTTATTGTTTGAACTGGCGGGCTGAGTTCTAGAACATAGCTATCTTTAATGCCAGTCTGAATTAGATAATCTCTAAAGTTCCTTACTATGGCAGCTTCGAGAATCCTGGAAATTCTTCATGAAAAAAGCAAAACCATAGGCGGGGAGTAAGATGCCATGGATTCTCTTTTGCCTCTCTGAGCCTCAGTTTCCCCATATCTCCAATAGTAGTGTTGGAACTATGAGTCTTTGCAGTCCGTCTGTCTGGGATTTTGTAATCTGCAGGAGGCAAGAGGTCCTCGGCAGAGCTGATCCCTGATTGAATCATGACATCCACAGAGTTTTACTTCTGTCCCTGTCCTTCCCCTGCTCTTTCTGCCAGCTGGCTCCAGGTGCCAGGGCTCTCACCTGCCCAGGTTCCTTCCGACAGAGCATGGAACAGAACCAACCAACAGCTTATTCACACTGCGATCGCGAACCTTCATATGTTTTCCCTCTTCAGAAAAACATACCTTTGGAAAGATGAACCTGGAGAGGATAATGCTTAACTCTCCTAGGTCTGTCAATAATGGAGGAACTCCAGGCCTTGCAGGAGAAATGTGTGGCTTCAGCTCATTTCACACTCAAGAGGGAGCTGTTAATTCTGTGTATGGTCAGGATGCCCATGCCGGGCTTGGGAGGAGATTTGGGAGGGACTTGAGATTGGAGAGGACAGGTGTTGAAGGATATTATTCCCTGGGGAGCCTTTTGGATGGGAGAGAGAGCAGAACTGGCTGAGGTTCATGCGTCTCTGCTTCATGGTCTGGCTCCCAGGGGCCAGCCAGTGTGGACCAGAACTGGGGCATCTTGTCCTGCGTTTCCTCTCAGCCTGACCCTTCTGCAAGAGTTCTCTGGACAAGCCTTGCTTATGACTGCCTCTGGGAGCTTCCTTAGGTGTGGCCAATGTTCCTTCTGCAACCTTATTAGAGCAATGCACGGAGCAGAGTTAACAGAAGCTCCTTAAGCGTTCGAATACAGACTCAACTTCCCTTGTCAAATAGCCTGGGCTTTATCCTTTTTGGTTATTTTGGTGTGGGCAGTCTTTCTTGTTTTTAGGAAATGGGATCTAGAAGGAATATACAGAGTGGTATGCAAGTTACCGCATCTCCTGCCCATCCAGATGTTGGTAATTGAGCCCATCATTACTAACATTAACTTCCTATAGCCCCAGCCTTATGGGAGATGTTTGAGGAAAATGAGAAGAGAAGACATGGACCACAATCCTGAGGAGATACATCAGGGAGTTGGGAGAACATATCAGCTGTCCCTGAGTTTGATGGGGCCCAGCCGGGCTGTCCGTTCTGCTGAAGTGGCATGGCTTTTCCTGATTTCTCTCACCTGATAATTAGTTGTGACTGGTTAAGAACTGGTTAGAACAACTTTAGTCTTTAGCACTTTGAGAGAGCCAAGGATAACATTATTTCTAATGTTCTCCCCCTTTTAATTTTCCTACTGGCATTATGTGATAGGTAACTTGGTTATCTGTTGCTAGTTAGAAATCAGAGCAAGAATTTAGGAAGGAAGTATATGTGCCTTGAAAGCAACATCAGCATCTTTTGTAGATACTTGAAATCACAGAAGCTCCAAATCCTGAAGTGTTTCCCATTTATATATATTTTTTCTCAATAGCTGGCTTTGGAGGCTGGAGTGAGGCTGGACTTAGCTACAGAGCAGGTGGAGAGAGAAGACCCTGAAGCAAATGGGAGGGAAAAACATGCCAGGTTGTCAGTACCAGAGTGAGGAGGGAGCGCTGCCAAGACCTGGCAGATGACCCCAGTGGGCAGTGAGCTGAGGCAGAGCTGGAGGCAGATTGGGCACAGCCGGAGTGGCTGAGGGGGCACCAATACCAGGGAAGGGGTTGTGTGGGCTCCGGGCTCTGCCCAGGCCTCCTGCCCATATCCTTCGCTGGTGCCCCTGGGCTTTCTCCCACCTTCATACCATTGCTGCTTGTAAGAAGACAGATGTTGATCTTCATGTCTCTGGGGCTGTCAGTTCCCGTGGCCTAAAGCAGCTGTTTTATTGCAGGGCCAAGGCCCCAAATGCTCTTTTACCCCCAGTTTTCACTGTTCTATGTAAAGTGCTCTTCTTACTAATTTTTAAAACTTTTGTAGAAGTCTTGAGGCTTGGCATGGTGGCTCATGCCTGTAATCCCAGCACTTTGCAAGGCCAAGGTGGGAAGATCACTTGAAGCCAGGAGTTCAAGACCAGTCCCACCAGGAGTCAGAGACCCCACTGGCCAGGAGTCAGAGACATAGCGAGGCCCTGTCTCTACAAAAAATTGTAAGATCATAGCCAGGTGTGGTGGTGCACACCTGTAGGCTCAGCTACTTGGGAGGCTGAGGCAGGAGGATCAGTTACACCCAGGAATTTGAGGTTATAGTGAGCTATGATCGCATCGTTGCACTCCAGCCTGGGTGGAAAGCAAGACTCTGTCTTTAAATAAATAAATAAGTAAAAGAAAAAATAAAACAAAAGTTTTAATTTATTTTTTGAGACATGTTTGTTGAACTTATTTATTCGGTGAAATTTAAATGTTCAGAGTGTACACAATGCATTCAGTTTTGACAGTGTGTACTAGCCTATAACCACTTATGATGGAGAAACAGCATTTACAGCATCCCCCCAAAGTTCTCTCCTGCTCCATTAGAGCCAGCCCTCTCCCCAGCTCTCTCGTTCCTGCCACCACTAATTTGATTGTTGTCACTATCATTTTGCCCTACCTAGAACACCTTGTAAATGAAATCACTCAGTATGCAGCCTTTTGAGTCTGGCTTCTTTCGCTCAGCATAATGCTTTTGAGGGTCATCCGTGATGCCTGGGAAAGAATAAGACATCCAGTCAATCCCACTTCAAAATCATGAAACGGCAAAGCAGTGGTGCCCCCAATTAAAGGATGCTGGTCAAATAACCTCTACCTGCTATAAGAACATTCTAGACTACAATGCTATGAATGGTAGAGTAAAGGGCCATTCCAAGTTTTCAAGTGCAGGGTGGGTGTGATTAACTTTTGTTAATCCCTTAAGATTTAGGGATAACTTTAAAGAAATGGGTCTTTTCCCCATCTAACTTTTGGTCTTTTGGTTTTTTATTTGTTTATTTAGTCTCCAGGCTGGAGGGCAGTGGTACAATCACCACTCACTGCAGCCTTAAACTCTAGGGCCCAAGGGATCCTCCCATCTCAGCACCCCCAAGTAGCTGGGACTATAGGCATGCACCACCATGCTGGGCTAATTTTCGTATTTTTTTGTAGAGAAGGGGGTTTCACTGTGTTACCCAGGCTAGTCTTGAACTCCTGAGCTCAAGCAGTCCTCTTACCTTGACCTTCCAAAGTGCTGGGATTACAGGTGTGACCCAGCATGCCCGGCCCTGGTTTTGTTTTAATTAAACAAGTAACATAAATTTATTTAGAATAATTAGAAAGGGAAAATTACCAATAATTTCATTATCCCAAGATATCACCACTATTAATGTTTTTGAGTTCTAGGTTTTCCTTTTGCTGTTTGTATACATGTGTTTATATATTTGATATACGTATATACGTGTGTGTGTATATATGTATTTGTTTCAGTTTTTTCTTTTCTTTTGTGTGTTGAGATGGAGTTTCGCTCTTGTTGCCCAGGCTGAAGTGCAATGCCACGATCTCAGCTCACTGCAACATCTGTCTCTCGGGTTCAAATGATTTTCCTGCCTCAGCCTCCCGGGTAGCTGGGATTGCAAGCATGCGCCACCACACCCAACTAATTTTGTATTTTTAGTAGAGACGGGGTTTCTCCGTGTTGGTCAGGCTGGTCTCGAACTCCCGACCTCATGTGATCAGCCCACATTGGACTCCCAAAGTACTGGGATTATGGCCATGAGCCACTGCACTTGGCCTCTTTCAGCTTTTTTACTGTGGTAAAATACACACAACATTCTGACCATTTTTAAGTGTACCATTCAGTGGTATTAAGTATGTTCATGCTGTTTTGCAGCCATCACGATCATCTATCTCCAGGACTCTTTTCGTCTTACAAAATTGAAACCCTGTGCCCATTAAACAGTAACTTCTCATTTTACCTCCCCTCAGCACCTGAAAACCACCATTCTACTTTATCTCTATGATCTTGGCTAACCTAAGTGCATCCTGTAAGTGAAATCATGTAGCATTTGTATTTTAGTGAGTGGCTTATTTCACTCAGTGTAATTTCCTTGAGGTTCATCCATTTGTCGCATGTATCAGACTTTCCTTCTGTTTAAAGGCTGAATATTAGTTCATTATACGTATACACTATATTCTGTTTACCCATTCATCCGTTGATGGACCCTTGGAACGCTTCCACCTCTTGGCTACTGTTGAGTAATGCTGCTGTAAACTTGGGTGTACCAATATCTTTTCAAGATCTGGCTTTCAATTTTTTTGATTCTATACCCAGAGTGGAATTGTTGGATCGTGTGTCATTTCTATTTTAAAATTTTGAAGAGCCACCACGTTTTCACAGAGGTTAT
Source organism: Cebus imitator (assembly GCF_001604975.1). Classification (NCBI taxonomy): domain Eukaryota; kingdom Metazoa; phylum Chordata; class Mammalia; order Primates; family Cebidae; genus Cebus; species Cebus imitator. Next base: position 2,704,205 of record NW_016107359.1, read on the forward strand.
TTTCACAGAGGTTGTGAAAAGGTGGTGGCTCTTCAAAATTTTAAGATAGAAATGACACACGATCCCACCAACAGTGCACAAGTGTTCCAATTTCTCCACATCCTCACCAACACTTGTTACTTTCTGTTGTTTGTTTTGTTTTGTTTTTATAATAGCATTCCTAATGGGTGTGAGGTGGTATCTCATCGTGGTTTTGACTTGTATTTCTCAAATGGCTAGGAAGCTGAACTAATGACTTATCGGTTATTCATATATCTTCTTTGGAGAAATGTCCTTTGAGGCCTTTGCCCATTTTTTAATCAGTTTGTTTGTTTTTGTTGCTGAGTTTTAGGAATTCTCTATGTATCCTAGATACTAATCCTTTATCAGATATGTGATTTGCAAATAGTTGCTCTCATTCCAGGGACTGCCTTTTTACTCTTTTGATAGTGTCCTTTGATGCCCAAAAGGCTTCAATTTTTATGAAGCCCAAATTAACTATTTTTTGTTTTGTTGGTTGTACCTTTGGTATCATATCCAAGAAAGCATTGCCAAATCTAATGTCACAAAGCTTTTGCCCTGTGTTTTCTTCTAAGAGCTGTATAGTTTTTGATCTGTGATCTATTTTGAGTTAATTTTGTATATAATGTTGGGTAAGGGGCTAAATTTATTCTTCTGCATGTGGATATTCTGTTTTCCCAGCACCTTTTGTTGAAAAGACTGTCCTTTCCTCCACTGACTGGCTTTGAAACTCTTGTTGAAAATTGTTTGTGAGGATTTATCCCTGGGCTCTTTATTCAATCCATTAGTCTATGTGTTTGTGTTTATGCCAATAACACACTGTTTTGATTACTGTAGCTTTTTAGTAAGTTTTGAAATCAGGAAGTGTGGGTTTTTCAACTTTGGTTTTTTTTTTTTTTTAAGATTGTTTTTATGCCAGTAACACACTGTTTTGATTACTGTAGCTTCATAGTAAATTGTGAAATCAGGAAGTGTCAGCTCTTCAACTTCATTCTTCTTGTCCAAGATTTTTTTGGTTTTTCAGACTCCATATAAATGTTAAGATAGAGTTTTCTATTTCTGCAAAAAATGTTGGGATTTTAATAATATATTAGTTTGTTTAGGCTACTGTAACAAAATGTAGACTGGGTAGCTTTTAAACAACAGAAATTTATTTCCCTCAGTCCTGGAGGCTGGGAAGTCCAAGGTCAAATTCAGTGTCTGAAGAGTGCTTTCTTTTTGGTTCATAGATGGTGCCTTCTCCCTGTGTTCTCACATGATGGATGAAGCAAGGCAGCTGTCTGGAGCCTCGATTTTAAGGGCACTACTCCCATGCACAAGGGCTGAGAGCCCTCATGACCTAATCAGCTTCAAAGTTTCCACCTTCTAATATTATGACATTGGTCATTAGCTTTCAACATATGGATTTTGCGGGGACACAAACATTCAGATCATAGTAGATAGGTATTGCATTAAATCTGTAGATCAATTTGATAGTATTGACGTTTTAACAATATTGTCTTATAATCTGTGAATATGATATGTCTTTCCATTTATTTATGTCCTCTTTAATTTCCTTCAGCAATGTTTTATAGTTTTCTTCCTACAACTCTTTCACCTGCTTGGTTAAGTTAATTACTAAGTATTTTATTCTTTTTGATGCAATTGTAAATGGAATTGTTTTCTTAATTTCCTTTTCAGGTTGTTCATTGTTAGTCCATAGAAATGAAACTGATTTGCCTGTGTTGACCTTGTATCCTGCTACTTTGCTGAATTAACGTATTAGGTTTGAAAAGGGATTTTTGGTGCAATAATTAGGGTTTTCTATATATAAGATCTGCAAACAGTTAATTTTATTTAATTTACAATTTGGATGACTTTTATTTCTTTTTCTTGCCTAACTACTCTGGCTAGGACTTCCAATACTGTGTTAAATAGAAGTGTTGAAAGTGGGCATCCTTGCCTTGTTCCTTATCTTAGAGGAAAAGCTTTCGTTATTGAGTTTGATGTTTGCTATGGATTTTTCATATATGGCTTTGATTATTTTAAGGTAGTTTACTTCTATTTCTGGTTTTCTGAGTGTTTTTATCATAAAAGGGTGCTGGATTTTGTTAAATGCTTTTTCGGCATCAATTGAGATAATCATGTGTTTTTGCCTTTCATTCTGTTAATGTGGTGTTTTACAGCAATTGATATTCATATATGGACCATGCTTGCATCACAAGAATAAATCCCACTTGGTCATGGTATATAATCCTTTGAATATGCTACCAAATGTAGTTTGCTAGTATTTTGTTGATGATTTTTTAAATCAATGTTCATAAGAAATATTGGTCTTATGAACATTGATTTAAAGAATATAGTTGTCTTTTCTTGTAGTGTCTTTGACTTTTGTATCAGGGTAATGCTGACCTCACAGACAGAGAGGAACTCTTCCTTCCTCTTCCATTTTTCAAAAAACTTTGAGAAGAATTGGTGTTGGTTCTTCTTTCAATGTTTGGCAGTAATCATTGTTGAAGCCATCAAGTCCAAGGCTTTGCTTTGTTGAATTCTATTAGAATTTTTATTACTGGTTTAATCTCCTTAATAGTTATAAGTCTATTAAGATTTTCTATTTCTTTGTGCTTCAGTATTGGTAGGTTTTGTATTTGCAGGAATTTGTCCATTTCACCTAGGTTATCTGATTTGTTTGTGTATAATTGTTTATAATATTCTCTTATAATCCCTTGTAATTCTGTAGAATCATTAGTAATGTTTCCACTTTCCTTTTATTTATTTGTTTTTCTTCTTCTTTTTTTTCTTCTTGTTTTGCAAGCAAGGAGTGAAGTAATGTTTTCACTTTCATTTCTGATTTTAATAACTGGATCCCATTCTTTCTTTTTTAAGTCAATTTAACTAAAGATGTATCAATTTTGTTGATATTTTAAAGAATCAATTTTTGGTTTGGTTTATTTTCTCTGTTGTTTTTCTATTTCATTTACCTCTGTTCTGATTTTATTATTTTCTTCCTTCTGTTAGTTTTGGATTTAGTTTGCTCTTCTTCTAGTTTCTTGCTATAAAGTTAAGTTGTTAATTTGAGATCTTGTGTATTTTTTTAGTATAACTTTTATAGCTGTAAATTTCCCTCTTAGCATTACTTTTGCTTCCCATAGCTTTTGGTATGTCGTGTTTTTGTTTTCATTTGTCTTTAAATATTTTCCAGTTTCCTTTGTGATTTCATTTGTGATCTATTGGTTGTTTAAGAGTATTTTGGTTAATTTTCACATATTTGTGAATTTCCCACTTTTCCTTTTGTTACTGATTTCTAACTTCATCTCATTGTGGTTAGAGAAGATATTTTGTATCTTTTAAAATCTATTGACAATTTGTGGCCTAATATGTGGTCTATCCTGAAAAATATTCCAGGTACACTTGAGAGAAATATGTATTTTGTTATTGTTTGGGTTCAGTGTTCTAAATATGTCTGGTAGATTTTAGTTTATGTTTTGTTCAAGTTTTCTTTCTTTTTTTTTCTTTTTTTTTCTTTTTTTTTTACTTTTCTTCTGTCGAATTCTATCCATTATTGAGAGGAGGGTATTGAAGTCTCCAACTATTATTGTTGAGCTGTCTATTTTCCCTTTAATTCCATCAATTTTTGTTTCATATATTTTTACGGCCTGATATAATGATATAACATTATGTGCATAATTGTAATATCTTCTTGCTGTATTGAATCTTTGTATTATATGTCTTTCTCTCTCTCTCATAAAACTTTTAAAATTCAAATCTATTTTTTCTAATATTAGTACAACCTCCTCTGTTCTCTTTTGGGTTCTGTTTGCATTACTTATCTTTTTCTATCCTTTCACTTTCAATCTATTTGTGTATGGATCTAAAATGAGTCTCTTATAGACAGCATATTCTTGGAGTATATTTTTTTGACAATCTATTATACCAATATCTGTATTTTCATTAGAGGGTTTAGTTTATTTATATTTAAAGTAATTATTGATAAGGAGGTACTTACTTTGGTTATTTAACCGTTTGCTAATGCTTTGTAGTGTTTTTTCAGACCCTATTTTTTATATTACTATTTTCTTGTGTGTTTAGGTGATTTTTGATGTGAAATGTTTTAATTCACTTTTCTTTTTTGGGGTGTACAGTCTATTCCTCTTTTTTGTGGTTACCATGGGGAGTACACTTAACATCCTAAAGTTATAACATTTTAACTTAAATTTATTGAACCTTAGTTTCCATAAAACACAAAACTTTGTTTCTGTACAGCTCTGCCCCCACCCTTTTCAGTTATTGATACCATGTAGTTATAATTTTGTACATTGCATGTCCTGAAACGTAAGCTAATAATTTTTAATGCACTACTCTCTTAAATTATATAAAAAATAAGATGTAATATTATAAACCAAAATTACAGTTTTTAGCTTTTAATGCTTTTAAAAAATTTTGTTGGTCTCTTAGATCACGTAGAAAACAAAAAGTGGAGATACAGACTCTTATTACAATAATACCAGCTTTTCTAATTACCTATGTATTGACCTTTACTGAGATCTTCATTTTTTCATATGACTGTGAGTTATTGTCTACCGTCTAGTTTCTTTTCATTTAAAGCTGCAGGACTTTTTTTTTTTTAGCATTTCTTGTAGAGGAGGTCTAGTAGTAACAGACTTCCCCAGCTTTTGTTTAATTTGGAATGTTTTAATGTCTCTCTCACTTTTGAAGGACAGTGTTGCTAGATATAGGATTATTGGTTGACAATTTTTTCTTCTAGAACTTTGATTATTTCAAGTCCACTTTCCTCTGGCCTCCAAAGTCTCTGATGAGAAATCCGATGTTAATCTTGAGGATCTCTTGTATGTGATGAGTTGCTTCTCTCTGGCTGCTTTCAAAATTTTTTCTTTGTCTTCACCTTTTGTCAGTTCGATTATAATGCATCTTGGTGTGGGTCTCTAAGTTCATCCTACCTGGAGTTTGTTAAGCTTCTGGGATGTTTATATGCATGACTTTCATCAAACTTCGGATGCTTTTGGACATTCTTTCTTCATATAATCTGTCTTCCCTCTTTTCCCTTCTTCTGGACTGCATCAATATGTATGTTGATCTGCTTGATGGTGTCGAACTTTAGGCTATGCTCACTTTTCTTCAATTTTTGTCTCTTCTATTTTAGTTGTCCCATCTCCAAATTTACTAATCATTTCTTCTGCCACGCAAATATGTCTTTGAATCACCTGGTAAATTTTTCATTTCAGTTACCGCACTTTTCAGTTCTAGAATTTCTTTTGGATGTCTTTATACATTTTTCTGTCTATTGATATTTCCATTTTCTTCATACACTATTCTCCACTTTCTCCACATCTTCCTTGAGTTCTTCGAACATCTTTAAGAAAGTTTTAAAAATAAGTGTCTATTTAGTAGATCTGCTCTCTGGTCTGGTCTTTCTCAGTGACAGTTTCTGTTAATTGACTTTTCCCTTTAAATGGTCTATACTTTGTTTCTCTGTATGCTTTGTGATTTTGTTGTTGAAAACTGGACATTTTAATTCAATAATGTAATAACTTTAGAAATCAAATTTTTCCCCTTTCCCAAGTTTTTCTGTTTTTTTGTTTATTATTTTTTCAATGTGGTAGGCTATCTCCATGCTGAGGATTGGCTTGGGGTGTAAACTTAGGTCTCGTTATTTTCTGAGCCTACACCTTTCTCTGTGTATGTGCATTTACTTTCCACTTGCCCCTTGAATGCAGTTGCTTTAGATGTCCTAGTCTTTACTATCTGGCTCCCAAAAAGAAGGAAGATAATTAAAAGGGGAGAAAGGCACCAGCCCTTTAGTTCCTCTGGAAATTGCTTCAGCCTGGGTTGGAGGGGCTTGCAGCAGCAAGGGGAGAAGCAACAATAATGGCTGTTTGCCTCCGTGTCTGTACCTCCATGATCAGAAGCATCAATCAGTGATCAGAGCACAGATACCCATATTTGGAAGACAATATGGGTCTTTTGCTCACCCTGATTTCAATAAGCTATGGTCAAGTAGCTTCAGGGACATGTGCACAACTGCCTGCCATTGGGATTTGGATAGTGACTGGGTAGTTGCCTTGGAGCTAAGACCTCAAATTGACCAAAATTAACTGCAATTTACCATCCAAACCTTCCCCTGAAAGTTGCAAGCCTTCAATAGGCTCCAGAGTTTCCAAATAGTTGTATCAGACAAATTCTGGCAGTGCAATTGTTGTCTAGATGGGGAAACAGATTCCTGGTGCTTCCTACTCTGTCACTTTCCCAGAATTATATATATATATATATATATACACACACATATATATGTATAAAAATAGGATTATATACACTGTTTTTAAACTTCTTTTAATCTAATCAAGTCAACAGTCATTCGTGTCTACAATTCTTTATCGCTGAGTGATTTTTCATTGTATGACCGCACAGTAATTTATTTAATTGGTTCCTTATTATTGGACATTTAGCCTATTTCTAGTTTTTTTACCACTATAAACCACACACAGAGTTATACATATCTTTGCTCACTTGTCTGATTATTTCACTAGGAAAGAGGAAGGTAAGATTTTGAGGTACAATTGCAATATTTAGGGAACAGAAAGTGCATTAGAGAGGTAGAACTTTCTAGATAGCAAGAACAGCTTGAGCAAAGACCCAGAGGGGTACAAGTGCGTCTCACATTTAGAAACTGTTGCAATTGCAAAAATATCCATGTTCTGCTTTCTGTCAAAGTGCCTCCTGACCACTGCAGCTCTCAGTGAGGTATCCATGCTCTCAGATGTCCTGGGCCATTCTGCTCAGGGCTCTTCCTCATTGACCAGCTGACTTCCCCACAATCCTAGGCTACACCCTATGCAACTGGCAACACAGAGACCAATTCTTTTAGGAGCCTAGGTGGCCAGAAAAGGCTGGGACATATTTTAAAGACAGTCACTTTACATTTTAAAATAGTGCCCAGTCAAAAGGAAAAATTCCATGTGTGTCTAATTCACTTGCGCAAGAAAATAAAATGGCTGGAAGGTGTCCCTCCCAACCTTGCCCTGTACCCACATGTCTTTCTTTTTAATATAAGAAGGGCTATTTGATGTCCCGGAAACACTTTGAGGCTTTTTATTGCCCTTGTAGACCTAACAATAAAAATGTCTAAGAGGTAGAAGCTGTTGGCAGTTCTGGGTGAAAAACCCAAGAACAAAGGAAAAAAAAAATCTGGTTAGATGGAGGCTGAGAATCTCAGAATTTCAGAAGTGCTTCAGGCCTGGGTTCCAGGTTCAGGTTTTCTGGGAGGGGACACGTGGTAAAGTAGAGGTCTCTGTGCTGTGACATATAGAGTGCTGTACCAACATGTGTTTTCCCCGTGATGCTAGAAACTCCCCATTATAACCACAGGTGAAGACCAATAAAAGGGCCCCATCCCTTCCCCCTGCTAGCACATGGAACTGTGCTAGGCCACACAGAGAGCTACACCAGTGATTCTCAGCTGGGAGTGATTTTGCCCCGCAGGAGCCATTTGGCAAAGTCTGGAGGCATTTTTGGTTGTCACAACTGGAGGAGGTGGTGCTCATGGTATCTAAGTGGGTCGAGGCCAGGGAGGCTGCTAGACGTCCTACCATGTGCAGGATGGTCTCAACAAGGAATTATCCAGCCCCAGCTGTCAGCAGTGCTGAGGTTGAGAATTTGGAGTATCTCCAAGAGCATACGTTTTACTCCATGGTAAATAATTTAAAACAGCGTTTAAAATTAAAATAAGTGCATCTATTAAAGTGCAGTGAGGCACCCTAGATATTTTTCTTCCCTTTCAAACCCTACTATCCCTCCACCACTAACCCCTCACCCTTCGCTCCATCATACCCTCTTCCCCCTCAAAATCAGAGTCCTTCTTTCTAGAGCTTAAGACTCATTAAAATCTCATTCTGAGTCTAGCAGAGCGGACATCAGGAAGGAGGCCATTTGTAATCTATCTCATGGCAGGCCTAAGGGCCCATTGGAGATGAACCAGCAGGCTCCTCCTGGAAAGGCTGGGGAACAGAATGGCCAAGCCAGGTTGAAGGTCAGGAAGAGCGGAGCACTGCGTGTTTGGAGGCGTGGGGGACGGTGTGGTCCAAGGGAGGTGAAGGAGTGAGCAGGGGAGTGTCCATAGGGTAAGGTCCTTTTGATGGGCTGGAGCAGGTGGACTCTGGAGGGGAGAATCAGGGAAGTCCAAGGTCCCTGTGGGAGCAGCTGAATGGGCTGACCACACAGCTGAAGTGCTCCTGACCTTCCAGCCCTCATACACACAGTCCATTCCCAAGGGGAATGCCTCAGGCCTGCAGTGAGACACTTGAGCCCAATTAAAGAACAGTGTGTTCTTTTGTAAAGTGTCTGTTCATATCCTTTGTCCAAATGCTCATCATCACTGGTCATTAGAGAAATGCAAATAAAAACTACATTGAGATACCATCTCACGCCAGTTAGAATGGCGATCATTAAAAAATCTGGAGACAACAGATGCTGGAGAGGATGTGGAGAAATAGGAACACTTTTACACTGTTGGTGGGAGTGTAAATTAGTTCAACCATTGTGGAAGACAGTGTGGCGATTCCTCAAGGACCTAGAAATAGAAATTCCATTTGACCCAGCAATCCCATTACTGGGTATATATCCAAAGGATTATAAATCGTTCTACTATAAGGACACGTGCACACGAATGTTCATTACAGCACTGTTTACAATAGCAAAGACCTGGAACCAACCCAAATGCCCATCGATGATAGACTGGACAGGGAAAATGTGGCATATATACACCATGGAATATTATGCAGCCATCAAAAACGATGAGTTCGTGTCCTTTGTAGGGACATGGATGAATCTGGAAACCATCATTCTCAGCAAACTGACACAAGAGCAGAAAATCAAACACCGCATGTTCTCACTCATAGGCGGGTGTTGAACAATGAGAACACATGGACCCAGGGAGGGGTGTGCTACACACTGGGGTCTGTTGGGGGGAAATAGGGGAGGGACAGGGGGGGGGTGGGGAGTTGGGGAGAGGTAGCATGGGGAGGAATGCCAGTTATGGGTGATGGGGAGGAAGGCAGCAAATCACACTCCCACGTGTGTACCTATGCAACAATCCTGCATGTTTTTTACATGTACCCCTAAACCTAAAATGCAATTTAAAAAAAAGCACCGTGTGCTCCGCCCATCATTTGAGAGTCTACGTGTTATTGTCCTGTTAATAGTAAGACTTTTTCAAAAGAACGGAGAATACCTCACCCTTCTGATGTTAACAGTATAATAAGGGGTCCTCATGGAATGCCAAGTTACCATGAATTTTAAAAGGAAAAAAAAAAAACCCACAAGCGATTTTAAATAAATGTCAAGCTGTGGCTTTGGCCCCAAGCCCTTGGGGAGCAGGAAGCGACTCTTCTGTGTCCTTGGGGGAAGTTGCGGTACGGAAGCGCCTAGGTAAGGGACAGGGTTTGGGTCAGATGTTGGCTGCTGTGAGGCGGGGAGTGGCAGCAGGGCAGGAGCCTGTGGGCTGTTAGTAGCCGGTTTCTTCCTGGGCTGGAGCTGGTAAGATGAGTTAGTCAGGTGGTTACCAGTTCCCTGGAGGAAACCAGGGCCAGGACCAGAAGGGTCTTTTTTCGTAAAAATGTAACTTAGCAAGGAGGTGTGGCCCTCCCGTCCTCTCTGTTACATGGGCTTGAGGTGTGGGATCGCCTTTCCGGGAGACCTCCTCCTTCCTCTCAGGCTTCTTCCCAGGCTCTCCCACAGAGGGATTTCTCCTGCAGAGCACTGTCCCCAAAACCATGTGCTTCCAAGTGGCTCTGTCAAGCTCTGCTTCTTTCGGGGAAGCTGAAGGGGCCAGTTTGGGACCTTGCAGGGTTCTCAGGGGCATTGAGTGTGTGAGAGATGGAGCTGACAGGAGAAGAAAATTAACAGGAGGTTGCAGGGAAGAGCAGAGAGCCCTGGTCATCAGGGTCCTAACTCTTTTAGGGCCTGGGGAGCTGGAACGTCACGCCGGTGGCTCATATGGAACTCCAAAAGGATGGGCTAGAGTTCTGGTTCTTCCCCGATGATTTACACATAATGCACACTTTCTCTCTAGAGCCCGGCTTTCACATTTTACAAACCAGGACACGTAACTGCGGCAGGACTGGGATTATTTGGGAGAGTGACTCTGAGAGGGCCAATTCCCCCATACCCGCCTCAGGGACACCAAGGTAGGCTCTGTGGGACCCCCAGCCATTTTGCCTGGGACGGCAGTCTCCCTGCATTGGAGAGCCAGGGGTGAGCCTGGTAAAATGAGTGGAGAGGCTGTGTGTCAGGGAAGAGTGAGCCCTGTGGGTTACTGGTATGGTACATAAGGAACGGAAGCGAGGGGGGTGACAAGGAAGTGTAAGTCGGCAGATGAAAGTGAGGGTGGTAATACAGAGGCTCTGGTTAAAGAAATACAGATCTGCACTGCTGGAAGGCTGAGAATTATTCCATAAATAGCCTGGGAAACCTGTGGACATGAGAGGGAGATGGGAACACAGAGAATCAGCCAGGCCGAGTGGGATGAAAGAGGCAACTCAGGGAGTAACCCTTCCTACCATCCCCAAGCTGGTGACTTTGATGCCCGGGGACTTTGATGCCTTAAGTTGGTCTGCCTTGCCAGGCTCCACTCTCTCCTCTCAACCTCTCCTTGCTATTCTATTGAGCTCTGCTAGTTAAATAGCTCTTATGCTGCACTGCCTGCTCAAGAGCCATCAGTGGCTCCCTATAGCTCTTCTCATCAAGTTCACATACTTCTCTGTGGCTTTCTAGCCCAATTGTTAATTCAACAAGTGTTTATCCATTTTTAATTACATGTTGAAATTGAAAATATAGTACACAAACCTGAATACAATTAAATAATGATACAAAAGTATGAACAATGTATAGTGAATCTAACTCAGACTCCCAAATCCTCCCTGTGCAGGGACATCAGAAATGTGCTTCACATATCAAATGATATATGTAAATATTTTTCTTACAAAAATAGGACATTATATACTTTGCTCTTTACCTTGATTTTGTCACTTATAAATATATATTTGAGATGACTCCTTGTTAGCACAGTGTTCCATTGTACACGTGCACCGTGTTTTGTTTAGTTAGACCCCAGCTAAAGACTTGGCTGTGAGTCTTTTGTCAAGGTAAGTAATACCACTACAGACACCCCTGTCCATGCCCCTTTTGCACTTGGCAATGCACAGTTATATCCGAAGGACAAACCAGAAGCAGAGTGGCTGGATCAAAGGGCACCTGTGTTCTCTGTTCTGATTGACAGAACAAATCCCCTGCAGGGCGGGGCAGAACCTTCTCCCTCTAGTCTAGTCACCCCCTATCCTGATCAAATGTTGTGATCTTTGCCAGTCTGCTAAGTGAAAAGTAGCTCTTGTTTTATTTTGCATTTCTTTGATTTTGATGGAGGCTGGGGACCTTTTCATCTGTTTCAAAGTCACCTGTATTCCTTTTTCTGTGAATGAACTGCTTTCAAGCTCTTTGGCCATTTCTCTATGAAGGTATGGAACAAATGTTTATTGATATCCAATTACATGCCAGGTAAGTCAGAGATGATCCCTGCCCACACTCCATAATTGGATCTCATTCTCCCCTTATTGATCGTTCGCCGTTACCTGCCCTCCCCAAACCCTGACTCAATCGGGTCCCTTGGGAGTTTCACAGACTCACTCGGCCATCTGGAGTCAACAAGGCAAAGGCATTTGTGTGTGTGTGTGTGTGTGTGTGTGCATGTAAGAGATGAGGATATCTCCCTTTTATATTATTGTCCTTCAATTTCTATTATAACTAATTACAAAAGTAATGCACCTTCTTGGTAGAACACAGAGATGCTATAGAACAGTATAAATGAGAAAATTTTTTAAATCCCATGAGATTCCAGTCACACTGCAATAAACATCTTTGAGCCACTTCCTTCAACACTGTTCTCTGAATATCTGTGTCCTTTTATAAAGCTGGCATCATTCTACACATCTAGTTTGGTTTTTAAAACCTTTTTTGACTTAATACTATGCGGTCATAAATTCTACAATTGTTCAAAAGCCTCTTTTTATTTTTCTATTCTTTTTTAATTTTTTTATTTTCATAGGCTGGTGTTCAGTCACATACATAGCTTCTTTAGTGGTGATTTGTGAAATTTTGGTGCACCCATCACTGGAGCAGTATACACTGCACCCTATTTGTAGTCTTTTATCCCTCACCCCCTTCCCACCCTTTCCCCCAAGCCCAAATTCCATTGTGTCATTCTTATGTCTTTGCATTCTCATAGCTTAGCTCCCACTTATGAGTGATGTGATCTCGGCTCACTGCAACCTCCACCTCCAGGGTTCAAGCAATTCTCCTGTCTCAGCCTCCCAAGTAGCTGGGACTACAGGTGCATGCCACCATGCCTGGTTAATTTTTTGTAATTTTAGTAGAGACAGGGTTTCACCATGTTAGCCAGGATGGTCTCAATCTCCTGACCTCATGAACTGCCTGCCTCAGGAAGATCCCAAAAATGCTGGGATTACAGGTGTGAGCCACTGCGCCTGACCACAGAAACCTGTTTTATTGGCCAACAAATTCTTTCACAGGAATGTTCCAAAATTTATTTAATCAACCCCCTTGTTCCTGGATCTTGTTTTATTCTCTCCCTTCCCTCTCTCATTCCTCCTTTCCTTCCTCGTCATACACAGATACTTGCTTATATCTCCATGTCCTTCATGTGGATTTCTAGGACGGCATTTGGCAGATCAAAAGGTGGAACATTTTTGTGGCTCTTGATTTGTTGGCTTGGCTAATTCAAAACATATTTCACCTCCTTCTGGGATGTCTAGACAATAGCAGCTAACGACTGAGACCTCCCTCCAGTATGGATTCTACATATGATTTAGGCTCTGCTAATGAGATGAACTTCTGCAAGTGTGAGTCAAAGCTAATGATGCAGGGGAATGGGAGGGCGGCGGGGGTCCCATTTTGCTAGCAAGGATCAGAATAGAAGGGGCATGACTCTGGAGCCGAGAGTTATTGTGATCACTCCTGTTCTGGAACTTTGTGATCAAGGCGGAAGTGGCAGTTCTGTTGGCAGCCAGGCTGGCCTTGTGTTCTGGGGACTCATTCCTGGAAGCCCAGCCTAGGATGCATAACTTCTACCTGCTGATGAGTCTGCAAGCTATGTAGTCTCCTGATAAATCTCCTTCTGCTTAACGTAGCTGAGTGTATTCTGTTGTCTACAACTAAGATCACTGAGAGTGAAGTCCCTGTCTGTCAAAATGTTCTCTAGGTAAGTTGGACCAGTGTAGAGTCCCACGGAGGACTAGATGCTAAGAGCGTTTCAGGGGAAGCTGATGCTGTCTTCCAGGGATGGGTGGTGTATTAGTCAGTGTTCTCTAGAGGGACAGAGCTCATAGAACTCATATATATATTATACACACACACACACATATATATCTCCCCTGTGTGTATGTATAGATACACATACTCACACACCCATATATAAACACGGGAGTTTCTTAAGTATTAACTTACATGATCACAAGTTCCCACAATAGGCTGTCTTCAAGTTTAAGGAGCAAGGAGAGCCAGTGTGAGTCTCAAAACTGAAGAACTAGGAGTCCGATGTTTGAGGGCAGGAAACACCCGGCACGGGAGAAAGAGCTCAGCTGGGAGGCTAAGCCCATCTCATGTCTCTCATGTTTTCCTGCCTGCTTTATATTCGATGAAAGCTGATCAGATCGCACCCACCAAATTTAGGGTGGATCTGCTTTTCCTGCCACTGACTCAAATGTTAATCTCCTTTGGCAACACCCACACAGACACCCAGGATTCATACTTTCTATCCTTCAATCCAATCAAGTTGACACTCAGTATTAACCATCACAGGTGGTCAGGGGTTTTCTTATAGAAGTAACATTAAAACCGTGATCCTAGCCTGGGTGGGCAGTGTGGGTGCTTGGTTTTTGAGCACTTACCATGTGTCAAACTCTTTCCATACATTGATCTTATCATCCTTACAATCACTCTATGAGAGATGCAGTATTATCCCCATTTCACAGAAGCTGAAACTGGGCTCAGAGAGGTCATTTGACTTGCTCAAGACCACAGAGCTAATTCACAGAGAAGATGGGACACCAATTCAGGTTGGACGGACTCCAAAATCAACTAGCCCCACGGCCATGGATCTAACTTGACCAGTGGCCAAGGGATCCGCCTTCCATTCCCAGGGTTTATCTGGCTCTCCGCAGGCACTAGCGACTGCCCCGGCTGCCTCTCTGAGTTCAGGCCACATCACAACAGTTTGCCAGGCACCTGGTTCCTCTGAGGCTGTTTCCTGGATCTTCTTCCTTCAGGGTGGGTCTTTCTGAACTCCAATGATGCTCAGTGACTATCCACAGAATGGACCAAAAATGATTCAATAGCTTCCAGTACCCAAGCTAGGATCATACCTCGGGGGCTTGAGGAGTATCACAGGCAGGTAGGAGTAGTAATAGTGATATTAAATAGCGGACATTCTCCAGGCACCCCCAGTGTGTCCGGACCCTGTACGGAGCACTTCACACAGGTGGTCTCATTCACTCCTTCAGACTACCCTGACAGATAAGATTGAGGTGTCTGTTTCACAAGTTCAGAGAAGTCATAATTTATCCAGGGTCACACAGCTGGTAAATGCTGAAGTCCAGACACAAGCCAGCTCTGTTTGACTCCAGAGCCCAGAGTTAAACATGTGATCATGGGAAAAATGGCAAGCGTGCAGTTGAGAAGGCTCTAGACACCGCCTCAGCCCAGCGTTACTCAACCTTAATATCCCCTGCGAGGGGTGAACAGACGGGCCCCAGTAGGCTGCCCTGGGAAGCACCTGGCACTCCGTCTGTGATTTTCCTGCCCAAAGCGCACGACCTGAACTCAATTATGAAGAAACAGCATCAGACACGACCCAAGTGAGGGACACTCTACAAAACAGCTAGTCTGCACTCTTCACAAATGTCAAGGTCATGAACGACCAAGGAAAGTGCAGGAACTGTTCCAGACTAGAGAGACGTGGTGACCAGATGCCAGACCTGGTCCTGGATGGGATGGTGGACCAGAAAGGACTCGACGGGGACAGTGGGCACAAGGTGAAGGTCTCCTGTACACTAGTTCATGTCTTTGTTAAGTCTCCTGAGTTTGTGGATGTGGTTGTATGAGAAAATATCCTTGTTCTTAGGAAATACAGGCTGAAGCCATTCAGGGTAAAGGAAATAGTCATCATAATGGCAATAACAGTGTGTATAAATAGAGATAAGGCAAAAGTGACAAAATGTTCAACTGGTGAATCTAGGTGAGAAGCGTATGAGAGTTTGTTGTCCTATTCTTGCAGTTTGTACTTAGGTTGAAAAATTTAAAAATAAAATTTGGAAAAAAAAAAACAAAAAAAACTGATCTTTCCTGGAACCAATGTTTAAAGCTACAGGGAAGAGAATAAGAAAGGAGATTCCTACTTACTGGGGACCTGCAATGTGCTGGGCATTTACTGACATATTTAGATGTCCACAGGGCCCCTGAGAAGAAGTGTGTGTCCATTTTATAGATGAGGAAACTGATGCTCAGGGATCTGAAGTAACAAGCTTAGGGCACACAGCTGTTAGTGGCCCAGCAGGCCTTTGTGCCAGAGGCTGCCTGCCTGATCCCACAATCTCTCCCCTACCTCTGGGTAGAGGAGTAGGGCAAGGGGTTGACGACCTTGACTTCTGGTGCCAGGCTGACCCCCATGGGCAGTAAAGGACAGTGTCCACAGCCAGTGCAGGCCACTCTGGAGAGATGGACAGTGATGGGGAGGATGTTGGGAAGGGACCTCCGTGCTTCCATGCATGCAGCTCCAGGGAGCAGCCCTCTTGTAACCAAGGCTTCCTCCGAGCACAGCTACCATATGAAGGAAGGGGCAGTGCCCCCAGCCTGGTAGGCGCTCAGACAAGTTGCTCTGGCTCTCTGGGAGGGACAAAGGCTGGCAACTGGCTCTGCATCCCTGCCCACCTGCCAACAGGGGAGAGTTGAAATGTCTGGGTGATTGCCAAAGAGCCTACTAAGGGACAATTTTCTCTCTCTCTCTCTTTTTTTTTTTTTGAGATGAAGTCTCACTCTCACCCAAGCTGGAGTGCAGTGGCGCTATCTTGGCTCCCTGCAACCTCCACCTCTCGGGTTCAAGTGATTCTCCTGATTCTCCTGATTCAGCCTCCCGAGTAGCTGAGACTACAGGCACGTGCCACCAGGCCCAGATAATTTTTGTATTTTTAGTAGAGACAGGGTTTCACTATGTTGGCTAGGCTGATCTTGAACTCCCGACCTCGTGATCCACCCACCTCGGCCTCCCACAGTTCTGGGATGACAGGTGTGAGTCACTGCGCCCAGCTGGGGACAATCTCTCTTCCCCCACTACCCTTGGGACCAAGCCCCTCTGTCCTGGCTGGAGGGCTCTCTGTTCTTCCGGGGCCTTGGGGCCCAGTACTGGGTGCTGTGGGTCCCTGTTGGGGAGCTCAGCCTTCTGAGCTGCATATACCTGCCTGGCAGCCCCCATCATCACCTGCCTGGGGTGGGGTGGGTCCATGCAGGTGTCTTTCATAGCAGGCTCTTTGCACTTGGATCACTGACAGGCAAATAGCACTATGCATGGGAGGTGGAAGGTCCTCTTTCTACCCTCAAATTTCCACCCCTGCCTGCCATAGTGCCCAGGCTAGATGCAGTGGTACGATCATAGCTTCCTGCAGGCTCGACCTCCCCGACTCAAGTGATCCTCCCACCTCAGCCTTCCAAGTAGCTAGGACCTCAAGCACACACCCCCATACTCAGCTAATTTTATTACTTTTTCTAGAGACTGGGTCTCCCTATTTTTTCAGACTGGTTTCAAACTCTTGAACCCAAGCGATCCTCCCACCTCAGCCTCCCAAAGTGTTGGGATTACAGGTGTGAAACACCACACCTGGCCTTGGTATCAGGTCTTTTAGTTAAGGCAATGAAGGCCTCTGCTGAGATGAAATGTGCCGTTCAAGGTGGGGAGGATTCATGGGGGGAGGGCTCCCCAAAGTCCCTTCCTCTCTCTCATCCTCAGTTTCTTTGTCTATAAAATAGAATAATGACTCACTGGGCTTCTAGGTAGAATTCGACCTTGGTGAATTCCTCTTGCCATCTGCAAAGGGAGGCGGATTGGATTCACACAGGATTCTTATGTATTAGAATCGCCTGGGGAGCTTTGAAACTGTCAGTTCCCAAGCTCTAGCCCAGATCCCTTGAGTGAGATTTTCTAGGAGAGGGACCCCACATCAAGATGGTTTATTAAATTGCCAGGTGATTCTAATTTGAAGTCAGGCTTGAGCACTGTGGGAAAATGATCTCTTACATCTCTGAATGTGGGCATAAGCCTACGTGTAAGTAAGCCTGCGACAGTTTGGGCCCCATTTATGGTATCCCACTAACATCCCCGGGATTGGGAAGCCTAGGGAGGGTGGCTTGGTTGGGGTGCGGGAGGCCGGAGCTCCTTGGAAGTACTGGAGAGATGTGTTCAGAGCTCAGGCTGGGGCTGATTCAAGGATGAGGGGCCTGGGGAGCTCACAGACCATCAGACAGACAGCCAGCTGGGCTGGGTCCAAGGTCATAGTTCAATGATGTAGAGTTGAACGTTGTACACAGTTCAATGTGCCTGGTACATAACAGAAGCCCAATAAACATCTGTTGAAGGAAAGGATGAAGATCCAGGCCTGATATCAATCAGAGGATGATGTGCCCTTCAGATGCTCCCTTTTATGGTTAAAGCTCGCTATTTCCCACTAAGGCATAAACTAATAAAATGACATAATGAATAGTGAGTGTTTTCAGCCCCTGCCTTGTCACTGTGCTAGGCAAGTTCTATTTTATCATCTTAACAATCCTTCAAACCAAGTATTACTGTTCCCATTTCACAGATGTGCAGACCGAGGCTCAGGACGTTTAGGTAACTTGCTCAAGGTGGCATGGCTCTGAAAAAGCAGAGCCGGGTTTCTCAGGCAGGTCTGGGGACCTCAAAGCCTGCCCCGGTGCCTTGGTCCTGCCCTCAGACCCTGTCAGAGCAGGAGGGTCCTTGGAGACCAGCACATGCCTCCTCTTGTTTGGGCACGGAGGGAGCTTTGCAAGGTGGCATCAGGACGTACCCAAAGCCCACTGCCAGAGAGTGGTCCGGCCAGGGACCACCAGAGGCTCTTTGGACGCCTAGTCCGGTGCTTCCTTGGAAGGCTTTTATTGGAGGTAGAAGATAATGCACTGATGTTGGGCTTCCGGACCAGTTGGGGCCGCCGAGGCCCAGCTGTGAATCGAATGAGTGTTTTTGGTGATGCACCCCTGCCACTTCTCCTACTTCCCCACCTCCTCCTGTCCCCCTCAGATCTCTCACAGCCACCACCCCTGATCCCACACACATCCTGCCTTCATGGTGCATCCGAGTCAAAGACCCCTACTCTGGTGACCAGTGCTCCAACAGTCTCTGCCTAAGCTACTGGGGAGAAGGATCTGCTAAATGAATTCACAAAAAAGAACTAACAACTGTGACATTGTGTAGCACCTCTATTTGACCAACAGCTCCAGAAGATCATGGCACCTTACCCTCACAGAATAAAGCCCCGACAGCAGAACTTCAAACCCCAGTAGGCTCCTGGAGAGAAATGCAGGGATGGAGCCCACAGATGGAGCCCATGGAGGAGAGATGTGCACTGCAGTCTGAAAAATCATAATATTGTAAAACCTCAAGCCGCCCATGGCAGTCTCTTTCTCCAAACTTAGGTTGCAATGCCCTTAGAACATTCTCACCAGTGGTCATCTGGCTTGGTTACCTCTAATGTCAGGGAGCTCACTACCTCACGAGGCAGGCCATTCTGTCCTACCAAGCTGCTCAGAGCTTCATTGTGTAATAGCTAGCATTGCCTGCTCTTTCCCAGTACTCTACTGGTCTATCTGAGGTTGGTTGCCTGGGGGTAACTGTGCTCCCGCTGGAACAGGTGTGCATGTCTCCCTGGGACAGCACAGAGTCAGCCAGGCATCCTCACGCCGGAGGGCAAATATTTGTCGCCTCTCCATGGTGGCGGCAGTCAGCCTGCCTTATTTTTCCACATCGGAAGGATCCTATTAAAGCAGAACCTGCCTTGGGTTACATGTCAGAGTTCTCTGACATCAGGTTGTATTTAAAGGCTCGGCGCCGGGACCATCCCCTGACACACCCCATCAGCCTTGGCTGGCTTTGTTTCCCCATTGGTTTCTTTTCGTCTCAGTTGAGTGTTATGCACCATGAACGGTGGTGACAGAGGTCTGTGACCTGGCCCCACCCTGCTGTGGTACACAGCAGTGTCTGGGAGAATACACCAGCAACAGAGACACGAAACCAACCACGAATGAGGGAAGGTCATATAAGGCAACTCTGTAACTATCTCTTCATGCCTTCGTGGTGTTCACCACACTCCGTACTGGGGCCAATAATGTTCCATCAGATAGAATTCAGTGCATCAGGACTTTGTGTAGGCAGTCTGCTCGGAGCTGGGTGGTGTGACATGAAAGCGCAGATACCATGGGTTTTAAAGAGCAGTTAGAAGTAGCCATGGAAAGAGAAATGGTTCAGCTGCTGTAACCAAAGGCCAACACAATGATGGCTTAAACACAACACAAGTGTATTTCTCCCTCGACAACAGTAATAATTTAAGCAGTCCAGGGCTACTACGGCAGCTTCATGGTTTTGGAGACCCAGGCTCCATCTACCTTGTTGCCCTGCCATTCTCAATCAGCAAGTTTTACCATATGGTTCAGAATGGCCGCTCCAGAGCCTGCCATCTCATCACTATTTCAACCTACAGGAAGAGGAAAAGTGGAAACTGAAGAAATGCCATTGCCATTCGGGACAGGCTGACCCAGAACTGGTACATGCCACTTCCCCAAATGTGCCACTGATAGAACTTCCTCTTCCGGCCACTTCTACCTCCACAAGGAGTCTGGGAAATGCAGTCTTTAGTTCTATCACTGAGGGGCACGGGGAGATAACCAGCCGACTTCACCAAAGGGAGGAGCCAATCTCAGGCATCCAGAAGATGGGAATGAACTTGGCCTGGGCATGCGGGAATGGGGGACTGAGTCTGTAAGGAGCTCATCTAGGGCCTCTCTGAGAGGAAAACCCTCATGAAGAAGAGGTGGACAGAGTGTCTTAATTACTAGGCAGGGCTCCGGAGATTGTAAGGGGACCTTGGTCAGCATGGCAGTGAACTCACAGAATCCTCCACCTGAGCTTTGGTTTCTAAATAGACCTGCTTCTGATGAGGCGAAGTCTTTAAAATTGTACTCTTTTTTAAATTAGCCTGGGGGAGAGAGGTCAACAGGGGTTCACAACTTTAAAAAACCTTCTTAGTCCTTTTGCAACTCAGAGAGTTCTTTGGTCAAATACAGAGTTACTTGTCCATTGATCTTTTCTTGTAAATCCCACACATCTGGTGCACCTTTTTCGGTACGAGATTGTACACCTATGTGATGACTTTTACTGCTGGGAAGGATCTGCCGTGGACATCTGTTGTTCATTTTATCCTTACATCAATGTTATGAGATCGGCGTATGATCCCTGTTTGAGGCTTAGGGACTGGTTCAACCTCTTTTGCAGTGAAGCTAAGCCTTTTGTGTCTTTCCACTTGCACCTCTCAAGAAACAACTGGCTATCTGCAGCAACATGTCCAAAAATATGGGACAGTAGAACACTAGACCTTCGCATGAATCTATGAGAGAGAGAAAAAAAAATCTGTGGTCAAATAAGACTGGGAAATATGGCATGTTTATCTCTCTTCACTTGGAGATTCACAGAGCACAGCAGAATATTGGTGGTTCTGATGAATCCTGCAGACTTTAAACCATTGTTGTTTAAATGTCTCTCTCTGATAAGGTTCCTCTGGCTGAAAAGGGTAAGAGGCTGACTGCTAGGTGACCCCATTCTAGGCACTCCATCTGTCTTGCTAAGCTGCTCACAGCTTCATTGTGTAATAGCTAGCATGGCCTGTTCTTTCTCAGTACTCTGCTGGTCTACCTGAGGGTGGTGAGGGTAAGGTCTTGGATTGTCTGAGCGAGCTGCTTACCATCTCTGGTGGGGTTTTGGGGAAAGGATAAACAACACTTTGGTACTTCTCCCACTTAGTTCAGAACAAATTGGGAGATTGCTGGAGGGGTCATTCAGACGAAGGTCAAAATGGCAGCACTTCTGACACGTGCTATTCAGACAGGGATGCTCGGGTCCCTGGGAGGAGGAGCTCAGCACATCTCCCAAGTCAGCCAGGCGTTTCCACCCTGACGCAGAGCCAACAGGCTGACTGTCGGCCACCCTCAGAGGCTGGACCCAGGGTACCTCACAGCAGGCTGGCAGATGTCCTGGGGAAATCTCAGAATGGCAGAGCTCCTTCACCCAAACTCACCATCCAGGCAAGTCCCTGCTCCTCCAAACATGCTCCCACCCTTTGTTTCCTTACTTGGCACATGAGGTTAATGAAACCATGCTGTCTGTCTCCCAGGGTTGTTATGGGGGTGCCACAAATGGCAACGGGGAAATACACTGAAAAATATAAATGGTTAAATTACTTTATTCAGGTATCAGTTCTCATACTCTTCTTACAAGGTTGATAGTTATGTTAAATCATTGATTGATTCATTCATTCAACAAAGAGCTCATTTGTGAAGCACAACCTGGGAGGTGCTGTGAGGAAGCACAGCGCTTCTGCTCAAGGAGAAACAAAACGCTGAACCCCGCAGCCCCAGCCCCTGTCTGCAGATGAGGAAGCACAGTTCAGAACGATCAGGGCCTCCCCCGGGAACTGGGGTGGCTGCGGCGACAGGGCCACCACTGTCCCCCAACAAAGTCCTGCCTTTGCTCACTCTGCCTGACACTTTGAAGGTTCCCTCCATGTTTCTCCCTTCATCCAAATTCTGCCTATTCTTAGAGACTATCTCCAGACCCACTTCCCTGATGAGCCATTATGTATTTTGGTCCCCCTTTGTTGGAGCTCACTGAGTCCTCACTGTCTGCTGTGCTCATCTTAGCACTTGACTTTCTCCTATGGTTTTATGAGGCTATGTGTCGTCTCCTCACGTACTGCCCTCCACCCTGTCTCGGGTGCAGGAGGGGTCAGGGAGGGCCGCTGGCTGATGGCCTGCTGATGGATTTAGCCAGCCAGGGAAGGTGGCAGGCTGGCCAGGATCTCATTTTCCCCTTTTGCTGACACGTTCCTAATTCGGCTTTATGAGATTTTTCTGGGGTGTCAGCTGTGCTGTTTGGAGCTGGGCTGCAAAGGGCAGAATGTCCAGTGGCAAGGGGAATGGCATGTGGGAAGGGCTTGGCAGAGGGCAGGGGTGTCTGCCGCCTTTCCCAGCCTCCAGCAGGGTCTCGGAATGTTCTGGCCCACTCTGGAGTCTTAAAAGGACATGTCGGGATAAGAAAACACTTACAGAGATGTTTGGAATGTGGGCCACAGAGAGAACATAATAGAAAGCCAAGGCTAAGGTCCCTCGAGGAGAATCACACAAGATCTGAGGAGGGGCTGGGGCCGGGTGTGTGGGGACACGTTCTCATGGGATGCTGTCTCATGATGAGGGCCAACAGGACAGCTGGCTCCAAAGTGGCATTCCCCAGAGATGACTGCTCTGCACTGGGCTTTGTCTCTGTGTGGCCTGTGACGGACCACACTGCCGCCACCTGTGCCTGTTTTCTTGCTGTATAAAAGGGAGAACTGGACTTCATCAGAGGTCACACATTAGTCTCAGGTGTTTTCTTTT
The DNA here is from genome assembly GCF_001604975.1 of Cebus imitator. Classification (NCBI taxonomy): domain Eukaryota; kingdom Metazoa; phylum Chordata; class Mammalia; order Primates; family Cebidae; genus Cebus; species Cebus imitator. Next base: position 2,726,972 of record NW_016107359.1, read on the forward strand.
TAAATTTGAATTCTTTCTATATTTAAAACGGGAATGTGTTACGTTAAAAATGTATTTTCTGATTGTTCTTTAAAAACAAAAAGGAATGCCCAGAAATCCCATGGCTGCTCAGCAATGGTCTATGTGGCAGCCACTCCCCAAGTCCCGGCTCTCCTCTTCCTCCACATGACTTTGTGTCCCTAATGGGCATTTAGGTTTGTCCCCAACCTTTGCCCTGTCCACACGCTTCTTGGGGTTCCTTCCGGCATGGGCATCTGTGGTTAGGAGTGGACAGTGGAATGGGAGCTCAGGGGGACAAGCATTGCCTAGGGTCCCGGGCCCTGGGTGCTAGCGCAGGCCCCTCACTGACCCACGGAGTGAGCCTGCGGAGCCACCTCCCCCATGCCTTCATTTTGCTCATCTATTAAAAGAGAGAAGTGGCTAAAACCATGAATAAGGTCCTTTCAAGCTCTCACTTCAATGATCCAGGCAAAAATGCCATTTGCCTGAATGAATTGGAACTGTGATTTAAATGCTGTGGAATGTGGCCATCCTAGCCCTTGGAAACTTCATGACAGAGAGAGAGAGGGAGAGAAAAGAAGGAAAGGGGACCCTAGCCAGGGTCTGATGTCTGAGCGAGTCTCTGGCTCGGGCAGTCCTGCTCGAGCTGCTGGTGGGGTTGAAAGGAGCAACCCAGTCTCCTGGAATTCCTTCCAAGACAAGGTCTTGGAATGCCTCCACCCTCACCCTTTCCGGAAGCCCAGGGCTCTGGGTTAAAGATGAGGGTGTATGAACCAAGCCTTCACAGGACTGGAGGCACAGCCAAATTTTTGGTCTACTCCATGCCAATGGAGACTTCCCAGTAAGTAGCCAGACCGAGGGAGAGGGCAGGTCATCACCTGAGCAGGAGGGGTCCCCTCCGGGTGTCAGGAACTCCACTCTGCGGTCCCGCCAGCTCTTTCCTAATGGTTATTTCATTTAGTTGAACCTCAGTTTTCTTATTTGTCAAAGGGGCTTGAAGCAGACAAGTAATCGAGTCAAGCTCTTCTATCTGAAGCCTAAGAGGGAAACCATTAGAGAAAAGAAGCCAAATTCTTGGAAAGGAGTGAATGTCCCACCAGGTGAATTGTGGCATTTCTTGGGAGAGTTCTCTCTGTGGTTTTTATATCACATTTTCTCTGGGACAGTCTCACTTTCTCAGTACCACTGGGGGCCTGCCTGGTCCAGCTCCAGCAGACAGAGCCTCCCCACTGAGCCTTCCAATCAGAGGGGCCAATTTCAAGCACACAGAGACCTGAAGAAATACACACCCCTCAGGAGTCAACACAACCTGCACACTGCTAGCTCTGTGGTCTCCTTAACCTGTACATGGCATCCTCACTGGCTTGCGTACTGAAGAAGGTGGGCAAGATGTCTCCTAGCTGCTGGGGAGGACCCCAAGAGGGGCCCCCAGAATCTTGAAAGGCCTTGGGAATAGAGCCCTCCCAGGCAGTCAGTCCTTGGTAAGCTGGACACAGTGAGCTGCAGAAGAAGTTTAGGGACGTGTTAGAGGGACAGATACATCTAAATTCACAGGCAGTGCTGTGAAGAGGCCTGGAAGGAGGCTGGGTTTAGGGGCCCAGCTTTTGAAGCCCTGTTCTGATGGCAGGGTACTGGTGGCCCATGATTTCATTTCCCTGAACCCCCAGTCCCTGTACCTGTGAAATGGGGAAACATGCCTGCCGGCCCCACACAGCCTAGTTGTGAGAAGAGATGGAGGAAGGTAGCTTCCGGCTGGTTGGATGACTGCTGCCAGTGGAAGCATGGAGCTGAGCAGGTGAACTTTCAATGGGAGCCACGGTGTGAGGGAAATGCCTTGGTAGAAAGGGGCTGAGAAGGGGAGAGGGAAAGAGAACAGGCTGCATGGAGCCCCTGCCCCATCTCTACCCCAAGGAGGCTACCAGAAGGGGAAGTAAGAGCCTGGGCTTTGGCCTCTGGAACGAGGCTGGCCCGAGTTTACATCCAGGTCCTGCTGTGTAGAAGCTACATGGCCCCAGGAAAGCTGTTGTACCTCTTTTAGCTTCTACTTTCTCGTTGTAAAATGGGGACAATATTCAGGCCTCAGAATAGTTTGTAAGATTAAAATGAAAACGGATAATATCTATAAAATGTCTAGTGGAGAGCCAGCACACAGTGAATGCTTAATAAAAGTAGCTGTTAGTATCTTCAACAACTGTTTGCTGTGACTCACCTCCTACAAGCAGGCAGTTCTAGGCAGCCCCCAGTCTGAGGATGGGACCTGGCCCCCCAGGGAGGATGTGAGATGCTTCCTGGCTGAGGCAGGAATGACTTCAGGTTCTGCCCATGGCTGGAGCTCCGTGCCGCTGCCGTGATGGCATTCTTGGTGTTGGGGTGTCTGTCCTGCCTTGACCCCCGGCCCTGGCATGCCCCGTTTCTTTCCTAATCTATCCCTTCTTGACTCCTGGGCCTAGCCTCAGCCATCCCCTTTTCAGCCTGCTTGGTGGTGAGTAGGAGGACCTGGGGGATCCAAGGCCCTCAATGCCCCAGCCTTGAAGGGATCCATGGAGGCTTATGGGTCTGTATAAATCCAGTCTAGGGCTCCCTGAGGTGTGTCTGTCCTAAATCCCCTAACTTCCACCCTACAGGCAGAAATGAACTCACAGCCGTGGTCTTCCCACCTGAAATTGCTCCTGCAGGCAACCCCAACAGGGCCACTTTGAATCCTTATGAGCTGCACCTGTAGCCTCATGACCAAGGCTACAGGTAAGCTCTGAACACAGACTGCCTGAGTTCAAAATCCCAAGTGTCGGGTCCAACCCACAGACCCTGGCCCAGCGACACGAATGCACTCAGACACAGATATCCAGTGAAAGAGCAGGCTAGGGGTCCGGGCCACTCACAGACACTGAGGAGGGTATTGTGAAGAGTCAGCAGCCATGATCCTCACCAGCTGGGGCTGTGGGCATTTATTTAGTATAGATTTAATGGCAGAGACTTTGAGTCAACACACTTTTTGATAATTAACATGGTCGCCCTTCCTGGAGACAGCAGTCCTACAGTCCTACATCCCTGGATGATTAAGGGCCACGTTCTGAGGCCTAAGTAAACTAACTTATTTAGATCAGTTTTTTTTTTGTTTGTTTTGTTTTGTTTTTTTTTTTTACAACTTCTTGTTATCTAACCTAAGCTTTCAGGCACTGGATAACAGAATCTGGCTGCCTTCAGCCAAATCCTATTCTGAGGCTTTTGCAAGACCCTCTGGCCTTCCAAGAAGGTTTGCATCCTTTTCCTACAATTTCTCCCACCACCCTGACTGAACCCTTACACCCAAGGCCATGACAATCCAGCTATGTAACCTTAGGTCTGTGATGAAATCTTCATGCACCTCATTTTCCCCACCTATAAAAATTCTATCTCACAGAATTCTCACGAGAACTAAATGGAATAACACAGGTCTTGGCACATAGTAAATGCTCAATATATTCATCGTTATTTTCCCTCCATTCCTCTGCAAATATCCACCTTAGATTTATGTCCAAGTCCCCTTCCCAGCACCCCGTGTGGGTGCTTCTTGGAGGGCGTGGTTATCCCATGAACTCGCAGCCCTTAAGCCTGACTTTGAAATGTCTGGAGACTGAGCTGGAGAGGAGATGAAGAGTGAAGAATTGAATGGGAGGGATTGATGAAGCAGAGAGTGGGCTGCGGTGGCCTGGTTCTTTCTCATCTGCATTCACTCACTTGGATTGAGAAAGCAGACATGTTGCCAGCTTGGTTAGAAGACCTCATCCTGAGTTCCCTTCCTTTGGATACACCACTCTTTCTCTCTGTAGGAAAAGAGAGAGAGAAAAGGTGAATAAGCACACATCTGAGCCAGGTATGAGCAAGAGGCTGTTTCCAGGCCTCCTTTTCCCTTTGACAAGCTCCTAAGCTTCTGAGTAAGGAATCGCCCCAAAGGAATTTCATGTGCTTAACCCCCTTCCTACCTCAGACCCTCTATAACCAGAGACACCTGTTACTGCATCACCTCTGTCCTCAAGGTTATATCAGTGGCTACTCCATCTGGTGGGAAGGCAGAGGGGAGCAGTGGCCTTTGTGTGAGGTTCCATGCAGACATGAAGCAGTATGGAGGGGCTGACCAGGCTCAGCAGACCAGCAGCACCCTGGGATGGAGGCCTAGGCAGGGCTGGTGCCATGGCAGCCGGCTTCAGGTCCGCATCTCCAGTGAAGGCCCTCAGAAAGCTTCTGAGCCCACATGAGGCAGCTGTACTGGCTTCGAGGAGCTGTGTGAGTAGGGATTGGCCAGGAAAAGTGGCCCCCATTGGGCAAATTCTGGTCCCAGGCCTGGCTGGATCTTGCTGTGGGTGAAAACTGACTCTCCGAGTCTGGGCTGCAGAGAGAGAACGAGAGCTCAATGAGATGGAGCTTCCCTGAAGGAGGGCATGGCTTCATCCCAGCAAATCCTCAGGACGCGCAGGGAGCACCCGATTCCCTACAGCCCTGTCAACACAGAACGCGACATCCTTCTCCTCTTCCTCCCTTTTCGTCTTTGCCAAAGCCACATCATTGTTGTTTTACTTTGCACTTGTTGGTTTTTACTGTAGTTGAAAGTGCTTTTTTCCGTGTTTCTAGGCCACTCCTGTGACTTCTGTGAATTGCTTGCTCATAGATACTGACCTTTCCGTGCTTCTTGTTGCTTTCTCTTGCCCAGATGAAGGAGTTTCTGGCTGAACGATGCCTAAGAATTGGGTGAGAATGTGAGCCTCCTACCTTCCAGAGGTTCCTAAGATGGAGGAAAATGGGGCAGTTGGCCTGAAATTCTGGGAGTAGACCACTCCCCACTCCCTATAGGAAGAGGGGAGGGACGGTTTTCCTTTGAGAGTTTTATTGGGAGATTGAACAACCACTACAGACAAGTATCATTGGCTGAGCCAAATGATTCTGGTGGTTTCTCTCATACCCAGATTCCATGAAAGATGGGGAATTTGGGGGCCCAACTCAGATATGGCTCAGCTTCTGGAACTGAGCTCTGACCTGCCATAGAATTAGGGTAGGGAGACTCTCAGAGTCAGGGAGGCAGAGGAAAAGCAGCCTCTCTCTGCTCCTGGAGCAGGCGTGAGGATTCCTCCATGTAGAGCCTGGCGCCCCACCACCCCCTCTCCAGGCACACCTGTCTGTTTACCCTTCCCTTGAAGTTTTCCTGCTTCAGAAATGTGGACCACCACAGCTAGAGAGGTCCTTAAAGGTCTCCCATAGTCAGGACAGGAGCTGAGCAAAAAGAGAAAAGGCGAGAACTAAGATGAGCTCACGTGCATATGAGCACATTTATGCACTTGTGAGAAGTTAAATATGTGTGTAGTATATCTAAAAGCAAAGTGATTATTATTATTTTTTTTTTTACAAAAGATTTATTCCTCCAAATTGTCCTATTAGACCTGTGTGTTAAAAAATAAATGGTGATGTGGTGTTGTGGGCTCTATGTGCATCACCCCAAATTCGTATGTTGAAATCCTTATCTGCATGTGATGATATTGGGAGGCGGGGCCTTTGGGAGATAATTAGGTCATGAGGGTGGGACCCTCAAGAATGGGATTCGTGTCCTTTTAAAGGGGACCTCAGAGGGCTCTCTAGTTCTCTTTATGCCATGTGACTGCAGCAGTCTGCAAACTGGAAGAGAGCTCACATCAGAGCCCTACCATGCTGACAACCTGATCTTGGGTATCTGGCCTCCAGTACTGTCAGAAATAAATGTCTACTGTTTTTATAAGCCACCTACCCTACGGCACTTTGTTACAGCAGCACAGACTAAAACATCGGGGATGTCTTAGGCTTCTCATCCAGCCCTATTTTGCAGAAGGGGAAACTGTGGCCCTGAGCAGGTGCACAATTGCCACACATAGCAAGTGGCATTTGATCTTGAATTTTTTGCCTTCTGGTTCAAGTTTCTTTCTGTGATATCTGGCTCCAGTAATTACACAGCCGAGAGCTGCTTCTTGCCTACAGGAAATATTCTTCAGGATTGGTAAAATTAATCAGGAAACAGGCTGTGTTGGCAAATGCCCAGCCAAAGGAGTATTTCCATTTCACTCTGACCTCCTTCAGCAAGTCACCATTTTCAGCCTGCTGGAAAATTGTCCTTTTTCCCTTAGTTCATGTATTTATATGTATGTGTGTGTGTAAATATATATGTATGTATATATGTATTTATGTGTATATATATATATACCACAAAGCAAAGTGATTATTTTTTACAAAAGATTTTTTGTATATATATATATATACACACACACACACACACACACACACATATGTGTGTATGCACACACGTGCACATTTTATATATGGCATAAATATGAAATTGTGTATGTTTGTATGTATAGTATATATACAGTGTATACATGAAATTATATATATATATATATATATATATATGCACACAGACACACAGATGAAACTTTGGAAATTTCTTTTCAAGTCTTGTATGCAATCACTTCAAAGCTGACATGCATCACACACAGTGGAGTCAGGCAGAGAGAGAGGGCTTGAAGGTGGTCCCAGAGCTTGTGTCAGAGTGAAGCCTTAAGTACAGTTCTGGAATCTTCCCTTCTCACTGAGATGCCTCAAAATACATTTTTTTTTCTTAGAAGCAGAATGCTAGCTTTCTGACAGGACTGCCCTCCCATTCCAGCACATTCTCCCTCAGGTTCTCTCTTTTCACCCTCACTGTCCTTAGAACCTTCCCAGTCTTCATCACTGGACACAGCTTTGTCCTTTCAGGAGTGCTTTTCCGCTGAGCATCTCATTCGGATGTCACAGTGCTCCCAGGGGGTGGGTCAGGCCTGGGAATGCGACTTCCATGGGGGCTAATGACCTGAGATGTCAGCAACACTGACAGTCACCTAGCACATCAAGGTCAGAACTTCAAGACTTCTGACTCCAAAATCAGTGCTCTCTGCTCTTCTCCAGCAGGTGTGTAGGTGGACGTGGGAGGTGGCTGGGGAGGTGGCGCTGAACTTCAGCACTCAGCAAGCTTCTTTGGAAGGACCATGCCAGGCAGAACTCCGAGTGATGCCCTGGCGGGGAAGGGGTGGGGAATGGGCAGAAGCCCAAGCTCGCGGAGCCACTGCAGAGCAGCTGGGCGGCGCCCCCAGCGGCGGCCATCCTTCCTCCACCTCCCTAACTGTGTGGACTCATCTGCTGGCTGAATCCAGCCTCATCAGAACGGCAAGGGTTTCTGGGGTGATAAATCTTTATTTTCCAGGGTTGTCCTGAATGCGCTACTCTGCTGAACAAAACCATTTCTTCATGGGCCGTTTCTCTTAATCGGCTGGTGGTGCTGCCCACCCTTGGCAAAATCAGGAGGACAGTTGTCTTTGCAGGCTGCTCACTCCTTTTGGTCTGCTAAGCCCGCCCAGTGGCCTCACAGTGCCCGAATTCCCCCACTGCTGGTATCTTGTATCAGGCCTTAGAACCCGCACCCCGGCCAGTGCAGCCCCTTTCAACACCTCACTACACCTCCACGAAGTTGCAGATAAAGATAAAATTCACAAAACCCCAAACCTAGCCTTGCAGGCACCAAGTGCCAGATTCAGACTGATGTCTTGGAACAGATAGCAATCCCAAGGCAGGTGAAGCTGGACCAAGAAAACCGTAGTCACAATTCAGCACACGGAGTTCCCTGGCTCTCTTCACACACTGAGGACCGCGGTGTCTCCGGATACGTCCCCCATGTCCTTTTCACTGTCATGCTGCTCTCTTTCTTTTTGATTAGCCTTGCCAGAGATTTGTCTGTTTCACCAGTCCGCTCAAGAAATAAGTTCCAGCATTAGTGTCTCAACGCTTCTTCCTGTCTCTCATCTTTTTTTCTCATAATTGTCACCTCTTTCTCCTTTTCCTTTGTATCCCAAGAGAGGTGGCCAATTTTTCTCTATCTTCTTGATTTGTTTTTGTGGGTCATGAAGTCTACTTTTGTTACTTACTTCCAAAGTAGTTTTTAATTTAAATATTAATATTTTAGTTACTTGGTAATTCTCCCATTTCTCACCTAACTCCCTTTTTTATATCACTGTGTTACTTCATTTTGAAATGAAATACACATTCTCTCCTTAAGACTTTCTGCTCACTTTTTTTTTTCCTGAGACAGAGTTTTACCCTGTCGTCCAGGCTAGAGTGTAGTGGTGTGATCTCGGCTCACTGCAACCTCCACCTCTTGGGTTCAAGCAATTCTCCTCCCTCAGCCTCCCAAGTAGCTGGGATTACAGGTGCATGCCACCACATCCGGCTAATTCTTTGTATTTTTAGTAGATACGGAGCTTCCCCATGTTGGCCAGGCTGGTCTCGAACTCCTGGCCTCAGGTAATCCACCTGCCTCCACCTCCCAAAGTTCTGGGATTACAGACATGAGCCACCATGCCCAGCCTTCTGCTCATTTTTCAAATGGATGGTGTATCCTCTTCTAATGAGCTCCCAGCCAAGATGGGTCAATGTTCTCAGGTCTACGTCTGGGAACAGGTTGGTGTGAGGGCTCCCAGTCAGCCTCTGGCTCCTGGTTTGTCTGGGCCGTGCTGGCTTGAGAGCCTTAACCACCACCTGAGCCTCTTGCACTAAGCTGCTGGGAGGCAAGGGTGTCTTCCCAGAATGCTCTGGTTGTCATGGCTTCTCCCTTTGCTCCAGCTACAGCTGAGTGGTAAGAAGGACACTTCCCAGAATGCTCTGGTTGTCATGGCTTCTCCCTTTGCTCCAGCTCCAGCCGAGTGGTAAGAAGGACACTTCCCAGAATGCTCTGGTTGTCATGGCTTCTCCCTTTGCTCCAGCTCCAGCCGAGTGGTAAGAAGGACACTTCCCAGAATGCTCTGGTTGTCATGGCTTCTCCCTTTGCTCCAGCTCCAGCCGAGTGGTAAGAAGGACACTTCCCAGAATGCATTGCCCAACTGCCCCTGCCTTTCTCTCTTCTGTAATCTGTAGTTTCTGACTTGGCGGTAGACAGATGGTGCAAAGGACAAGGGGCGATGTGCTGGAGAGAGGTAACAAGATTTCTGCTTCAAAGGACAACTCTTAAGAGGCAGAGAGGAGCCACTGGGCTTTTTCCTGGTGAGTGAGACACACGGACAGCCCAGATGGAAGCATAGCTGTGAAGCCCCTTCGTGTTTTTTCCAAGTAGGCCTCTGATGGTGGGCTTCTGGGTAGGCAGGAGAGATTGCTGGGTATTTTCCCCTTTGGCTACATTCCTGACATCCTTAGTGAGAAGTTTTAAAGACTCCCTGGTCACTCACTCTTCTGAGCTAGAAGTCCCAGGAACCAGTAGTTGGTACACACTTATTGCTTACCCCCACCCCTCATTTATTTCTTCATTGTCTAACAACAGCTCCTGATTGGACTTGGGGTCAAGCCCTCTCTTAGCTCAGGTGGCTTGGGTGGACCTGGAGGTAGAGCACATGACCTTGACCTCAGCCAATCATCACTTCTCATTTCCCCGGCCACAGCAATTAGTTCAGGGGTGGGCATGTTACCAGAGGCTGGTATAATCAGAATAAAGTTCAGGACTTTTGTCGAAACAGGGCTCAAGTCTCCTTGCTAGACCTGGGCAGTCGGGCTTACGAAATGAGCCTTGGATGCTTCCTTGAGCTTGAGAATAAAGCTGAGGACTGGAGAGAGGTCATATACTGGAGACAGCACAGAGCCCCTGATCCAGCCTTGCCTGAAGCCAGCCCTACCCTTTGATCTTTTAGTAATAGGAACTAATACATTTTCCTTTATGTTTAAACACATTTGGGCTAACTGAAGTAGCATGAGTTCTCACTGATACAAGTATGATCAGCTAAGAAAAAAGAACAAATATAATAAGGAAGATATATTCTTAAATATTTAGAGTTTGGAAGGCAAAGAGGTTAAAGGGGACCATGCTCATGACCCCATGGAGTCATAGCCAAACACTCCTGGAGGGATCTGGGTGCTGGCATCTCCAGCCTGTCCTGTGATGGAGATCTAAGGGGTTCCCCTTAAATCTTCTCAAGGAAATCCTTCTTGATGCAATAAGATGCAAACTTGGGGAAGCTGTTCTCTCCAGAGAGGGTAAAAGTTGAGGACAGAAATGGTTTCAAAATGTTTTGAAATGCTCCTGAATGGCAGGTCTATGGGAGAACAGAACAGGGGGGCATGGTATGTGTGGGGCTTTCTGTGACCGGGGGGTAGGTGTCAGGGAAGCTTCCAAACTCTGCCGAGAGGCCAAGCTAGGGCTGCCTGAGAGGCTGGACAGTGGGCACTCAGGCCCCACTGGGCAGGGACACCAGTGCGTCATGCTTGTTGTCATGCTTGGCTTATTCCACCAGGAGGAATTCAGTGGGGCACACTGTACGCATCACAGCTGCTCCTCCAGGGCTCAGGGAGCACAGGTGCTGTGGCACTTGCTTCATCTTAAGTGGCACGAAGCACAGATCAGCTGCCGTGGAGTGTGGAAACACCGAACCCTGAGTCACCACTGACTGTTGCCCTGGGCATAGAACCCCAGGTGAAGGCACTTAATGCTGATTGTCTCTGTGCATCCAGGAAGGTAAATGGTGGCCAAAAAAAAAAAAAAATAGTCAAACACCTTTGACTTTGATTTGCCCTACCCACATCCTAGGTCAAAGTTAAAATGATGGACAGCATGTTGGCAGTGACTTCCTGTAAGATAGGGCTGGCACCACTGGTTGCCTCTGGGCCCAAGCCACTGAGTGCCCAGGAGCAGCCCCTGTCCCTCCTGAGGCTGTGCCTCCTGGGTTGCACCCTGGATAAGTCACCCGTGTTCCCGGCTTAGTGATCGTAAACACCGAATGAGACTATGCAGATGAGAGTCTTTGGAAAATCTCAAATCTCTGCCTGTGTCTGTGGGACTTCAGTCAAGCCTCCCCTTGGGGCTGAGTTTCCTCATCTGTAAAATGAGGCCACCTTTGCTGCCCTAGTGACAGTGGTGCCAGCTTTCACGCATCCAGTGTCTACCACATTCAAGTGTTTTCCCACTTCCAATCAGATCTTATTCTGTCTCCATGGGAGCTCTGCTGGGGAGGTGCAGTGAACCTCAGTTTACAGATGTGGAAACAGCTTCAACAGAAGAAACCTGCCAAAGGTCAGACACGTAATTCATCAACTCTGAGACCCTGTAGATTGTGAGGCACACAACTATTTTAAAAACAACAAAAATAGAAAAAAGAGCCGCCAATTATAACAGCAAAGTGTCACTGATTGCAAGGCACATTCGATTTCAGAACCGTTAAAATGCGTAAAAAGGTAGGGCTTAGGATTTTTGGACTACTGTGTGGAACAGATGGTGGAGGAGGGTGTGATTCCAGGGCTCAGGAATTACAAAGTTGGAGTTCTTTGTGTTGGGTCAAGCGGCCACCCAGAGAGCTGATGCGTGCTGATGTGAGACTCCTAAACTCCATGAAACCAAACAGACTTCTAAACATGTAACGTGTTGTGTTGACACGAGGAACCGCAGTCATGAGGAATGTGCCAGTGGCTGGGATGGAGCAACCCTCTCGCTGACTCTTGCGAAAGCAACCTTCCTAAATGAACTTTCAGTGAATTGTGGGTGGAATTCTATCACAACACAGAAAATGGACTCCTTGCCATGGCGTTTATGCAATCCCATCTTGTGAGCCAATTTGTTCAAGAACTCCTTGGCTTAACCCAGATTCAATTCACCTACAGAGAATCAGCTCCAAAACCGGCGTCTCAGGTTTGTTGCAGAGCTGGTGAGCCTTCCAGCCGATGAAATGGACCGGGACGAAATCCAACAGATGGTCAGGGCTCCCCGATGGTTCTGTCTTGCCCAAGTCTGATGCTGCTGGAGGAGCCTGTGCCTGTCCCTTGTCTGTCCCCTCTCCTTGGGTGGAGTAAGACCTGGGGCTTCTCTGGGCTGTCTTGAATAGAGCATCACATAATGTTGAGCACGCACAGACCCTGTCCTGGAATCTGCCATTGCTGTGAGATCTCCTCCCCAAATCAGATCTGCCCTCAGATGGAGCCTGAATAGACACAGTGATCTAGGCATTTAGTTACCCCTCAGAGGGTGCGCACAACTGGTTTACCACCTCTGACTCTGATGGATCCTTTCCTGGCCCCCTCGCCTCCTCTACAAATCTCTCAGATGCCGCCATCTGATGTAAGTTTCCATTCTGTTGCTGGCTGAGGCACACTGAGCATCACTGGCCCTAGCGTCTTAGGAGTTTTATTTTGTCAGGGCTTCCCAAGCTTCCAACACTCTCTGAAGCAAGTGTTGCTTTCATTTTTATTTATTTATTTATTTATTTTGAGACGGAGTCTCGCTCTGTCTCCCAGGCTGGAATACAGTGGTGCAATCTCGGCTCACTGCAATCTCTGCCTCCTAGGTTCAAGTGATTCTCCTGCCTCAGCCTCCCAAGTAGCTGAAATTACATATGCCTGCCACCACACCCCACTAATTTTTTGTATTTTTAGTAGATACGGGTTTCACTACATTGGCCAGGCTGGTCTTGTACTCCTGACCTTGTGATCCACCCGCCTCAACCTCCCAAAGTGCTGGGATCACTGGCATGAGCCACCGCACGCCATCAAAGCAGGTGTTACTATCCTCATTTTAAAGATGGAAAACCTGAGGCTCAGAGAGGGCAATCACGTGTTCAAACCACACAGCCAGCAAGTGAGAGAGCACTTCACCAAGTCGTTACAGAGTGCTTAGAAGAGTGTCTGGAACAGCATGAACACTCAATAAATACTTGTTAGATGACAGAAGGAAAAACTGCCTTATGATGATAATGCTGAGAAGTTAATCATGAACTAGTTGTTATTTAATTTTATTCAACTGAGCACCTGTTATTGAACCCAGAGTAGACCTACAAAGGATATGGCTTCTAGGCAACCCAGGTTGTAACACACACACACACACACACACACACACCCCACACACCCACCACACACCCCTCCTTTAATGACCTGCCTGCAATTGATATACTGCTAAGCAGCATTTCTTGTACTGGGGAGATTCTATTTCCACACTAGCAGCAAATATGACCTTTGTGTCAGCTGCCAGCTGCTTATAATTCTGACAGATGCAAGCACATTTCTGGGAAGCCGTAGCCACTCAGGACCTTGCAGATCAACAGGCAACACTGGCGGCTTTGGTAAGATTGATCGGCCCGTGAGAATCCCATTTACAGCCCTAACGGAGCCTTGGTTTACCACGGCCTGGGCACTAATGACTTAGACAGCTCCGATCTAAATCTGTCAGCCAGGGCTGGTGGCGATATTAAAGAACACTCTATTTATACGAAGCAGCAATTAGAGGAATGCTCGCCAATGGGCCACCGCTTCCAAGTAAATCCTCAGCTTTCCAAATGGTGTCATGCTCACAGTTATTTTAATCTGCTTGGAATTTCAGGGATATTAATGTGACGGGCCATCGCAGAGGATTAGCCAGGTTTATTTCTGCTGACATTTCAGAGAGCACACTCACGTTCCCAAGCCATGCCCATACGCCTCCCTGGCGCATCGCTGGGGGAGGCCATCAAGGGAGGGAGAAGCAGCTGCGATGAGGGTGAACCTGTCTCCCTTCAGCCCTGTCTCCATCTCTCTCTTCCTTCCCCTGCCTCCTCTGCTCTTTCTGCCCACCTCCCTCCCAGCCCCTTCAGTCTCCCCTCCATCCCTGTTCTACCTTTTCCTTCTTGTTCTCTCCCGGAAACAAACTCGTGGATAGAGTTGCCAAATAAAATACAGGATGCCAGCTTAAATGTGAATTTCAGATAAACAAGAATTCTTTCTTTTAGTATATGTCCCATGCACTTATGTTAGGACATACTTACATTAAACATTTCTTTGTGGTTTATCTGAAATTCACATTTAACTGAGCATCCTCTATTTTTATTTGCTAAATCTAGCAATGCTACATGGGAAGAGTGAGTGTAAAATAGAGAGGCCACTGTGGACAAAAAGTGTCCCACCTTGGTCTGCCAGTTAAATTTGTCCTCTGTCATTGTCCTCTCAAGAGAGTCCCCAGGCTCTGCTCACTCTGTTACTCAGCCCCTTACTTTCTGATTATTTTTCCTCCCCACTATATTGTGAGTCTCTTAAGGGCAAGGGCCAAGCCTTATTTTTCTTTAGCTCTGACATCTGGGGTCAGAGAATAAATATTTATTGAATGAATGGGTGAATAAAAGAATGACTTACTCCAAAACAAGGGTTTTGTCATTTCTTCAAGCAGTTTTGGAATTCTTTTTAATCCGGTGATAAACCCCGTTAGAAGAGCAGCCCTTACATCCTAGTTATAAACATCGCGGTTGCTGGCTTTCAGGAAAGGTCTGAGAGGAGCCGGGGTGGCCCTCAGGAGATGAACTGGCTGTCAGCAGCTGGTATGAACATACTTGAATATTGTAGCCACAAGTACGGCTGCATTGTTGCATATAGCAACTGCATATTAGTTCTGGAAACAGGAAAAATCATTATCACCCTGTCTGACAGGTAAGCAAACTGAGACCCAGAGAGGTTAAGAAGTTTGCCACTGGACACACAGCTAACAAGCAAGCAGCAGGGGCAGGTTTGAATCCAGACAGCATGGCTGGGGAATTCAGGTCATATTTCCTCTTCCAGTGATCACTATCTTTATTAAACACTTGGCATACCTGTGTGCCAGGCACTGTCCTAAGCACTTTCTTTAGATGTATGCAGCCCTCACAACAATTCTACGAAATACCTGCTCATCATTCCCACTTCACCAAGGAAGAAATTGAGCCAACCTGAGGCTTAGTTACTTGCCCAGGGTCATGCAGCTGGCAGGGGGCGGGGTCAGGATTGAACCCCTGACTGCAGTTTGTACCCTGACCCTCACGGGCATGCAGCCTCTGAATAAGGTCAGAGGCTTATTCCCTCATTCCCAGTCCCACAAAGCTTATATTTTGGGACTGCAAGATCTGGCCACTTGTTCATTCACCCAGGAGGTACCCAGAAAGCACTTGTGCCTTGTAAGGCTGACTGTGACAGATACCATGAGGGACAGAAAGGTGGATGGAACCCAGTTCCTACCTTCAAGTCACTTAGCAGAGGAGAGAGGATCTGCACTATTCCCAAGTGCCAGCGTCTTATTCAGTCTCCAGAAAGTGTCATCTCCATCTCTTTGCTTCTCTACACCCCCAGCTCTAGCCTGGTGAGGAACCAGGTCGGCTCTTACGTGAACTATTAGAATAGACTCTTAACAGTGTCCTGGACTCTCCAATCCATCTTCCACCTCCTGTTCCCCAAATCAGGCCATAGTATCCTCCTCCCCTGCTCAGAATCCTTTAACACTGCTCTGATGTGTTCTGACAACTTTCAAAGCCGCCTTTTACTAGTATGTCATCTCCATGTGCCCTGCGTCCTCATGCCCACAGCATGGAAAGCAGATGTGAGTGCATCTGTGCCAGTTGCAAAAGAGGGGGAGCCCTGAAGACTGAGGTCCTGCTCCTCATCCTACAGCCCCGCCCCTCACCCTGCAGCCCCACCCCCACCCTACAGCCCCGCCCCTCACCCTGCAGCCCCACCCCCACCCTACAGCCCCGCCCCTCACCCTGCAGCCCCACCCCCACCCTACAGCCCCGTCCCTCACCCTGCAGCCCCACCCCCACCCTACAGCCCCACCCCCACCCTACAGCCCCGCCTCTTTCCCTGCCGCTTACCTGGCCATTGTAGGGGAACCTGGGGCTGCAGGAAGCGGGGTCACAGCCAATGGCCTGGACAGTCAGGAGTGTACCCCATAGCCCAGCCTCAATGCCATTTGTGGTTTGGTTCTAAACTGCAGGATCCCTCCGTTTACTCTGCAAAGTCCTGTACTCCAGCCCCAGATTACTCCATGTCCCCTGTGTTAGCTTAAGGGTTTCCAGCAGCGGGGCCAGGGCTGGTATTTCTCAAAAGCCCAGCTCTCCCCTTAGGCTGGTGGTATCACCTGGTACCCTACAGAGGACGCTCCCAAGGTTGGAGAGAGCGCTCAAGAGGCTGGCTGGGAGGTGAGAGTCCAGGGAGGAAGGTGGAAGCCAGGGACGAGAGCAGTGGCTTTGGAGGTGGCAGGAATGGACAACATTAGAGGCAGATAAACCTGAGATGCTGGATGTGAGGGGCAATGAAGATGAAGTCCCAAGACAGGGTACAGGCAGGGGTGGGCAGTGTTACAAACTGAGCTAAGAAAAAAAACGAAAACACCCTCAACAGCCTTGAGAACAGGGATCATCTGAGTTCTGTCCACAAAATCTGCTTACCTGCTTCTGGGTAACTTTGAGAGCAGGAATTTGATTTCAACACCTTCCTCTGGCACACCATTTTGGTCACAGCCCAGGAGCCATGTCTGGGTGTCCTCTGTTATCCGCAAAATATGGGGAGCCTCAAATCACCCCTCCTCTAGGGATCGTATCCCCCTGGAGATGGGGAGCATGCAGGCAGGACAGCTGGGGACGCTCAGGGGCTTCAGTAGTTGTCCCGGACTCTGAGCAGTGGGCTGAATTTCGGCCCTCCTCTACGACATGATTTGTGGTCAGGCTTAGACCAGACTGGCCTGCAGGGTGGGGCGCCATGCCTGACCTTGGGCAGATGTGGGGAAGAGCAGTGTGGGGAAGGGACAGCCCCCACTGCGTGCCCGCACCAGATGGGCACTTAGCCTGCGGTCATGTTGCATGGTTATACCAAGCCTGGGAGGTAAGAATTACTGTCTTTACTGTAGAACTGAGCTAGCTGACCCTCAGACAGATAAAGGAGCATGCTCAGGTCACAGGGCAAGGCATGACTGGCACCTGGCTTTAACTGGCTTTGCCTGGTTGTGGCTCCAGCTCTCAGTTTCCCCTCCTTCCCCACATGTATACCCACTATCCTCTGCTCTACCAGGCGGAATTGTTTCCAGGCCTCTCTAAATCAGTTCTCTCTGGCTTCCAAGCATTCGCAGATTCAGCTCTCTGGCCTTTACCACTCAGGCAGTGCTTCCTGCAAGAAGCCTTCCAGGATCCCCAGGCTGACAGCGCCCCTTCCTCTACACTCTTGCCATGCCAGGCATCCTCATTTGATTATAACTGCTTGGTGACTTGGCCTGCCCCACTGCATCTAATGTCTTTCCCTTTCCCATATCCCCAGACCTAACACCTTCCCAGCACACAGTAGGTGTTCTATCTATGCTTGTCTGGGGAGTGTTTCCAAAGCCCACGTTCCTCCTCTGTACATTGAGGCTCACAGCAGCCTGGTAGACAGCCTCTGGGCAGAGTCATGGGTCACCTCTATAAAAATCCAGGCCTTGCAGAGTGAGAATCTCTTGGTTTTCTGTGACTTTGCTGAGACTGAGATACTGGGAACCCCATGATAGCCCATCTGGATGTGTGCAAATGTAGAAGTCAGAGTTTTTTATTGCTCTTTTATGAGTCTTTAGACAGTTCCCTCTAGAAATAGCAGACCACAGCAAGAACCCAGGAGTGTCCAGGGCTCAGCAAGGGACCAAAAGGGATGCAGGCGTGGCTCCATGACTTGCTGCTTGACCCAATATTGGGCCAGAGAAGGTTTAATGGAGCTCTGACTCTCCAACCTGAAGAATGGCTCATAACCCTCCCCAGCTTTGCTCCTTGGACAGAGCCCTGGTTCCTCCAGAGTGGGCCATGGAGGGTGTGGTGAATATCTGAACTCCATCTGAACCCAGCCGGGTGTGTGTGCTTGTGGAGTCCAGAGGCTGCTGATGGAGACAGCACTGGGTGTGCGTGACAGGCCCAGGTTCAAGGCTGAGAGCTGCCTCTTCCTTGTCAAGCATTTGTGAGCAACTCTTGACTCTCCAAGTCTTAGTTTGCTCACCTATAAAATGGGAAACATAATACCAGAGTCGTAAAGAATGTAATGGAAGAGTGGAATTTAGAACGTGTTTGGGTGATTCAACCAGACTGCCAAGAAAGTTCCTCTGACTATATTAGAGAATTTAAATAAACACAGACTCTCTCAACTGATGAGGCCCTGACCTTGGCGTCAAGAATATACACAAGTGTGGACTCGATCCCTGCTTTCAAAGGTCTACAGTCTTGCAAGGGAGTCACAACTCGCACAGATCCGCAATCCCAGGAGCGTTTCCAGCGTGCTGTGTTGAGCTGAGGAAATGCAGAGGGGGTGAGGCCAGGTGCCAGAAACAGTCAGTGGGTGCCTGATGGAGGTAGAAGGGGCCTGGCTCATTCTTGAAGGAGAGGCAGGACTGGGGACAGCCGAGGCCTCTCAGGCAGCAGCTTGAGGACCAGTTCTGGGCGGTGGGACCAGACTTGCTCTGAGAGGGACCTGGACAACAGAGAGGCTCTTAGCTGTCAGTAGGAAATTGTTTCCCATTTCTAGAAATTTTATAGGGAGTGGAGGATGGGGAGTTGGAAAGCAAAGTCAAGGTCCCTCCCCCGACAATTCTACACAGGCCCAGGGAAGGGGGCCGGCACCTGCCTACCTTCCAGACTGCAGGCCAGAAGGAAATACCCTCAGGCCACTTTGAAGCCAGATCCCCACGTCTGCCAATCCCTGCTGCCTTACCCAGAAAAGCCCCTGCTTTCCTGTGGTGGCAGTGTGGCCTAGTCAGTGCTGTCTGGGGTGTCCCTGTCAACACTAGCAAGATTTTCCATCCACTAGACCACGCAAGTATTCTGAAGGACAGAGAACACCCACCCTCCAAGACCTTCTCATCGTCTGGCTTGATTTAATTTCCTGGTGTGTATATTTTTAATATACTCATGAGAGAGCCTGTTGACTCTTTTACTTTTGGAGTTGATGCTTTCATTCAGAAAAAAAAAATGGGGTTGGTCTCCCTTCTCCTCACTCTAAACCTTTGCAAAAGGCAGTGAGCAGGTCATGGTAGGGACTGAGCTGCTGGGTCCAGGACAGAGCAGGGGATGTGTCTGGTGCAGTGGGCGTGAGGGCCACAAACCCTGGTGTCGGGCCCCTGTAGGCCTAAGAGAGTTGACACCTCATGCGACCATTAGGATTTTGGGTGTCCCATCTTCAGCCAAGAGCAGGTCTTTCTCTCTCTTCCTCAGTTTCCCTCTTGCTGTCCCCTTCCTCACCTCCCCCACCCCACACAGGAGGTGTTCCCTGCAGGAGTGAGCTCTACTCTGAGTGTTGGCTTGGCTTGAGGGAAGGCGCCAAGCAACAGGTTCAAGGGGTCCCTGGCTGCATAGCTGGCTTCCTTTCGAAATTCTTTAGCTTGAGAATGTCCTCAATAAAACCAGACTAGGATTGGAGCACAACTCTTAAGTAACACTTAGCTCCTGAGTGAAACCAGACAGCATGTAACGCTGTTGGTTCCACGTGGGGAATCTGGTGTTTAAATCAATTTGGAATTCCATTTGGGCGGAAAGTTAGGCTCCACCTTTGAGACACTGAGGCTGGGTGGGTTGGCCAGTGGGGGCTGGGAGTGCCAGTTGTGACAGAGATGGGGAGCTGCCACAGGGATGGAAAAGCCGGCAGGGAGACACAGCAAATGGGGAAATGGATATAGAAATCCAGTTTGGAAAATCACATTATGGGACAGCTCAAGCCAACCTGGGTTCAAATCCCAGTGCAAACCCTGAAAAGCAAACGATTTACTGTTTCTGAGCTTTGAGACAGTAAATAGCCTCTTTTGAGCCTTCTTAAGAAAGAGGAAAAAAAAAGAAAAGGAAGGAAGGAGAGAAGAAGGAGAGAGGGAGGGAAGAAAGATTGATTCGTACCCCTTTTAGGCTGCTATAACAAAATAACTAAATGGGATAGTTTATAAACCACAGAAATTTATTTCTCGCAGTCTGGAGGCTGAAAATCCCAAGGTGAAGGTGGACTGGTGTCTGGTGAGGACCTGCTTCTGGCCCGCAGATAGTGCCACTTTGCTGAATCCTCATACGATGGAAGGGATGAGGGTCTCTCTGGTGTCCCTTTTATTGGGACACTGATCCCATTCACGAGGGCTCCACCTTCATAAGCTAATCACCTTTCAAATACCACCTGCTAATGCCATCATCTTGGGAATTAGCATTTCAACACGTGAATTCTGGGGGGAGAAAAACATTCAAGGAAGGAAGGGAGGGAGGGAGGGAGGGAGGGTGGGAGGGAAAGCATCCTCTCTTCTCCAACACTACATGTTTTATTTAAAGTTGTATTTTTAATTCCTGGGAGGGTGAGAGTGAGTGATTACACACCTGTGCTCGATCACTGTTAATTTGTATTGTATCTACTTATCAAGCTCCATGTTAGTTAAATACCCATTACCTTAGAACCCTAGAACAGGCCTCTTTATCTGCTGGACCATCATTTCACCATCTAACAAAAGTCAATAAGAGACAGAGTTGCTTTTTCTCAAGAGTCCACAGGGTGGAAAAGAAAGAGCAGGTGTGTTAGATTCTACAGACAAATCAAATCTAGAGCGAAGGCCAGCCAACTGTATGAACAGGTTTCTTCATGCAGTCGTTCCATTGGATGTCCAGGTATTCCCTGAGCCCTCTAGATCTCAGTCTTCTCATCTGTAGAGTAGTGGGTTTTCACCAAGGTCCTACACTGAGGTTGGGAGGATTATATACGGCAATGTAAGTGAGGGTGGGCCAGGTAGTGGCATCTCTTCAACAGCCTCCCAGGCATGCCCAGAGCACAGCTAACAGGGGAGGGGAGAGGAGCTCATTCTAAGAAGATTGGTGAGTAGCCTGCTGTGTGTTCTCTGGGATCTGCTATCGGGGCTTGTTAGTGGAGAGAATGGACTGTGCAGTCAAACAGGAGAGAGTTTAGAGCCCTTCTCTGCCTCTAATGACCACTTTGGGCAAGGCTCCTAATCCCTCTGAGCCTTAGTTTCCCCATCCACGAAGCATCTCTGTGTGGCAGGCACACTTAGAATGAGGCCAGGCATGTAATAAGCATCCACCGACTGACGAGTTGCTGCCTCACCACGGCCCTGAATCACATGTAACCAGAAATTCAGAGTCAAAATAAGAGTAAGAACGACAGAGTCGCCTGCTTGTTTTAGATTTGGCTGCAAGTGATTCACTGAAGCGCATGACACCATCCCTGGGCACCAGGTAGAGGACACGGTGAAATTTTAAAGGAAGCTTGGCTAAAGACAGAGTGATTAACTGCTCACGCAGGTCCTTCTTCCTTTCCTCTTCGAAAGCCACGAAAATCTAGCCAACTAGATGAAATTGTCATTATGTTGCACTGACACCCAACCCTGTTCCCATTAAATGCATTCATTAGCTAGTAAAAGTTCAATAAAGCCCCTTTTGATAGCTACTCACTTCTGCCCCCTCTCTGCTTTCCCTATCAAAAGACACCCCCAAGTTTCCATGCAGTCGTCAAGCCTTCTCCACCAGTATCTCCCCAAAGCATTACTTCCGAGGCTGGAGCTCCTGCAGAATGGAGAAACCGCCTTTAGAAAGGAATAAATAGGGCCCATCTAGACATCTTTCTTGCCATGGCTCCACCGAGGACTGAAGGACAAAATGAAGAGGCTCCTGAGACTTTCTTTAAATGTTACTTCAACTCTTAGCTCCTCTTTGACAGCAAATGGATTTCAATGATGCCAAACCCATGAGCAGGAAACATGGAATTTATGCCTTAAATTTCCCCCACTCACCAGTGATTCGGGTCTGTTTACGCCGCCAACAAATCATTGCACTGGTGACGTTAAGGCACAGGGAGCCATGGTTTGATTTCTCATAGAAAAGCTCCCCATTCAGGGCGGCTCTCCAGGTGTGCTCTAGCACAAAGGCTCTGATATTCTGATGATTTCTCATTGAAGCCCAGAGTCAATCATACAGCTTTTGAGGTCCCTTCTGCCTGCCATGTTCTGCCCCACTCTGCCTGAATGCAGTGTCGCTGTGGGGGAAGCCTGTGGAGGTCAACACC
Organism: Cebus imitator; assembly: GCF_001604975.1. NCBI lineage: Eukaryota > Metazoa > Chordata > Mammalia > Primates > Cebidae > Cebus > Cebus imitator. Next base: position 2,748,785 of record NW_016107359.1, read on the forward strand.
AGAACCGTTGGGCCACTGGCTAGCTGAGGTGGCCTTGGATGGGGCCTCACTCTGCTTTCACAGGGTTGCTCTGGGGATGAAATGGAAGGTGAATTTCCTAGGAGCCGTGGATGAAAGTTGTCACCGTCTTGTCTGTGCTGTCTGTCTGTTTCTGCCTGCTTGCTTCTTTGATGTTATAGTCTGAATCACAGCTGATGGTCATGCTAGAAACTTTTAGAATGTTCTTTCTGCTCAAAGGACTAAATATTAATTTCTGTTACCTACATTTTTTCCAGGAGGATTTGCTTGTGCTTATCTGCATAGTGAGCCTCCAGATTCTATGGGAATGAACTAAAGAAGCTTCTGGCAAGGCTGGCAGCCCCTGGAGACCCAGGGCATGAAGAAGGAAGCCCCTCCATCTTCTAAAGATGGTTGAGAGATACCCAGTTTGGCTGGAAGAGTATCACTGTAACTGGTTCAATTATATTAAAACACAGAATTCCGTGGTCTTAATCTGGTTTCTGTTCTGGAAGCAATGATGACATATGCCGAGCTCTTGGCTGAGAAGATCTTTATGTTTCTCTGATAAACCTTGGGTAATAGGCCAGGTGTGGTGACTCATGTCTGTAATCCCAGCACTTGTGGGAGGTTGAGACAGCTGGATCACCTGAGTTCAGGAGTTCGAGACCAGTCTGGCCAACATGGCAAAACCCCATCTCTACTAAAAATACAAAAATTAGCTGGGTATGGTGGTGGGGGCCATAATCCCAGCCATAATCCCAGCTACCTGGGAGGCTGAGGCAGGAGAATCGCTTGAACCCGGGAGGCAGAGGTTGTAGTGAGCCAAGATGGTGGCACTGTACTCCAGCCTGGGCAATAGAGTGAGACTCTGTCTCAAGAAAATAAAAAAAAGAAAAAAATCTTGGGTAATTATGGCAGAAGGTGAGCCTCGTGTGCCTCTGGAGAAATGGCTGCAATATGGAGAAAACTCTTACCCTCCACCTCTGATCCCCCTGCTGCATAGCGGGTATGCTTGACAACGTTCCCAGAACCTTATTTCGTTGAAAGTAAGAGTTGTGGAAAAAATACAACAACCCCTGCTAATATTAAAAATAGCTAATAATTTACACATTACGAAATATATGTTATTTAATTTTCACAAAAGCCCTGTGAAATAGTCATTTTTATTCTAAATTGTGCCCAAGCTGAGAGGAGGAAATGGCAGCTGAGAGCATCCCACGCCGGCTGTGTGATCCAATTGGTTGTCTTTGTGGCATCAAGGATCCCGCTGGGCTCCCTGATGTGTAGGACTGAGCCTTGGGAAGTAGACACGCACATGCCTTCATCCAGGAGGGAGGCAGTGGGTCAGACAGGGAGGCCAAGTCACTATTAGCTCTGCTTATGTGAACCTGAAGCTGTGGTGGTTCAGGAAGGTGCTCATCAGCTTTCCTGATGCCGGACGTGGACCGACAATCCAGCCTCAGCCCTAGACATGGCCACCTGGGAGGGAGGCAGAAAGGAGGAAATGGGGTTGGTTCAGTAACCCCATGACCAAATAGGGGGCCCTAGGCTGGCCCTCCCACTGACGGTGGGAAGGTGAGGGAATCTCTCCTCTCAAAAGCTGTTCATGGCTCACACTTGCATATGGAAGGGAAGTCTGCACATCTTAGCTGTTTCTGAGCCAGACCTGATTCTACCTTTCCATTTGCAGATGTGGAAACTGAAGTCTGGAAAGAGGTGTCCAAAGATAATAGAAAAGAAGGCATCAGACTAGGTCTCCGGTCCCAAACTCAAGGCTATTCAGGTGCTGCCCTATCCAGTCCTTGGCCCTGGCCTACAAGACCCTCGCCGACCAGTCAAGGCCCCCCCGCACTGCGCATTTCCCCAGGGACAGGGCTGTGTGTCTCTGCATCCCCGATGGCTGCCCAGCACAGGCTGATACCCTGGGCTCCATACATGCTTACTGGATGGATGGATGGATCTGACTCGGGGAAATGTCTCTTCCTCAGCAGCTTCCTTCACACACGTGTCCAGGGACAAGGCTTCTTCTCTGGGACCACGTCCAGAAACCAGCTTTCGGGCTAGGAGGGCTGGTGGTCACCTAGGGCTCTGGGGAAGGTGGTTAGCAGGGAGGAAGCAGGGACAGAAAAGGAGTGCTCTTTGTCTTTGGGTGCAAATAACGGAAATGGACTCGGGGTGACTTAAGGCAGAGGGAGGACTCAGGAAAGGAATCCTGGGCATCCACAGAATAGAAGCAGAGCAGAGCCTCTGGATCTACATAGCTTCGGAGACCTCAGAAGATGGAGTCGGTGGGAGGTCTCTCTGGAGTGCGCAGTTCTGGTACACCCGGACGCCAAATAGCCAGTCTTGGTGGGTTTCATTTCAGTTTCAAATCTGCAGAAGAGAGACTGTGATTGGTCCAGCTTAGGTCACGTGACCACTCCTGGCCCAACCAGCTTTTGCAGTGCTGCAGGATGCCACTTGCAAATCTTGGGAGCAGTCCAGAGAAAGGGAAGGCCTGTTTCATGGCAGGATGTTGATGTCTAATACTTCTTGAGTCCCCAGTTATAGTGTCCATTCCTGGAAAATGCAAGCTGTGGCTGACGTTTTTATATCTGAAATGCCTCTCCCAGAGCAAAGCAAATTTGCTTCAACCCCAAAATATAGGCACGGGAGCCCTAGAGATTTGGCAAGGGGATGTGAGAGCTTTTCTTTCTCTGTTTCCATAACTGCAAAAACCTACAACTTAAGGTACTATACGGGCAGAGCAATGTAATCTATTTTATAGACAGACCAGTCAAAACATACATTTCACTGGCCCTGGGAGCCAGTGTAAAAAATCCATGTGGCTTTGAATTGAGGGAGAAGTGGTGTGTGTGTGTGTGTGTGTGTGTGTGTGTGTGTGTGTGTGTGATGTCTTCAAAACCCATCAACACATCCAGACAGGCATGGGCACCGATAAAGGAAATCACACTTATTATTTGAATGTATGCCACTTGGAAATGTTCTTCATTATTAATAATAATTAATAAATAAATGGTTCAGAGAGTTCTAATTTTCTCTTGCTATCAGAAATTAGCATATTTTTTCAGTTTTCCTAAATTGCTACCTTTTTGATAATGTGTATATAATTACTGATTCCACCCAAACTCACTCTTTGTTCGGCTGACTGACTTTGCCTGCATGCTGTCAGATGCTGGTGAGGTTTTTTAAAGAACTGTTATGATTGATGTAATTAAACCAAGATAAGACGTACATTTTACTTTTCCTCCCCTTTTCTTTTCTTCTTCCCCCCCTCATCACAGCAGAGTTGAGGGAGAGGGAGAGACACAGAGAGAGAGAAAGAGAGAGAGAGAGAGAATTAGTTGTCTCTGATTTGCTGGAGGTGCTTTACCAGAATGCACCATATCTGCATTTTGCTCAAAGAACTTAATAAAACACCCACAGCAAACTTCAGGCTGCATTGTTCTCGTCAATTACTGTTGTGGCCTCCGGTTTCTCCTCGTTAATTGCTGTGAGCAGGGAAGCTTTACTCAGTGTGCAGTGTACCCAAGCATGTATGGAGTTTAATGAATCATACTAACTCTGCACTCCAAGCAATTAGGTAAATCTAGCTGTTAGTTAGTGAGGCATAAAATAAATTTAATCTCTCTTCTAAAAAATCAATTATAGTGCTGTAATGTATAATTCAATTTGGGTCATGCTACATAAATTTTCTGTTTTTAGTATGTTTTTAAACTGGTTGTTATTCGATTTTGCAAGCTCTGTGTGTGTGTGTGTGCATGGTGTGTGTGTGTGTGTGTGTGTGTGTGTGTGTGTGTGTGAAGACTGAAGGATAAAGGAAAGGGGAAATTCCAAGGAAGTCTGGATTTATTAAGGAAACTGTGTCTGGAAGGTTCTCTGTCCATTTGATTCTGTAAGTATTACTTGAGCTCCTACTGTGTGTGTACAAGCTTCATGGAAGATAGAAGGTACAAAAAATTACTGCCTTCAAGGAGCTTATGATCTAATTGATACTGCAAGACCTAATCAAGTAGAAAATTAGAAAATAATCGGTGAAACTGGTGGGGTCACACACAGGTAATATATAGAGATTGGAGAAATAATTGGGGCTTTCGAATCTGGACACCTGGGCTCCAATTTAAACTCTGTTACTGACTAGCTCTGTGACCTAATACAAATGACAACCTGTCAGCAACTTAGTTTCCTCATTTGTAAAATAGTCTCAATGGTTGCTTTCTCCCTGTGCTTTTGAGATAGATTGGTGTAATACCGGCTGGGAGCACACTTTTTCGTATTTTGAATCTGCTACCTGACTAGAGAAGAGTGGATGGCAGTATCTGACGTCTCCAACTCCCAGTAAGCACCTGAGGAGGGTGGAGACCACGTCTTTTCTTCTCCTGCTTTGTCCTTGGCACATGGCCCAGTGTGCAGACAGAATGCCCAGATACAGAAACAGCAGCATGAGAAGTGAATGGTACAGGTCTGGATGGGTCAGAGAGGGGACAATTAAAGATTTAACCAATGATAGGTGATTTGTCCAGGGCCACTTTGCATCATGTTCTATGTTCATACTTTTTTTTCCCCCCAAGACGGAGTCTCCCTCTCTCGCCCAGGCTGTCGTGCAATGGTGCAATCTCGGTTCACTGCAACCTCTGCTTCCCGGGTTCAAGCAATTCTCCAGCCTCGGCCTCCTGAGTAGCTCGGATAACAGGAGTGCGACACCATGCCTGGCTAATATTTTTTGTGTTTTTAATAGAGACGGGGTTTCACCATGTTGGCCAGGCTGGTCCCTAACTCCTAACCTCATGATCTACCCACCTCAGCCTCCCAAGGAGCTGGGATTACAGGAGTGAGCCACCGCTCCTTGCCTATGTTCATGCTTTATAAAACATCATCTCTGGTCCTCAGAATAGCCCTGCGTGGCTCTTCTTAGATGCAGGTGAGGAAGCTGACCCTCACTGAGGTTAATCCACTTGCCCGGGGCCACACAGTGAGCAGGAGATGGAGTGGAATTTGAACTCAGGACTCCCTGTTCTCTTGATAGACAGGGTTAGGAAAGATGAGAGAAGGCCGGAAGGAGTCTAGAAGTCACACCAAAGTGCTTCTGCTAAGATTCTGAGCCTAGAAACTCCCTCCCAAGGAAGCCTCCAGAAAGCTCTTTCATCCCCCTCTCCCCACCACTCCCGCCTCCGTCTGCCCATTTGATTTTGTTAATGGAATTCTTAGGAAAAATTACACACCGTTACATTTCCTTGCTAATCTCCCAGCAACAGCCATGGTACCGAACATTATTAAAATAGTTAAGACTCCATCCCAGCTGTCTCTTTCCAATTTTCTTGCTTCTAGGGGGTGCTCAGCAAAGCGGTGAGCAGGCTTACCTCCTGAGCGCTTCTGCACCGCCAGGCCAGCACCGCGATCGAAGCCAGAGCTCCTGAGACCCCCAGGGCCACTTGGCGTGTGCACAAGCGCATACACTGTGCGGGCCACGGAGAGTGGACAAAGGTCTAGGGATTGCTGAGAAATGGGATTCTCAAACAGGGTCCTGCGGGTCTGCTGGGAGGCCGTGGGCAATCTGCTTCCCTCTCCAGGCCTCAGTTATCTTAAACCACCTGCTGGTTCCCTTACCAGCTCTGAGGCTCTCTCCGCGTGTGTTCTTTGTGACTCTAAGAACACTCTTGCCCCTGGCTGCGTTAGAAAATGGAGGCTCTGGGGTGCATGCGGTGTTACTATCTAATAAGCCGTGAGCTGCACAGCACCATCGGTTGACTCACTTTGCAGAGCCTATGGGTCATTAAAAAAAAAAATGTCTAAACTAGTGCGAGTGAAGTCGCTTCCACAAAATGATTCCCATCACAAAATAAGCCTCTAATTAGCAGAACATCTCACCCAGCTGAAGCACGACTTTCACAGACATATACCCAGTGATGTTAATTATGAAATGAATTTGCACATGCATGATTTATGGGTCTTTGACTTTAAAGAGAAAAAAAAATCAGCTGCCTACTTTACTTATGCTTTCTGCCCTCTGAGAGAATTCACGAGAGGGAGAGATACTGTGGACCGTTTCAGTGTTTCTTGGAATCTTAAGGTCCCTTTCAGTGACTTTTGTGCTTTGCTTACATCAATCAGCTAAATATTTATTGAATTCTCAATTGCCCAGCACAGAGGCGGGGGCTGGGGAAAATGGGGATTCAGGATGAGTCACAGTTCTGTGCTATGTTTAGATGAATTATGTCCCCTCGGAGGGATCTTGTAAGAACACAGGGTCTACCTTCCTAATTTTGCAGAGAAGGAAACTGAGGCCAGAAAGGAGACTACATCCCTGGGAACAGTGCAGTAACTCAGGAGACTCGGGACTGGTGGCCCAACTCTGGCCTCATGTCCCAGCTGGGTGATTCCATTACATCCCAATCAATAATAACAGCACTTTGCCAGGCCCTGGAGCAATAAGGAACTTTTTTTTTTCTGGAGACGGAGTCTTGCTCTGTTGCCCAAGCTGGAGGGCAATGGAGTGATCTCGGCTCACTGCAATCTCTGCTTCCCAGGTTCAAGTGATTCTCTTGCCTCAGCCTCCCAAGTAGCTGGGACTGCAGGTGTGAGCCACCACGCCTGGCTAATTTTTGTATTTTTAGTAGAGACAGGGTTTCACCATATTGGCCAGGCTGATCTCGAGCTCCTGACCTCAGGTGATCCACCCGTCTTGGCCTCCCAAAGTGCTGGGATTACAGGCGTGAGCCACCACGCCCAGCCCAATAAGGAAGTTTCTAGTCCAGTGGGACAGATGAGACACAAGAACATGAGTGCATGTAGGCATGCGTGGGTGTACAAAGATGCACACACACGTGCATGCATTCACACTCACTCATACATGTGAAACACCCTGGCAGAACCTAAGAAGGCGAGTGAACTGCAGGCTTGCATCTGTTGAGAACAGAGCTCCAGGCACTCTGAAGAGGGGGTCCTTAGACCCATCCAGGAGCTCCTGGAGGAGGCAGTCCATGGTCAGGCCTAGGGAATTTAGACAGGTAGAGAGGAGGGGGAGCTCCTGCGGGAGACCAGTGTGGGTCAGGAGCATTTTGGAGGTGGGAGGAAGGCGCCTCTTGTCCATTTGTGTTCCCAGCGTCTCCTTTTGCCCATGTACCTCATCTTGCTGTGGTCAGCTGCGGGGCACGTGGCTGCAGACCCACAGCGAGTGACAGGGACAGCTCTTGGCCTTCTGAACTTCAAAGGGCATAAAGTACATAAAGCACTTTTGGAGGAGATGCTTGCTAGCTCCCTTTGATCTCCACCTGCGAGGAGATATACGGCAGGGAGGGGAGGAGTCTTGGATGCAGAGTAGAAAATAATGAAAGAGAGAGAGATGCTGAGAAGCAATTGAGGGAGCGGCAGGTATTGGTTGTCTGAGCAGGGTGGAGCCTCACCCCACGCTTCTAACCCGCTGTGTACCAAAGGAAGCTAGAAATGCCAAACCCGACCCCTTACATAGGCTTAGGGGAGGCACCATTCTCCGGACCACAACCGCATTCACAGCAGCACTGGGCTGAGGCAGGGCAGTAGAGTTTGGCTGGATGTTGTGTCTAAACAGAAAAGACCAGGGATTCTGTGGCATCCCCCCGCTGAGGGTCTCAGCAGAGCAGATATTACCTGTGCCTTCAAGACTCAGGCTGGCAGCCTGGCAGAGGAGAGGGCACAGCAGCGGGTGGCTGGCCTTAGCTATGTGTGGGTGGCAACCCCCACAGCCATTGCCTTCATCAGTGTTAGCTCAGCCCCTGGGAGGAAGGGGCCAGGAGAACCCTGACCTGACTGAGGAAACACTGCATTGATGGAGATGATAAGAATTGACCAGCTAATATTTCTGCCAAAGTAGATTCTAAATTGATTTAAGGTAATTGATTTAAGAGAGGCCAAGAGAGAGAGATAAGCACTTTAGTCTGTGGCCTAAAAGCTCCATCCTCAGTGTTTGCTTGAAGGGTGGTAAGCTGCAGAAATGGCAGGGGGGGGACTGCAGATGACCTTGTTGCCTGGGGAGTCTTGAGTGTCCCCAAAGCCCCCATAGCTTGACCAGGCCTTCTTTTAGGGTGGAAGGATGGAAAGATAAAGAGCCCTGGATACTCTAGGAGATAAAGCAGCTCTCGCTTTGCTGTGCCTCAAACTGGCTGTGTGACCATGGGCAAATGGCTCACCTCTCTGTGCCTTAGTTTCCCCATTTGAAAACAAAGGATGTAGGCTTGATGATCTCAGAGGCGCTGGTTTTCCATCTTCGGAGTGCCTGACAACGATGGGAGAATTGGGTTAAAATGCAGGTTTCCCGATCCAACAATCCTCAGAGATTTGTACTTGAGGGCCTGGGGTGACTTGAAGAACCGCTCTTCCCTCCCCGAAGAATGCCTTTCTGCTGCTCTGGCTTCACGAAACTTCCTTCTCCTCCCTCCTCCCTGCCTCCCCCTCCTTCCCCTCCCACTTCTCCTCCTCCTCCTTCTTCTTCTTTTCCTTCTCATGACTTATTTATTATCCACAGCTTTCTCCTGCTTACAAATTTAAAAGAAGACATAGTAAACATGTTCAAGCATAGCAGCATAGAAAGCAGAAAGCTCTTTATGCCTGTGACCCTCCCCCCAGATCACAATAGTGCTTCAGCTCACGATGGAAATTGGTGCAAGTTCTTTTAGGCTGACTGATGGCGCCATGAACGCCATGGCAACCCCTGCGACATGCACGTACACCTCTGGATGGCCTCCCGGAATTAGAAAATCTGAAGTAGCGGGAAGACCATGAAAAGGGAAGGATGATCAACTCCTGCGGCGCCTAAGTAACTTGAGACATTCTTCCGTTGTTTCTTATTCTGACTTCATTTGATAAGGCCATTGGCCTTTGTAACCGACCTTGGTCAACCTCATGACTCCAGACCCTACGACCCCCTCCCAGCTTTCAAAAAACTGCCCTAAACTGTAACTTCTGTAACATTCCACTGCCTTCCCCAAACCTATAAAACCGACTCCTAACCCACTGCCCTCCGCTGACTCTCTTTTTGGACTCAGCCCACCTGCACCCGGGTGAATAAACAGCTCACATAAAACCTGTTTGGGGAAGTCTCTTCATTCAGTGCATGCATTTTAATAATTGGCATACAAATAACTAAGGATAAATATATATTTTTTAAAAGTCTAGTTATACCATATGTATTATTTTATAATTTTTTCTCCCCAATGAACAGTGTATCTTATCCTCATTTCAGACCCCTATATGACAATGACCACGTTCTTTTTCACAGCTGCGTAATACTCCATAGAATTAATTCCCATTTAGGCATTGTCTAGTTTTTCACAGCCACAAAACGGCACTGCAACAAACATCTTGCACAGATGTCTCAATGTACTCACATAGGTGTGGGGTACATTCCTAGAAGCAGAATGCTGGAGGAAAAGGCATGTTTTATATTTAGCTTGTATGGCATTTCCAATTTGACCTTCAAAATTGATTTTTCCAACTTACTCTCCCACCATATTTTGTGAGTAGCTGTTTTTCCATACACAGCCTCTGCCAACCTGGGGTATTATCTATTTTTAACTCTTTGCCAAACATATTGGCAAAAGGATCTTTTTATTATTTCCTTTTTATTTTCCTTCATGACTGATGAGGTTGATCCGTTTGGGGCTATTCTTTGAAGTATCATGTCATGACCTTTGTTCATTCTTTTTCTCTTACGTAGGTTAACAAATCATGTTGCCAGGCGTTTTACACCGTTGAGAAGTGCAACAGTGCAAGAGACTCAGACAAACACGGGTGCCCTGTCCCCAGACTCCCAAGCTGTCCAGCTCTCAGGTTACAGCAAACCTGCTTTGAGCCCCGGGCTTTAAAGAGCACTCGCATCCCCAGAGCAGAACTCTTCATGAGGACCTGTGCTTTCCGCCATGTAGAAGGCAGGATCACAGGCTGTGTTTATCCAGGGCCTGCCCTCCTGGGGGGCACATGCTCTCAGGCTGTAACTGCATTCAGAAAGAACTTTGTTAAAGGATGATGAGGCCCCGCAGGAAGGGGTGTGGGTGAGGCACAGAAGCAGGGCTGGCCAGAGAGCTGGGCCCACAGGCAGAGCCCTGAGCTGTAGGCAGGTGGCTGAGGGTCAGGCCCCAGCTTCACAGTTGATTCTCTTTGAGACGCTGGTTTAAGTAGCCATGGCCCTTGGTTTTCTCACTTGTGAAAATGAAAACAGTGATATCAATGTCAAGGGCCTCTTGTGAGACTCCAGTGAGACTGTGTACAAATAAAACCGGAGCCTTCTCTAACTGTAAGTTGTGCGTTCTGAATGTTGATGCCAGAAATTCCACCACTAGATCATATCCCTAATGGCTTGTGTACAGCAAAGGCAGACTCCCTTCTGCAAGAGGCCACACCATCCTTTGTTAACTGTGCCACACCATCCTTTGTTAACTGTGCCACATGTAACACAGACAGTGGTTAAGAGCATGGGCCTTGGAATTGCAGAGAGCTGTGTTCAAGTTTATTTACTGGCTGTGTGACTCTGGGCAGCTTACTTAACCCCTCTGAGACACAATGTTCTTCTCCATAAAGTGGACATAACCACTTCTTGGTTTACATAAGGAGTTAATGAGCTATGTGTTGAAAGTCTGGAGCTAGGGAAGAGTTCAATAAATATTAGCTATGTTATTATCATCCTTAATCATGATAAATTATTAACAATCCTGATTTAACCACAATGGCAAGATGCTCTCTTCCTCTCTCATTGTGAGCTTGTTGTGAGAGGGCTCCCAGAGGACCCATCCCATCCCATCCCATTCATCTCTTATGTCATCAACCACAGAGTCCTGCAAGCCTAGATCCTGCTTCCTGGTGTTTGCTCTTGACACTGGGCTCCCTGTGAATGAGGAGAAGGTCCCCTTCATGGCATAATTTGATGAGATCTGAAAAAGTTTTCTGCTGCCTCTTCTTCTGCCATCTGCAGTGGTGATGGAGACCCCAGCACTCCTGGAAAGCCTCACACTAGAGTTGAAATGCGTATTTGATATCAGGAAACTGCTTCAGGACTCTCAGCTATGAAATATGTCCCACGGTGCTGGCCCCTGCCTTCTCCCTGGAAGATTGGGGCAGAGTGTTGAAACTCTCTGTGTCTCAGTTTCCTCCTCTGTGAAATGGGGGCGTAACAGTGCTTTCCTCAGAGGGGTGGAAATGAGAGAGAGCAGCCAGCATGGCTTAGCCCACAGTGAGTGCCTGCTAAGTGCCAACAGCCAGGAGTGGTGCCTCCTGGGGGGTGTTCTCCGCCCGGTCCTGGTAGATGCTCGGTCTCTGCGAGTTCCTTTCTCTGATGTCTTAGTCCACCTGGTCTGCTATAAAAAGAATACCATCGACTTGGTGCCTTGTAAACAACAGAAATTCATTGCTCACAATTCTGTAGGCTGAGAAGTCCAAGGTCATGGTGCCAGCCTACTCGGTGTCTGGTGAGGGCCTGCTTCCTCATCTGGAATCTCTTTCATAAAGGCACCAATGCTATTCATAAGAACTCTGCCCTCATGAGCTAATCACGCCCAAAGATCCCACCTCTTCATCTACTGCATTGGGAATTAGGTTTCAACATATGAATTTTGGGGGGACACAAACATTCAGACCACAGCATCTGACTTCTTACCCCCCATCCTCGACCTGAGTAGATTAGATGCCCTTACCCATCTCTCCCTGGAAGCCCTCTACACCTACCCCTGTGGTGCAGGGTGGGAGCAGAGGAGGGGGACATGGGGGTGGGGATGCTCATGTTGGATGCTCAGGAACCTCCCTGGAGGATCCTTCTGGGGCAGCACTTTTGCAATCAGGGCTGTGGGGGAGGCTGGGAAGCCTGAGGCAGGGCAGGAGGGCACTAGGGAGTACGGTGGGGAAGAGCTGCTCCGAGAGGAAGGGAGGGAAAGGGGGATGGGGGGAGGGGAGTGGAGAGAGGAGGGAAAGGGAGTGAGGAGGAAAGGGAGAAGGGAAGCAGGAAGGAAAAGGAAAGGGGAAGGGGGAAAAGAAGGGAAG
>NW_016107359.1:2761064-2774501 GCF_001604975.1 Cebus imitator
AGGAGGGAGGGGAAAGGGAAGGGACTTGGAAAATCCTGGCCACAGTGTCCTAGAATGGCTTCTCATCAGCTTTTCCCACCCAAGATGTGGCCCTTTGGGCTCATCATTTTCTGGACCTCAGTTCCTCAATCTGTAGAATGGGAACCCTGAAGTAAGGGGATGATGACTGCTCCTGGTGGCATTGGGAGACCAAAACCAGAGGGGATGGGACCACATGCAGAATTGCTGCTGAGGAGAGGAGGCTGCCGTGGGTGGGAGCCGGGTTGCTGTTTCCTGCACCCCAGCCCTGCTGGCTCTGTGGTTACTGGTATGAGCCTGGCACGTCCTGGCTCAGGGCCTTGGTACTGCCTGTTTCCTCTGCCTGGAAATCTTGTCTCTTCCAGGTAGGTGCATTTGTTTACCTCCTTGTGTTTGTGCTTGGATGTTATCGCCTCAAAAAGTGCTTCCCTGGGCACACCATTTAGCATATTGTGTGCAGATGCACACGTGCATGCACACACACATACACACTCACACACACACACACACACACACTCCCTATTCCCTCCCCCAGCTTCGTTTTCCTCTTAGCATTGATCACTGCTGGATACACTAATTACTTGTTTGATCGTTTGCTGTCTGCCAGTCTGTCCCCCCAATGACAATCTTCTCCTTATCTCTTGCCAGGTAACATACTTCCTGGAAATTTAGCAGCTTAAAACAGCCAGGCTTTTATAATTTCTCCCAGTTCTGTGAGTGAGGAGCCCAGGCATGTCCCAGCTGGGTGGCTTTTCTGTCCCACATGCTGTTAGTTGCAGGTGCTTTGTGACATTCAGCCAGTGGCTGGGCTGGGGCATCCAGGATGGCCTCACCGGCCTATCTGCTGCTTTGATGGGGACAGCAGGAAGGCCAGGCTCAGCTGGACTGCAGCATCTACACGTGGCCTCTCCAGCACATCTGGAGTCAGGCTTTTTCCATGGCGGCCCAGGGCTCCTAGATTGAGTGTTTTCAGAGGCACAGACAGAAGCTGCAAGTGACCTAGCTTCAGAACATCACTTCCTACTCATTCTATTGGTCACACAAGTCACGAAGACCAGGCTGGATTCACGGGGAACGGAGTAGACTCCACCTCTCAAAAGGAGGAATGTTAAAGGATTTGTGGCTGTCTTAAACCTACCATCACAGGCTTCACCAGGGCAGGGTCTTGGGCGTGTTTTGTGCACTGCTAGTTTCCGAGCACCTGGCACAAAGTAGGTGCTCAATAGACATATTGAGTGAGCAAATGACTGAACAAATGTAATCTTTACAGTCCATGCCAAGCCCACCTCTCCCTGGAAGTCCTCCACACCTACCCCAGGCTGTGGGTCCTCTCCCAGCTCAGCCTCCACCCCTCACCTGCTCTGCCCTCCCTCTGGGCCTGGGGCTCTTTACCTCTTTATAGAGATGACCCTAGAAACCAAGCATCGAGTTTCCTGGGGCAAGTGTGGGTTCTGCATCATGCAGAGGGGATTTGAACAGGAGTTCCTAACTGTGTGCATGGCATAGGTGCATTTTAATGTATAATGGTTCACAAATCACAACGTCCCATAAGGTAAATATAGCTATCCCTTTTATAGAAGAGGAAACTGAGGCCCAGAGAAGTTGAATCATTTTTCTCAGCTCACCCAGCCAGCCCGAGTCTAGCTCAGTGTCTCCACAGCAGCAGGTGCTCAGTGGCTCTGTGGACTGACTGTTCCATCCCTACACTGCTCATGTGAACACGAGGTGCCCAGCGCATGTGAACACGAGGTGCCCAGCGCATGTGAACACGAGGTGCCCGAGGCCTCCCCTTGAAGTTCCAGAGCACACTAAAGCAGGGCTTTGGGGCCTCACGTTTCCTTTCTCTCCCCTGGAGACCACTGAAATGCACTGGCAAGAGAGCTGGGTTTAATATTCATGAGCCAGCCCGGCATGAGTGATTAGCTGACTCCTGTTGGAGGAGGAGGAATCATTGAATAAGGTATTTACATAACAAGTTAATGCTGCCGCCACCGCCTCTGGGGCTCCTCTGCGGGTCTGTCCTCCACCCCTCTGCTTGCCCACTTTGTGCTTCTCCTCAGCTGTCTTGGATGGCCAAGGAGGAAGGGCAGTGGCTCTGCACCCCTCTGCAATTGGGGCTGCCGTCTGAAGGATGACATTATTTAGGGAACAGAATTCCCGTGCCTGGGAGAGCCTGTAATGGGATGGCTGGTGGCCTGCCACTGGGAGGCCGGACCCCTAAACAAAACCCTTCTGCAGACTCTGAGAGCTCACAAGGGGAGGCTGAGACTGGGTTTTTGACATGGGCCTTCTTCCCCCAAACCCTCAGGAGACCTCGGGCACATTCCACCCCATTTCCGGGCTTGTCTCCTTCGCAGCAACATGCAGGGCACCGGCCCGACCCTCTGCGGTCTAGGACTGAGTTCCAGCAGCCTGCTTGAAGGCAGCAGGCAAGGGAAGGAGCCAGCGTGCGGGGCCATTCGAAAGAGAACTCCTCTTGTGGCCCTAAAGGAGAGGGAAGGCACTGTTTCCATGCCTTCCTCAAGAGCTGCCTTTGAGGTTTCCTCTGTTCGGTGCTCACTTGGGGTCTGGGAATCAAAGGTTGTTAGCTCATAATCACCTCGTTCATGCCTGCCTGGGAGGGGTGCTGCGTGTCTGACCCGGGCACGAGGAACACCAGCCAAAGCCTTCTGGCTGCAGTTAAAAGGGCTCAGTGGCCTCTCCCTGAAGCTGAAGTACAAAGATGGGCCAGGATTTTCAAGGTGAATGGGAGGTATTAACCCTTGGGGTGCCAGCCCCACCGTAAACGCATTCATGACAGCATTATCTCTGTCTCTGGAATGGTGGATGCTATCCGGCAAGAGCCAGAAGAGCCTGGTTCTTCTTGCCCAGATGCAGAAGGGCAGACCCTGGAGAGCTGTACCTTTTCTCATTTGCATGACCTTTCCGCAGAGGGAGCAGGATGACAGAGCTCCCCTCTTAGGGCTTGTGTGAGGATGGAGTTGCTGTTTGTTACATGCTCAAAACAGATCTAACTCCCCAAGCAGAAACCTGGGATTTCTTCCGAAAAGATCGCGGGTCACAATTATCAACACTTGAGTTCTGGCCTCTTTTTGTAGACTAACCTCCTGAGAAAGCTTGGGTGCCTTTCGTGACTCTGAGCTTTAGTTCTTCACCTGGAAAATGGGATTAATGAGCCCGATCTCTCAAGCTTGCTGGCAGGACTAAGTGACAGTCACACTGGTAGAAGGCGCCCGGCCTTGGTACCTGGTACACAGTAGGTGCTCAGTGGGAGCATGCACGGATGCAGTATCAGGCCTGTGAGGGCCTTCCCAGGGGGAGGGGGACACAGATCCTGGAGAGGGAAGACCTAGGGCTCAAAACAGCTGGCTTCAGGTGGCTAAAGAGCCCTGAGGGCAAGAGGCTGCACGTCTATGCATTTTAGGACAGACCTGGGAGCATTGAGAAATATTACAACCAGAAGGATTTTAATCCAAAGTAAAGAGGAGCCCAAGCTGCCTGATGGTCAGGCAGCATCAGCAGCACGGGTGCCCTGTCACAGGACCTGTCCAAGCCTAGATTGGCTGGGAGGTCATGGAGGGGCTCCAAATAATAGAGAGGATGGAGGTTCCTGGGCTGGCTACCAGGTTCCTTCTGTGATGTATTACCTTGAGGTAGGCAGTGACTGCACTGTCTTGACTTCTTGTCACTCTCAGTAGCCATGTGGCAGCCCATGCTCCCTGCTGCTGTCCCCACCCCTTCCCATGCACCTGCCTCACTGCCCGTGGCCAGAGGCATCCTTCCAACACCCTCTAGAACATGTCTCTTCTCTCTGCCTGCAGGGAGTGGGGGACCCAGACTGCTGCACTTGGCAAAGGGGGCCCTCGATGCGCTGCCTCTGACCATCTCTGCAGCTCCTTGTCCTGCTGCTAGACAAAGAAGCAACACTTAAGGCCAAGTTTCTGGTCACGGACACCCTTGCTGCTTCTGTTCCCTCTGCATCACGACATATTCCAAAGCATCCTCATGTGGGCCACACTCTAGTGCCACTCAGACGTGTCCTCCTCCTTCACCCTTCATGGGGCACGTGTCTGAGTGGGGTTGGGGGAGGTCTGCTTTCCTCATCTCTTTTTTCCAGGGCAGGACCTCTGGGGATGGCCCCCTTGCCCACAGTACAGCCCAGTGTCAGGGCCTCGGGAATGGCTAAGTTCCCACGAGGCAGGGTTCTTGGGAAAGCCTTAGCTCTCCTCACAGTAAAGGCAGGAGCTTTTACTGTGAGGGGTCCCTGGCCTTGTCTTGTCCCCTCTCATGACTCAGGCCCAGATCTCAGCAGCACCCAGGCTGGAGGCAGCAAGCCCAGTGGAGGCCATGGCCCGCAGGTGCCCTGCTCTGCTTCCACAGGACATTCGGTCACACCGGGGGCTGTGAGAGACACGTTGCATCATCCCCTCCAATGCACTAGCCCTGCAGAGCAGCCTGTCAGCCTCATCTGACAGACGGAGATGGAGACCGAGGCTCAGAAAGCCACATGATGGCCCTCAGCCAGGGTCTTGGGGGCCAACGTCCAGGAGCAGAGCTAGATCAGATGAGGTGAGTGAGGCACTTGCCCCAGGGTGCGACATTTAAGGGGGTGCCCCAAAACCTGGCATTCAAATTATATTATTTCAATGCAATATATTTAAAAATGGAAAATTATGCAATAGATATTTTGCATTAAATTTGACCTTTTAAAATATTGCTTGGAGATATTATTCATCATCACTAGTGAGTTTCTGGTTTTCCCTAGAATTCCCCCAATACCCAGTGAAATCACTCATTTGCTTTCCCCTCATCTTGGCCCTGGAGCCTGTGTCCTCCAGGTGGCTGTGGTGCAGGAAGCTGGAGGGACTGAAGAGCTGAGGGGGGGACTTTGGCCTCTGGCTTTGTGGGATGTGGGGTGAGTGGGGTGGGGGGGAGGGAGGAGGAACCCAGGCTGGAGCTGTGCAGGGGGACTGGCTCCGAGTGTCTGAGAGACCCCTCTGACCTGGGATGCTGGAGGGGTCAGGGGAGCAAGGTGGCTTTTGATAAGCTGGGCTGTGAGGCAGAGGCAAAACAGACCTGCAGGAGCCTCTTTGTCCCCCAGTCCCTGGAACTTAGCAGACAGGAAGGATGCCGGAGCCAGCGTGAGGTTGGGGAGCATTGGGTGGCTGGGATTTCTGTAGGGTTTTTGAGAAGCTGAGGCCCAGGCACCCCTCACTTTCCCACCTCACCCCTGCTCTGCTCCCTGATGGTGTGGGAGGACCCCAGACTGTGAGAGGGTACAGGTCGGGTGGGGGTGGGTGGTGCCTGCAGGAAGCGCAGGGCCTCCCCGTCAGCTCTGAGCCGTGGCTGCAGTCAGCCTTGCGGGCTTCTGCATCATCTCATGGCATTCTCCCACAACTCAGGAGGACGGGGCTCCGTGTCATCCTTCCTGCCTTGCACGGATGAGGAAATTGAGGCTTGGGGAAGAGCAGATGCCCACACAGTAGGACAGGGCTGGGGCCTGACCAGGGCTTTCCTCTCTCTGAGCCCCTTCCTGTCACGCTCTCAGGTTGCCAGGGAATTCCATCACCCTCCCTGCTCCTGCCCACCCGACCCCAAACTGTCACTTCCACCTTTCCCTCTTCTGACTTTCCCAAAGTGAATATCATTATTAATATTATTTGCCTAATTAACACGTTGGCTGAATGACAGAAAACATGCAAACAGGTTTTGCCAAGGAAACTCTGTCTGATTAAAACTGCAGCCTGTCTAATTAGATGGAGATTTCTTCATTAGTTTCTCCATTTTAGATGCGCCTCCCCCCACACCCAGCTCCCACCCCTAACCCTGGAGGCCTTCTCCCTTGGCAATTCTGCTGCCCCCCTCCCCAAACCCTCTCACTGCCTGCACCTGTCTTCCTTAGCAAGCAGCTAATGGCAGGGCTGACCTGCTTTGGTGTGAAGTTGGCCAGAGGACAAGAGGACACTGCCCTGGGGGACACGTGCTGGCCCACCTTGCAGGCCTGAGAACCTCCTGGGATCACGGTCACACCTGAGGTCTGTTTAAGAGTGGGGGCGTCCAAGTTGCTAAAAGTGTCTTCATTGAGAAGCCCCATTGACAAAGCAAAGCAAAACAATATTTCCAGATCCTTTCAATCGGATGTCATTGAAAGCAGAATGCACACTTGATAACGAAAGTAGGGTTAGGGAATGTTGTTTGTGTACCTACTATGTGTCAGAACTTGCAAGCGTTTTCTTATCTCCATAGCAACCCTTCGAATGAAGTTATCACCATTTTGCCAATGAGAAAATTGAGGCTTAAAGGAGGTTGGCAGGGAGTGGAGGGTAGACTCAGATCCAGCCCATTCCAGCTCCCATATGCTGGTTTCTCCCTCTCAGGGGCTCCTTTGTGGTGCCCAGAAGCCCTCACCCTCCTTCTTCCTCTTCCCTTCTCTTCCTTTCCTCCAGCCAGTTTTTCAGGAAGCAGGAGGTGCTGCATGCTGGGTGTGGCCGGGAAGGCCAGGGCAGGCCAGCGAGGTACCAAGTTCAAGTTCATTGGTGCCTCAGGGCTGGCCCCTTCAAGGGCCTCAGGAATGTGTCCTGGGATGACAGAGGTGAGTGTGGAGGAGGAGACACTAGACGCACGATGACATGTGAGGTCACGCACAAATAGGGGTGAGGGTGCTCGGTCTGGGAACAGCAGGCCAGTGATGGATTACCTGGACAAGGTGGGGAGCCCATCGTCTTTCCTGTCTATACCATGCCAGGGAACTATGCAAGGTACTTCATGTGCACACATGTCTGCTCTTTACAGCAAAGTGCTGCCATCTCCAGTTTTGTTTTTTTTCTGAAACGGAGTCTTGCCCTTATTGCCCAGGCTGGAGTGAAGCGGCATGACCTTGGCTCACTGCAACCTCCACCTCCCAGGTTCAAGCAATTCTCCTGCATCAGCCTCCCGAGTAGCTGGGATTACAGGCGTAAGCCACCAAGCCTGACTATTTTCACTGTATTTTTAGTAGGGATGGGGTTTCATCATGTTGGCCAGGCTGATCTGGGACTCCTGACCTCATGATCCGCTGCCTGACTCAGCCTCCCAAAGTGCTGGGATTACAGGCATGAGCCATTGCCCCGGCCCCATCTCCACATTTTATAGATGAAGAAACTGAGACTCAGAGATGTTAAGAAATATGGGCAAGATCACACAGCTAGCAAGTGGCTGTGCTGCTTCCTGTAGAAATAGAAGCAAACTCCTCCCTCTGGTGACTCCACGGTGGCACAATGAGCAGTGATTAGATGGGTGGGATTCAGCTCAGAACAACACAAGAAAGGTTCTGACCACTGTGAAGTGGGCTGCCCCAGGATGGAGTGAGCTCCCGTCGATGAAGCTGTGTTAGCAGGGAGCAGACCATCTTCATTGGGAATCTGAGAGGCAGGAGCTGGCATCAGAAGGCTGCTTTCCTCTGGCAGCCTGTTCATTCTGCAAAGTTTTTAAATTTTATTTTATTTTATTTTTATTTATTTATTTATTTATTTTTTTGAGACGCAGTTTCACTCATGTTACCCAGGCTGGAGTGCAATGGCGCGATCTTGGCTCACCGCAACCTCCGCCTCCTGGGTTCAGGCAATTCTCCTGCCTCAGCCTCCTGAGTAGCTGGGATTACAGGCACGCGCCACCATGCCCAGCTAATTTTTTGTATTTTTAGTAGAGACGGGGTTTCACCATGTTGACCAGGATGGTCTCGATCTCTTGACCTCGTGATCCACCCGCCTCGGCCTCCCAAAGTGCTGGGATTACAGGCTTGAGCCACCACACCCGGCCAATTTTATTTTATTTTATTTATTATTTTTAGACAGAGTCTTGCTCTGTCACCAGGCTGGAGTGCAATGGTGCCATCTTAGCTCACTGCAACCTCCACCTCCCGCATTCAAGAAATTCACCTGCCTCAGCCTCCCGAGTAGCTGGGACTACAGATGTGTGCCACCAAGCCCAGCTAGTTTTTTTTATTTTTAGTAGAGACAGGGTTTCACCATGTTGGCCAGGATGGTCTCGATCTCTTGACCTCATGATCCTCCCACCTTGGCCTCCCAAAGTGCTGGGATTGCAGGCATAAGCCACCGCTCCTGGCCTACTCCACCAGTATTTACTGAATACCTGCTATGTGCCAGGCACTGGGTCCGTGGTGAGCAGGGCAGGAGTGCTCACTCCTCGTGGAGCTGGCCAGCTCAGTGGCAGGACTTGACTTCAGCAAACTGCCCCCAAGGCTGGGCCTTTCAACACTCTCAGGGGTGTCCATCTGCCCAATTGTCCCACACCCATCCCTCAGGACATTCCACCCAGTCTCTTGGGACCCAGGACTGCTGTCACTGCCTATCAGGACCTGCCAGCCCCACTTCAATTAATTGATTCAAGAACCATTGAACTTGGGGGCGGGGGTGGGGAGGATGAAGAGGAGTGGGCTAAACGTTAGAAGTGTACAGTAAGATAGAAGGAATAAATACAATGTTTGACAGCAGAGTAGGATGACTCTGCTTAGTGTAGGTGCCCGGGTGATGGGCACTTTATAAACCCTGACTTGGTCACTATGCATTGTATACATGTACAAACTTTCCCATACATTTACACACGCACACAAGAATCGTTGAACTTAGGGCAGAAGAGAGACAGTGTGGGTGGGATGAGCTGCTCCTTCCCGTTCTTCTCCTCCCACACCACATCAGCCGCAAATGATGGAGCAGGGCAATTTGCCATGCGGGGGCTCCAGCAGGCTGCTCCCTGGGCACACCCAGTGAGACAGCAGGTGGCCTGGTGGGGCTGGGGGAGACACGTGGGCACAGCTGCTTTGTTCATAGAGGAGCCCGACTTATCAATTCTCTGGCCCAGGTCATTGTGAAGCATGTCGGTTGGAGTCCTGTGTCTGAGGATGGCGAGGCAGGAGACCCTGGCCCTTGCCCTCGAGGAGCTTCTAGTCTAAGTGGAAAAAGAAGCTTATTTCCTTTGACTCCTTCAACCCTCCTGTGAAAAGAGCCCTGGCCTTGGGTTTGAATCCCAGCTCTGCCGTTTGTTAGTTCTGTGACCTTGGGTGCGTGCCTTAATCTCTCCGAACCTCGGTTTCTTCATCAGCGAAATGCAGAAACGATAAAGCCACACAAGCTGGTTGCACAGATCGAATAACCATGTGAACAGAGCACCCAGTGTAATCCCTGGTAGATAGAACAACCCCATCTCAGGACCCAGAGTTCACACGCACAGTAGCGGCGTTCTAAGCTCAGGCTTACGTCTTCATCCCCGGGAGTGGGAGGACACTGACTTTGACCTGCCACGGCTAAAGGTCCTTCCCAGAACCCCCAGCTTCCACCCAGGTCTAACCTGTTCCATGTTCCGGTTCTCCCACTGATGGGCCTTTGCCTTTAGGTGTTCCAAAAGTCCAAATCCTCCTGTGGGCCTGGGAATGCCTGGTGGCTTCCCAAAGCCTCGCTGTGCTCTTCCGACAAATGGGCACGTCCTGCACTTCCAGAGATGATTGAGGCATATTGGCCAATTTTACCAGGAAGCCCATGACCTGCAGGGAGCATGGTCGGAGGTGGGGAGACAAATCTCATTAGATAGCTCCAGTTCCGTCGCCATGGCAGCCAGCACCCGCGCAGGCCAGGTGGATTTTATTACCGAACTTGGAAAACTTCACTGCGGCACCAACAATGAATCTTTATTCTGTTGTTAATAGCGTGTCTCTTATTAGCATGTATCTTTTCCCCTTCTTAATAACCTTTACGTTTCCAAGCCGCATTTATAATTAAGTCATTCATCCCTTACTGGAATTTCTTGTTTTTCAGAAACAGCAAACCAGAGGTCCCGCCTGGCTGGCGTGAATGGAAGGGCACAGGCTCTGACCACATTGCTTTGGGAATGTCATTCTAATTATGGGATCCTGACCCAGCAGCGTGCTGATAAGCTCTGGGTTGGAGTCGTCCTATCTCAGAGGAGCTCAAAACCTGCCCAAGGCCTTTTCTTGCCCTCTACCACTTTCCTGCCAAGCAATTAGCCTCCAGGGGTAGCTGAGAGCGGGATACTGGAGAAGCGGGGTGCCCAGGGGTTGCAGTGGGGACAGCCAATGGGCTGGGGATGCCCCCTGTTATGTTTCCACGGGAAGTCTGTCCAGATTGTCATTGCCTCCCTTCCCTTTGATGTCAGAGTTGGGGTCCAGCCTGTATCATGGGGAATAGGAAGAGCTTTATTGGTTGACCCCTGGGCTTCTGTTATGGGTTGAATTATGTCCCTCCTCACACTCCACATTCAGATGTTGAAGTCCTAACCCCCAATTCCTCAGAATGTGACTGTATTTGGAGATTAGGGTCTTTAAAAATGTCACTAAGTTAAAATGAGGTCATTGGGGTGGGTCCTTATCCAGTAAGACTGGTGTCCTTAGAAGAAGAGGAAATTGGAACAGAGACACACAGAGAGGAAAGACCACGAGAAGACACAGGGTGAAGACAGCCATTCACAAGCCAAGGAGCGGGGTCTCAGAGGAAACCAGCCCTGCCGACACCTTG
The DNA here is from genome assembly GCF_001604975.1 of Cebus imitator. NCBI lineage: Eukaryota > Metazoa > Chordata > Mammalia > Primates > Cebidae > Cebus > Cebus imitator. The sequence goes on from NW_016107359.1 coordinate 2,771,609, forward strand.
ATCTCAGGCTTCCAGCTTCCAGCACTGTGGAAAAATTAATTTCTACGTTTAGGCCATCGGATCTGTGGCATGTTGTCACAGTGGCTCCTGAAGACTCAGCTTCCTTCCAGCTCTGGTTCATCCACAAGTGTGCTTTCAGGCATTCCGAGGGCCCAGTGGGGGGAAAGCCAGATCTCCAGGCTCCTGGCTCAGGGTGTGTTTAAGAGGCAGGGCCGGCCGGGCACGGTGGCTCACGCCTGTAATCCCAGCACTGTGGGAGGCCAAGGCAGGTGGATCATGAGGTCAAGAGATCGAGACCATCCTGGTCAACATGGTGAAACCCCGCCTCTACTAAAACTACAAAAAATTAGCTGGGCATGGTGGCGCGTGCCTGTAGTCCCAGCTACTCGGGAGGCTGAGGCAGGAGAATTGCCTGAACCCAGGAGGTGGAGGAGCAAGTGAGCCGAGATCGCGCCATTGCACTCCAGCCTGGGTAACATGAGTGAAACTCCAAAAAAAAAAAAAAAAAAAAGAGGCAGGGCCCTCTCTGACACAAGTATGAGGGGCAGAAAGGCTTCTCTTCTTCAATCTCCACTAGGTTCTGGCCCCCGTGTCTTCTAGAGGCAGGGACCTGGGCAGGGCATTCACCAGAGGCTTTGACAGGGAGTCCAGGCCTAAACCCTGGAGGCAGAGCTGGGAGCTCTGTCGCCCCAGCTTCCCAGGGAGCACCAGGACCCAATGCAGAATCAAGACCTGGCATCAGCACAGATGCAGGGTATGGTCGGGAAGGGCATGGAAGCTTGGGGTCTGCAGTGCCAGGCATTAGTCACAGGAGAGCTGGCATGAGGTAGGTGGGCAGGCTTGAAGGTCTAGACAATGGATAGATACCAGAGACTCGTAGTCCATGTCTCCTTCTTGCTGTCCCCAGGATGTCACCTCCCTCTGCCCGCAATGCTGAACTAACCCCTTAATCTTTTACTTCGGACCCATCAGTGACTCATCATTGCTTTTGGCGTGACTTATCAGCGGCTGGTCCATCTGCCTCCTCCTTCCCCTCCAGGGTCATTTCGGTCACTCTTCCTGCCTAACAACTAAACGTTTCCCATCGTAACATGTGATTTTATACTTCATTTACCTATCCATCCCCCATCCATTAATTCATCCATCCGTCCATCCGTCTACCCACCCATCTATCCATTCATTCATCTATCCATCCCCCTGTCCATTAATCCATCCATCCATCCATCCACCCACCCGTCCATCCATCCACCCATCCATCCATCCAACCATCCATCCATCCATCCATCCTTGTGTCCATCCATCCATCCATCCATCCATCCAGCCAGCCAGCAAATACTTGCCCAGTGCCTGCCTCGCACACCCATGCTGGACCCTGGTGCCACAGTGCTGAGCCCATGCCCAGCCCCTCCCCTCATGAAGCACACAGTCTAGTTGGGGAGCTAGACTTACATCTAACAGTATAAGCTGAGACATGAAATGAAGGGAAAAATCAGGGAGTGCTGAGCACAGAAAACCATGGGACTGATGGGGTTAGGGGTTGAGATGAGCTCCATGTGGAGGAGGGGACATCGTGCTCGCTGAGAACTGAACCATGAGTCAATGAATCAGGAGGAGGGGAAGGAAGGATGTTCTTGGCAGAAGGGACCACACGTGCGAAGTCCCCGCGGTAGCTGGGAGCTGGAAGAAAGTGGAGTGACTGCAGCAGAGTGGGAGGGTGGCGGCGATGTTGGGCTGGGAGCTCCTGGGGGTCAGGGCTGGGTTGATGCATCTTTTTGTTTCTAGGGCAGTAACTGGTCCATGCTGGGAACTCAGCAGAAACTGAGGAAGGCGTGAGGCTGTCAATCGTCATTCTTTGCAGGGAGATGGCAGTCTGCACAGGGACTCTTGCTGCACAGGACAGCACCCCCCCACCCCATTTACCATCTCTAGGAGGTGCTGCTAAGCTCATCCGTCTACTCTGGAGCCTGGAATCCTTTTGTTTCTTCCTCTTGTAGTGTTAGTGTTTGGACAGGTTTTCCTCTAGGCTTTTTGCTGTGGGTCACTCAGATTGCTGCAAGCCACCCTAGTCCACGCATTCACTTTGTTTCTCTGTCTCTGTCCTGCCCGTCAAATCGACACACACGCTTCCTGGAGTCCTGTGGGTATGTCTAGTGTGTGCTCACAGCCAGGCCATTTCATACCATGTGGCATCTGTCATGTTTTAGTGTTGCCCCTGGTGATGTCCGTGTCTGAGACCTTAGATGTCGAGGCGGGGTGAAAATGCCTCACCGTCACCTCTGCTGAGAGCAGCAACACCTCCAGGTGCCAAAGGAATGTGCAGCCAACCAGCAATGAAGCTGCCATGTGGGGTTCTGCCAGGAAGGCTGAGAACGCTCCTGTTCTCCATTCTACGTGATAGCTGGTAACATGCACACCAGAACAACTGGCTGACCCCCATCTGAAAGCAGTGCCCAGTGTCCACCTGCCGCGCTCTCTCCTTCCGGCTTGCTCTGTGAATGTGGGCTGGGGATCCAAATGTTGGAAGCAGGCGAGGCAGGCTCCCCGGTACCACACCCCTCTGCAGTGTGCACACTCAGGGGGCTTCTCCCCTAAACCTTCATGGAAATCACAATCCAATTGTGAACCCATACAAGACGACCAAGCAGGCTTAAAAATACCTAGATCTTCATATGAACGCAGCTCAGGTGCTGACTTCACTTTAGTATAGAGGGTTATTTTATTTTTATTTTTTTAAGATGGAGTCTCACTCTCTCGCCAGGCTGGAATGCAGTGGTGCAATCTCAGTTCACTGCAACCTCTGCCTCCTGGGTTCAAGCAGTTCTCCTGCCTCAGCCTCCCGAGTAGCTGGGACTACAGGCGCGTACTACCACACCCATCTTTTTTTTTTTTTTTT
>NW_016107359.1:2774566-2834050 GCF_001604975.1 Cebus imitator
TAGTAGAGACGAGGTTTCACCATGTTGGCCGGGATGGTCTCAATCTCTTGAACTTGTGATCCACCCACCTCAGCCTCCCAAAGTGCTGGGATTACAGGTGTGAGCCATCAGGCCCAGCAGGGTTATTTTAATTTTTTATGAATTATAATCAATGTGCATTCCATTTTGAGTGCTTTTTTTTTACTCTACATTGTAAGCATGTTCATATTATTATAGTCTTCACAGGCAGAATTCTTAGCAGCTCCTTGACAGTTCAGTAAGGGGATGCACCCCTTTCCCTGAGCACTCTCCTATTGCTGGACATTTAGCTTCTTTCCAGATTGCTGCTCTTTTTAATGATGTGCGTGGAACATCACCATATATTGGGCTATCAGTATATATTTTTAGAATAAGAATGACCAAGTTGGGAAGTATAAAAGAGTTTGATCCATTAAGTTTATTGCCATCCAACTAGCTTGTAGCAACTCACACATCCACCAATATTTTCATGAGTAGGTACCAGATCCTTAACTGTAATGGCTATAGGATCTGCCTGGCTGGATTACCTCTCTTCATAATGACAAGAATGATTCTTGAAGCTCACTGTTTTATAAAGAGCAAGGGGAATTAGTTAAGGACTGAATGCAGGCCATAGAATCAACTGCATAGGGTTTCTAACCAACCATTTAAATGTACATAAAGATCTAAGATAACAAACTGTAGACAGCTACAGCGCCTGTGGGGATCTTGTGTGCACGGCACTCTCCCCTCTTAGGATATATGCATGAGGCAGAAAGCCCTTACTTAGCGTGGTAAGGTGAGGCCCTTCCACTGCCCTGGCACACCCTTCTGTCTTCTGGGGGGATCACCCCTTCTTCTCCATGCCCACCTTGGCCCCCATTCTGACTGATCCACACCGTAGCAGGTGCTCACTCATCTGTACTGGGGCTGTCCTGACAGTGGCTTAAGAATTCTTACTCTAAAGTTGTGCCAAATCTGCCCTTCAATGGGGGACCTTCATCAGCTGCCGCTCTGAAGCATTGTTTACTTTTGTTCCTATCTGCTGCTATTCAGATCTGCAGAAAAAGTTGGAGGCTTGACTCTCTTTCAGTTTAGCAGTTACGGCTTCCATGGCTTCTGCAGGTCCCCAGTATACAATGGCCATCTCTCTCTCTCTCTCTCTCCTTTTTTTTTTTTTTTTTTTTTTTTTTTTTTTTTTTTTTTTTTTTTTTTTTTTTTTTTTTTGGCATTTTGTAGTAGGAATTCTATGTGGACCTTCCCAGCTATTTACAGGAGGAGGAAATCTACTTCATCTACATGCATGGTACCCAAATTTACACTAAGCCGTTTTCTAGGTTGCTGAAGTCCACCCTGCACCCCGCGCAGCAGCTCTGCGCCCTGTGTATGTGTGGGGAGGGAGGTTTGACTCTTTCATGCTACACATTTGTTATCTATGAACTAAGGTGATAACTTAGACAGATGGTCCCTAACCTCTGATGATGCAGCGTCATGACATTTTGACTTTATGATGGCGTGAAACAGTTGCAATTTTGGTGTAATGTACAGTATTCAATAAATGACATGAGATACTCAGCACTTCATTGTAAAATAGGTTTTGTGTTAGATAGCTTTATCCAATGGTAGGCTAGCACAAGTGTTCCAAGCACGTTTAAGGTAGACTGTGCTAAGCCATGATGTTCCGTGGGTTGGGTGTATTAACTATGTTTTAGAGTGATAATATTTTCAACTTGCAGTGGGCTTATTGGGACATAACCTCATAACCCTGTCATAAACAAGGAGCATCTGTATCTGGTTAATAGAAGGAGGGACCCCCCCCCACCCGGTGGCCATTTTCTTCTTTGAATGGGACAATTCTTATAATGAATCATCTTTAATAATAAAAAGTAAAGCTATAATGGGGGAATGACAGGAAGAGAGACAAGGATCCAGGTCACTCCATAGAGGCACATCTCATTTGGGGGCCACTATTTGGTCATCCTTGGAGGTGATGGAAAATGTCATCACTTCCTACTTGATGGATTGCATCAGCGACCACAGCTACCTGCCAGAGGCTCAGGACCAGGTGAGCACTTTAGCACAGTGACTGTCAGACTGGAGTCAGGCTGTGTGGACTCAAGCCCTGGCCCCTCCACATGCAGCTGTGTGTCTTTGGTAGAATCGCTTTCTGGGCTTCAGTTGGCTCATGCGTAATCTAGAATAACAATATCAACCTAAGAGTGCTGCAGAAATTAAATAAAATACTTCGTGTAAGGTGCTGAACGCAGTGCCTGGTGTAGAGTAGGGACCTTATAATTGCTGGCTATTACTAATTGTGAGCATCTCATTCTCAAAATCCTCTCCCCAATCTTCCAGCAGTAACTGCACACCAGGTGCAGTGTCTTAAAACTCACAGATGACTTTCACTCCTTTAACCCTTTGGATTCTCATAATTACGGAGGAGGAGATTTTTTTTTTTTTTAATTTTCCTGCACTTGCCACATCATCCTCATCTCTAAAATGTGAACAGTTCCACCTCCCAACCTCCTTACAGGCCTGCAGCGAGAATACCACAAGAAGGTCAATGTCAATTACAGGATAAGGTCTACGGCATCATACAAATGGAAGCTGTGTGAGTATCTGGAGCTGCCATTTGAGCCTGCACTTTTACAAAGCTAAATATTTTATCTGACCACAAAATAAGTTTCACAGACACAAGCTGCTTCTCTGTCTTCATCCATGATCTTGCGCTTGAAGGGCACGTGGCAGACCAGAACAAGGAGAAACGCTGCATTCAGGGAGACTTGGATTTGTTCCTCTGTGACTTTGAGCAAGTTACTAAATCTCTTTAAAACTCAGCTTCCTCTTCCTTTAAGTCAAGTGGTACCATCGATGTTGTTATAAAATTTCAGTGAAATTATTTAGGTAAAATACCTGCCCATTTATTCAACAAATATTTACTGAGCATCTACTATGTGCTAGACATGATTATAGGCAGTAGGAATAGGGTGCTGAACAGAGATGGGGGCCCTGTCCTCTTGGAGTGGAGGAAACAGATTAGACCATATATAATTGGGGTGCTTTCTGCTGCCGGTAACACAAAACTTGATTCCAAACAGCTTCAGGTAACCCAAGTATTTAACATCTCATATAATATAGTCAAAGGTATGACCAGCCCAGGGTTGGTGAGTTCATCAGCTCCTCTATGCTAAATCCTTCCATCTTTCTGCTCTGCCATCCTCAGCCTACCTATGTTTGTCTGCAGTCTAGTGTCCTCATGGTCACAAGATGGCTGCTGAAGCTCCAGGCTGGCATCCTCACATGGCAAGGGTAAAAGGCCAGCGATGGAAAGGACCCTTCTTGGTGTCCATTTTTTATTTTCCTTAAGGTGAAATTCACATGACATAAAAGGAATCATTTTAAAGTGTACAATTCAGCGGCATTTAGCACATTCGCAATATTGTGAAACCACCACCTATATCAAGGTCCAACATATTTTTATCACCCTAAAAGGAATTTTCTAAGAAACTTTTCCTAGAAGCTCAGACGATGAACCCTCAAGTCTAATCAACTCAAATTGATTCACACGATCTCTTAAACCAACTACTGGCAAGGAGTGCGGGATTATTATGATTGATCAGTCAAAAGCCCCTTCCGCCTGGCAGCCCCTGATGCTCAAAACTACTGTATTCCTGTACAAATGAATAATGAGATTGTCGGCACAGGGTGAAGCAAAAATTAGATGCCTAATGTATGCTTCCCTTCAATATTAATGAATGTTAGATGAACAGGCAGAGTACACTCCAGCCTGCCAAAATTGAAAAAAATAAAATGTAACCAAAACAGCCCCTCCACGCCTATGCCCAATTAATTTTCAGCACTTGGGGAAGGCATCTTTGCCATGAAAGAACAGCACACACTGTTTCAGAGATGGCAGAGGAATCGGCATCTGGAGCCTGAGTGTCTTGCCAGCCTCTCATGAATTACCCAATTACACTGCTTTTCTGATCTTTTCCACTACCCTACACCGACTGCTCTTCTATTCTTTTTTAAAAATGTTACTCAGAAACAGTAGACCATATTATGCATTTTTGAGACACCTGTTTGCAATCACATTTCCTTTTCTGGAACTAGTTTGAAGCTTGTTTTCAGGAGCTACCTAGAAAACCAAGATGGTATACTAACACCTGCACAAAACCTTCCCCACGCTTCATCATAAAGGGCGCGCTGCTTTCTTCCTTGCATTATGGTGACTTGGGAGACTGGTGCACTGTCCTTACTGCTCTGACAGCACCTCAGGTGCAGGGAACATTCCAGATTCTCCCCAAGGCTCCTACCAGGATAAATGACTAATTAAGTTGGCACCTCCCCTCCTGTCTCTTTCGGGGTCAGGCTGCCCCTGGTTGCTACAGGAAACAGGAGAGGAGAGAGAGCCCCATCACAGGGAAGCAAAAGCAATAGTTTGGTGAAGCAGGGATGGTGACTCATCTCTCGTTTCAGAGATTGGTGTATTTATTCCCTTAACAAACATCAGTGGAGGTCAAAAATGTGTCCAGCACTGTGCTAGGTACCAGGCTCACAACAGTGCCACGTGGAGCCTGCCTCCCTAGAGCTCAAAGTCCATACTAGCCAAACAACCTTCCAAATACACAGCTACACACTGTGGGAAATCCGTATGTTTGCAACATTCAGCTGGCCCAGTCCATTGTCAAGAAAAACAACGATAGAGACATAATGAATAGTCTAAGTGTTAGACAATTCCAAACGCACACAGAACCCAGGGAAGCGGCCAATTGGCCAAGACTCTTCCCATTAGTCCTGCCCGTGTGCCTTCGAGGCTGCCTCCAAGGAAGCCCACACGCTTTCCTTCTCAGCTTATGCTGAGCGGTACTCTTTTGCTATTAGGTCATTTGCAAATGTCTCTTTTCATAGCTGGATAAGTAAGTGCCATAAAATCTTAATGGTAGAATCAGAGTCAAGGGTCAACAAACCTTTTCTTAAAAGACCAGAGAGGAAACAGCGCCTACGACTTGCAGGCCATATGGTCCCTGTTGCAATTCCACACTCTGCAGTTGCATCACGAAAGCCACCGTAGACAATTCACAAACAAATGGACCTGGCTGTTTCCAATGAGACTCTATTTACGGACACTTCTATTTGAATTTCATATTACATTCACAGGCCACAAAATATCGTTCTTCTGTAGATTTCTTTTCTTCAACCACTTAAAAACCATTTAAGAAGCATTCTTGGCTTGCAGACCATATAAGAATAGGAGGCGGGTGGGATTTGGCCAATGAACCATAGTTTGCCTGTTCAGGATCTGGGTGGTGGGGATGTGGGTGTTCTTTCAATTCTTCAAGGTATTTGAAATTTTCCATATAAAATGTTGGGGAATTGTCTTTTCTAAGTCAATGGCTTGTCTTTTAGATTTGTTTTGATGTTTCATTGTTTAAAGATGATTTTCGGGGGGAGCATGCTGAAGTGCTTTATTCATCACTAGCTAAACTTGCCAACCTTTTCCTTTGTGGTTTGTGACTTTGTACCTTGTTAAGGGATCTTTCCCTACCCTGGCATCACCTTGCTATGCTCCTATATTTTCTGTAATCCAGCTGGAATTTACCTGTGTGCGTAATTTACCTTGAGCTCAGAGCAAAGCGCCTTCCACTTCCACAAGGACACAGTCACCCAGTGCCTGTGGTTACTGGTCAGTCCTTCCCTGCTGGTTGGGAAGTTTGTCTCAGTCACCTGTTGGGTGCCCTGTGTGGATAGATCTGATTCTGGGCTGTCTCCCTGGCCCTTTATCCATCCCTAGGACACTTCTGTTTGTTCCTGTCTCCTTCATGGGAACAGTGACAGCCTTCCTGCCTGTGGTTAGGGGTCCTCATGGTCTGCCCTGAGAAAGCCTCAGATCTCTAGGTCTCAGGCATCAGGGAAGACCTTGGTTATGCAAAGCTTTTGTATAGCATCCCTTGGCTGCTGTATTAAGCTGATGTAGAGTATCCATTCTGACTTTATCTTGCCTTTCCACAGAAAAGGAAGCTCTGGTCTTTCCACAGAAGAAAGCCAGCAGGGAGCCCACCCTCCACCCTCACTCCCTGCAGGCCACGTGGAGCAGTGACGGACTGTCCTGCACCTCCTGCCTCCCCCATGGAGGGCCCCAGGTAGGCTGCTTTCCTAGGGCCCCGATCTCCTCACCTGTGAAGGGGCAGGATGGGCCTGGGCTTCTTCGTTTTCAGAGCCCACCAGCGTTCAGCCTGATTCATTGAGGACTGCCCCTTTCAGCCACCGACCGCCTCACAGCCTCCCCAGGGTCTCTCCTGCCTCAAACCTCCCTCCTCAGGGCACAAAGTCAAGCCCAACGGGCCTCTGTGGTGGGAACTACCCTGTCTCTGGTTTCCTGGCTTCTCTGCCATCCCTTTGTCCTCTTGAATTCAAAGCCCCTTCTCCCATCCACTCCTCACCACTCCGTTTCTCCAGCAGTACCCACGTTCTTTCAGTTTATCCCCTCTCCACTGCCACCCCCCCCCCACTGACTGAGGACGCTCAGGGGAGACAGACAGGACCCTGATCTTGGGGTCCCAACTCCGCCCTGAAAGTGCCCTATAAACTGGGAGACATCCTGCCCTTCTGCAGGCTTCTGTTTCTCCAATTTCTCTCCTGGTTACATAAATTTTTATCCAAATGATGTAAAATATTTCAGCCTACAATTCCAGCCCTGAAAAAGCCGTCATAGCACACCCGAGCTCAGGGCAGCCCACCATTACAGCTGGCCTTTCTCCTCCCAGCAAGACTACTCTCTGCAGCCATCGGATACTGGGGAGGGAGCTGGGGGTAAATATGGACTCTCAGGACAGTCTTGGCCGGCCCCCTTCACCATCGCTGCATCTCCTTGGCTTGCCCCTAAATTAAAACAGGTGTCTGAGCTCCCAAAACCATCCTGGCAGAGTCCAGCTGTGACAGGGGAAGGGAGGCAGCCACCTCCATGGCTGGGGGACCCATCTCTTTATCCTGTTCCCTGTACCGTCCATTTAAGTAGGTTGTGGGATCTTTGTCGCCAAACCCAGCCCCTCTAGCTGCCAGGCTCATGGAAACTCTGCTTTGTAATCACAAAGAGAGTATTAGAAGGGAGGGCCACTCACAGCCTGGGAGCTCCTGGGGGCTGCCTGCCACCTCCCCAGCTTAGCTCCCTGTTAGAGCCCCACCCGCCCATCCTCACTCACTGGGTGCCTCCCCCTGAGCACCCACATGGTCCCACCCTACCTCTTGGTTCCCTAGTGGAGCGATCATCCCCCACGTGGGAGGGGGTCTTCTTGCAAGAGTTTTGGGACAGGGCCCAGCTATCCTCTTCTTGGGTGCAATCAGAGGATTTGAGTCTTTGATGCGATTCTGGGAGGAGGAAGGGAGGGGAGACCGCGCTGCTGAATGGGACAGAAAATGGCCCGAACCCCAGAGGGCAGCACTGAGGGATGACCCGGCCAGAGCAGGGGAGGGGACGCCTGCCCCTGCGGTTTTCTTCAGTGTTAGACTCCATAGTTTTCAAAAGATAGAAACTGGAAGAGTCACTGAGGTGTGATTAAGATGGACCTGGATTGATCACGTAATGAGTTGTAAGTTTGGGGTCTGTGATTTAACAGAACTAAGCCTGGTTTCCTCATCTGTGAAGTGGCGATAAGGAGCACACCCACGTTGCAGGGCTGTTGTGAGGGTTAGAATGAGAGGACGCGTGTCACATCATCGTCACCTGTTAATTTTGGTTTCTCTTGGCTTATGTTCCCAACCTTACAGTAGGAGCTCTGGGTGCCCTGTGAGGAACAATGAGAAGGGGATGCTTTTGAGATCTACAAGAGGAAAAGGAGTGGAGCTGGCCATGCAGCTGGCCATGCAGGGATGGGATTGCAGTAGGTGGGGCCCCGGGTAGTGAGTGTTCTCACCCAGCTCCACCGTGGCGCGATTCCAGAAGGCACCGCCCTGGACAGACTCAAGGAGTCTGTCCTTGAGTCTTGGCAGCTGCCTACCAGGCGAAGACCTCATGCTGTTCGTGCAGCCTAGCCGTGGGGAATGGCTGGGAGCCTGGGCATCTCAGGCGCTCGCCCAGAACAGTGTCTGATGGCCTGGCCTCCAAGGTCCGTCCTTCAGTTCTGGACACACATGAGCTTCAGGAAGTTCCCTAGTGGGGTGAGGATAAAATAACTGGAATGATGAACCACAGACTCAGATTTAAGACGATGGAAATAAAGAAGTGTGTTTCCTATGCATCTGCACTTAGAGACTCAGATTCCTGTTAGCCCAGGGGAAAAGTATTTATTAGCAAGCCCAGAACAAAGTAAACTTTCAGTACATGAGAGCCATTCTTAGGGCCCCTCTGCAGAATGCGATACCACAGGGTTGATGTGAGGGGTAAGGAAGCTGTTTATTGATTTTCAGTGTTTGGAATGGCCTGGTGCATAAATAGCACCATGAAAGTATTTGCTATCAACCTTTAATTGCTTAATTTCAGTTCACTTTCTCCTGTACAGGAAGAGTCCAAGAACTGGAGAGTTTGTTTTGCTGAAGTTGAACAAGGGCATGTGCTGAGGGACCTGTGGTGTCCCCACCACCAAATTGGCAATGCCGCTGTTTCAGATTAATCTTCTGCATGGCACCAGTGGAGGGTCAGTTAGCATCTTTGGGCAGTTGCCCACATACCTGGGGGGCAGAAAAAATTGAGTGCAACCAGGGATGATTTTAAATAGGATGAATTTGCCCTCCAAGGTGGCCGTGGTTTGACCTCACGTTGGCTGGGGGGAGGGGCAGAGGGTTTCATATGCCTTTGCCATATGCTGTCATCTGTCAGTGCTCAGAGGAGGCAAGTGACCTGGGCCAGGTGGTGCCCTGAATCAGCACCAGCCTGGGTGAGACTTAGAATGATAAGGAGCCCTGGAGGTGAGCGAGAGACCACCCTGCCTGTGTGCAAAGATGCCAAGAAGTCCAGACAGGTGGCAGTCAGGTAAAATGGAGACACAATCTGAGAATTAAAACACTTAGAGGGAGCCACAACCAGTTTGGAACCTGGAGGGGAGCAGGAGGGCCTAAGGTGTGAACAGGTCACAGCTATATGTGAGTCAGGCTGCTAGGAGGAGAGCAGAGGCAGGCAGGGCCAGTCCTTGGAAAACAGTCCTTACTCTCTCCCAGCTCTGTGTCCTGGGCCCCTCCAAGACTCAGCTGACTCAGCCAAGTCTGTGTCCCTTCTTAGAGCCTAACTCTGTTCCCCAGCCCCTCCCACCCAATGACACTTCCTAGGACTCATTGCACAAGAATCCTGCTCAGTCATTGCGTTGCCTGGCTCTGACCTGGGATTTCACAGATCAGTGACGTTCAAAATGCAATATAATGGGACACCAGCATAAGGGGCCAGCTGTTTCCTTTGCCAAGTAAGGTCATTTTCAAAACCTCGTTATTCCCATTGTTCTATAAATAAAGGGGTTCTTTTTTTATTATCTGAATATTGGAGAGACATAACCTTGGAGTTGTCCTTGACGACCCTTCTCTCCCACCCACATCCAGCCTCTCAGCAGGCCCCAGCTGCTCTGCCCAGACGGCATCCAGGTTTGGCTGGGATGCTCTTTAAGAAAAAGAATGCCAAATGCCAAAGAGAAAATTAGATATGAGACTGAGTATTAGTTAGAGTAAGAAATCACAACAAATCACAAATCACATTTAAAAAAGCTGGTGAAAGCACAAACATGACAAAATCCAGGGAAAAAAGATAAAGAAAAAAACCTCACAATATTTCATTGTGTTAACTGACATGCTTTTAAGACAGTTTTTTCTTGTATTTTTGACTGCATAGTTGTTGTTTTTTTTTTTCTTTTTGAGACAGAGTCTTGCTCTGTCTCCCAAGCTGGAGTGCAATGTCACAATCTCAGCTCACGGCAACGTTCACCTCCCAGGTTCAAGTGACTCTCCTGCCTCAACCTCCAGAGTGGCTGGGATGATAGGCATGCGCCACCACGCCTAACTAATCTGTTGTATCTTTAGTAGAGACAGTGTTTCACCATGTTGGCCAGGCTGGTCTCGAACTCCTGACCTTGTGATCTGCCCACTTTGGTCTCCCAAAATGCTGGGATTACAGGCGTGAGCCACCGTGCCCGGCCAATTGCATAGTTTTCGATTCTTCTCTTCTTATGTCAGTAATTTTATGTTTCTTTAAATGGAGAGAATAGAAGGACAGCTCTGTCTTCCCGATGGTGTTGTCCATGGCATCTTGTTTTATGTTACTGATCACTTGGAGAACTTCCTTTCAGCTTCATAACTCATTGCTCTTAGGTCATGTAAATTTTAAGACTGTTGCCAAATTTGGGAAACCGTCTATCAGATTTTCTTTCTGTATGAGTTGTCAATGTATCGTGAGTTCCTAATTGTATGCAAAGGATTATGGAGTTTATTCCACCTAGGAAAGAACTTCTGTTTTGGTGAGACAGTGATGAGAACCAGATCCCCCACTTAAGAGGTATGCACAGCTGATGACAGAAAGTATTTTCCTTAGACGGGCTTCTAAGGAAAATGCCCCACAAGGTTTGAATGTAGTGAGCAGGAGGCCCGTCTAAGGAAAATTCTTCCTGATCTTTCTGATCCACAAACAGAATTTGGTTTTATCAAAAACTTCCTGTGTTCTTGCTTCTCTCACTGGCTGCAGGCTGCAGCCAAAGCGGAATTCCTTAACGAGCTGGGGAAGCGCATGACACCCCGGAGACCCTGCTGGCTAGCATGGCATACTGCAGTATCTTTTCAAGATGATCACTTTCAACAAGGGAGGAAAAAAGATTGTTTCCTGTGGAATTCTGAGCACAAGGAAGGCTGGCTGAGGGGAGAGTCTGTAGGGGAGAGACCATAGAGGAGAGGTCTGCTGGCTTCCTAGCCTGCCTACGCCCACTGGCTCTGCGCTGAGCAGTTCTGCCTGCTCCAGCCCTGCAGCTGAAAGGGTCACAGGGATTCTCCCAAGAACTCGCCCCAGGCCTGGATGAGGATGCTCAGGGATCCCTGATGACGTGGCCATGGGTCCACAGACTAAGATACAGCCTCTCTCCACCTCCACCCCCAAATTTTGGAGATTGATTTCCAGGTCTCTTCTTTTGTCTGAAAAGTAATAATAAGGCGCTCTCGCTTGGGGAAAAAACGATTAAATTTCAAATTACTCTGCTTGCTAGATAAGATTGAAATCTCTGGATCCCGGCAGGCCGGAGACCTGTTTTGCACATGGGAGGCTCTAACAGCAACTTATTTGCCACAAAGCTGGTTGGCTGAAATGGAGCAGCGTGTTTAAAACTGCATTGAGGGCGGCAAACACGGTAATGAGGGCATTTGTTATGCTGTAAGAAGGTTTCCAGAACTTGGAAATTACCAACATGGCGATTATGACTGTGAACTCAGTGAGGGAAATCAAATCCATCCACCGCCCCTCTTCTCCTCCCATTAAAAGGTGGAGCGTGAATAGGAACAAGAGGCCTTTCAGGGTCTTTGGGAGGGAGGAGTCGTGGAAAGTTATTAAACACTTTAATAATGCTTAGAGCTGTGGCTTCAGCTCAGGTTTGTGGGGGCTTTGATCAAATCCAGCTTCACAGCAGGGCTGGCTTCCCCAGGGAGACCCAGGGGAGAAAAACCACAAGGCAGGAAAAGGCTGGCTGAGACCAGCCTCAGATTTCAAAGCTGTGCGCAGAGGACGCATTGTGACCAGCTGCTGGTTCCAGGTTTCTTCCAAATGGCTCGAGGGCAGGGCCCGGCGTCTCTTTGCCATTCAGACTTGTCACCAAACTCAGACTGGAAGCAAGTGTGTGTATGTGTGTGTGTGCGCGCATATGTGTAGAGGATATTCCAAAATCTAACGATGGGTATAAATTGCCACGTTTATGTAAAGACAGGCCTGTGTGTGATGTCCCTGCTCATACTTGAAAAGGCATCGTTCCCAGAGTTGGGAAAATTGACATCTAATCACCACAGCCACTCAGCTTAATGTACTTAGCACCTTTGAGCCTCAGTTTCCCCATCTGTAACCTTACATCCCTTCCTCAAGAAAGCCTTCCTGATCATCCACATTAGTTGAGATCCCCTGATAAGAATCTTGCACCTCTTATGTGCAAGATTACCTTATGTAAAAGGCAAACACCGTTTACCTTTAAATGGTGTTTCTCATTCACACGCATCTTTCCTGAGCAGCCGCAAGCTCCGTGAGGCCATATTTGAGTAAGTCTGCCATCTCAAAAAGCTCCTCTTATTCAAAATTCAATTTTAGGCTGGAGCATTGAGAGAGTGTGTTTTAGTGAACTGATAAGCACGGTGAGCAATGAACCGCTGATGACAGCGCAGGCACGAAGGCGCCTTTTGTCACGCCCCTGTGCTTTGCGTTGGGACTGGAGCCCTCTAATGCCAGGAGCAAGAAGGTAAATGGGGCATTCCAGCCCATGCTGGCTCCACCCACTTTCATGCCTGTGGATACCCTCATCTATAGCCCACCTCCTCCCACACACAACCAGCCCTTGAGACACCTCTTGGGCCCAGGGCCTGCAGTCATCGGTGGTGTGATCAGACCTCAGGGAGACAGACCCGGAAGAAGACTCTCTCAGGCCCAGGAAGCATGATTTGGAGGTCCTGGATTCCAGCTTGTGATCTAGAAGGAAGAGCCACTAGCTTGGAGTGAGCAGGGCCCCTTTCCCCATGGATCCTGTGGTCCCCTTCCCCTTCTGTGCAGTGCAATGGTGATCTTGGCTTCCCCTTTGTCTGCGTATCCTGTGGGCTCCTTCCCCCTAGGGTGTAACATGCCCAGAGGCAGCTCTGTCTCCCCCTTTACCCATGGATCCTGTGACCCCTTACCCCCAGGATGGCCAGAGGTGGCCCTGGCTCCTGCTGCCCAGGTCTCAGTGTGGTGCAGACTTGAGCGCAGGGGAGGACACCACTCCTTCTGTATCCTTCAGTCTGAAAACGGACTGTGGAGCCCAGCAGCTTCCTATTGGCAGGTCATCCCTTTCGATTGAGCATTGGCCCCATGTATCTTCACTTTTCAAATGCAGCTCTCTCCTGCTGTCCTCCCCATCCCTCGTCTCCCATGTTGGGAGTGGGACAAGACACCAGGCCCATTTCTGGCGTTGAGGATGGAACCTGGGGAGATGGGAGGTAGGGATAAAGGAGGAAAATGTGTACTTTGCTTGGCATTCACCCTACCTCCAAGTGGAGCATTTCGGGAGTGGGCGGTCAGTGTTGGGGGTGTGTCGGAGCCAATGGGCCATGGAATTTCAGAACATCTTGGGGTGGAGGCAGAGTGGCACACCAGGCAGAGGCAGCCACTCTGCAGGTTCCACTCAGATCCTGCCTGAGACCCCAGCCCTTATCTCTCAGAGCCTGCAGTTGTGAAGACACGTTCATTTTAAATGTGTCTCTATATCTAGGCACATCTGAATATGCTTAGCATTTGACCTGCACATAAGGGGAGCTCCAAAAATGCCTACTAAATAGAGAAATACAAATACAAATAAATCGAGAAGTACACAAATGCAAGTGTGAGGCTGAGGCCGAGGCCGGCTCCCAGCATTGCTGATCCTCAGCCCACCATGTGTTTCATCTTCTAGGCAGGGCTTATGTTCCAAACCAGCCTGGCATCCTCTCCTGTATGACCCTCGGCCATAACCCAGCTTCCTGTTGTAAAGATAAAAGGCTATTTAACATTTCCCGTAAATGGCACTTAGGCTCCGGATCAAAGGGCCCCGCTGGGACTGCTGTTTGAAACCTCAGTTCTCTTAGTGAGGAGCTCCCAGAGCCAGGGTGGTCGATGCTGACAGAGAGAGACCTCTGCTGCCTGTGGGGACACTTGGGGCAGACACACTAGGCCTTTGGCCCCCAAGGGTTTATGCCAAGGGGTTGGTCATCCCGTGCCCATTGGAAGTGTGAATCAGGAGAGGAGGGTCTCTGAAGGCCAGCATTCTGGTGTCAGGGAATGAAGGCAGCCAGGACCGCAGTGAAGGACACACAGCATGCAGCCCAGGAGCAGTCCTTGAATTGCAAACGACAGAATGGCCTGGGACCAGTGGATGAGTCAGGGTCCTTGCTGGAGGGATGGCAGGAAACTCACTAAAGGGCCTGTGGCTGTGGGACCAGCCTGAGAAATAGAATGAGAGCCAAGCCAGGCTGGTCCCGGAGCTCCAGACCAGGGGAGCTGTGGAGAGGGATGTTCTTGGACCTGCTCCTGTATTTCTACTTCTCACCGGGCTCCAGCGGCAAAGCCCTGGGAGGGGTGGGAGCTGGGCTCAGCTTGGGGCCTGGGCCTGCCCATAGCTGGGGTGAGCAGCACCTCTCTTGAGAGCTCATCTCAGCCTGCACCAAAGGGAGAGTCTGGGGGCATCGGGCAAGGAGGGCGTTCTCTGGGCATCAAGGAAATCAGCACAGGCTGGACTCAGGCAGGGCCTCTTGCTGGGCTCTTGGTGCTTTAAGATGGACTCCAAATGGAAAAAAAGCATGAACCCCTCCTAATTTATGGTCTTATGAGCAAATGTGTGATGTCCCCCACCTGTTCTGGGGACCGTTGAAGGCCTGGTTCCAGGTAGCCTAACACACCCAGCTTTTCACTACTTCACCCCTCTCCAAGTCCTTTTTCACCTTCTCCTTCCCCTGGAACAAATCAGGCAGGTGGGTGATGGGATTTTACACATCCAAGTAGGCCAAAATAAAACAACTATAAAGGCCAAGCAGTCTTCCACTCCAGGTACCCAGGGGATTCCTTTACTATCTGCTAGCACCTAGTTAGCTGGTGTGGTGGCTCATGCCTGTGGTCTCAGCTCTCAGAGGCTGAGGCGGGAGGATCCCTTGAGTCCTGGAGTTTGAGGCTGCAGTGAGCTACCCTCCAGCCTGGGGGACAGAGTGTGACTTCATTTCTGTTTTTAAAAAAATTATTTTGAAGAAAAATAGCACCCAGGCCTCCCTAATTGCCACTTGTTAGAACAGGGAAGCTTGACATTTTGGAATGATTTTTATATAAAATAATTAATACTTTTAACAATATATGGTCCTTAAACTTAGAGCCTTAAATTATCTGGAAATAAACTTCCTGTGGTTCCTCTTGGATCTCCGGGCCAGCAGGCATTCACTTTCTGTTTTTTTTGAGATGGAGTTTCACTCTTCTCACCCAGGCTCTGGAGCGCAGTGGCATGACCTGGGCTCTCTGCAACCTCTACCTCCCCGGTTCAAGTGATTCTGTTGCCTCAGCCTCCAAAATAGCTGGGATTACAGGCGCATGCAACCACGCCTGGCTAATTTTTGTATTTTTAGTAGAGACAGGATTTTACCATGTTGGCCAGGCTGGTCTTGAACTAACCACAAGTGATCCGCCCAACTCCACCTCCCAAAATGCTGGGATTACAGGCGTGAACCACCGCACCTGGCCTCACATTTACTCTTCCACAGAGAAGCACAACTGGGATTGGGGTACAGGGATAGAGTCCCCTTCTGTTCTTTCCATCAGGCCTAGAGTTGTCATTGGAAGAGCAACAGGCAGGGAGTTGAGTGGGTCTGAAGACTAATGTCAGCCCTGTCACTAAGAGCTGTGGGACACTGGACAAGTTACTTCAACAAACCCTGAGGGGAGAATGGGATAGAAAATGCTTGGAGTTAGTTCTGAGAATTAAATGAGCTTCTGCAGGTAAAGCCCCTACCACAAGGCCTGGTGTAGAGAAGGTACCCAGTGAAGTTAATTGAATGGAAAGGTGGGGGAGAAAGCAAAGGATGGGCTGGCTGATCTCTGCATGATGTAATAGCATCCCAGATCCGACGGGACCTGCCAGCTGCTGCCTGAAATTCTACCATTAAAGCATATTCCCTTTAGCCTGAAGTGTTGATCCCAATTAAAATGCTAATTATCTCCAAGGGTTCTACTTTTTAATTTTTTTTCCTTTTTCTTCTTTTTTTTTTTTTTTTTTTTTTTTTTTTTTTTTTTTGCTAGTTTATCATTGACCCAGAGTGTGAATGAGGGATCTGAGAGCTGCATTTCATGGACAGAGGATGGAGAGGACAGCCTATTCCCCCAACACGCCCATCTCTGCAGCCCCATGGCCATCATTTCCCATTTGGTCTCTGCCTTAGTCGAGGTGCCCTTCTCACGAGCACCTACATCCTCCACACCCACTCCAGCTGCCGTGCCTTTGGGTTCGTCCTTCCCCTGCCTGGAACGCCCTCCGTGCTCCTCTCTGGCCCACCCTCCAACGCCCAGCTCAAATCCCACCTTCTCCAGCTCACGGCGCTTTCACTTTCCCTTCTTCGAGGATATCATCACCGCCACCTGCTTTAGCCATGAATGAAGGATGACAGTGTGCAGTGTGATGATGATTCTGAGAAAGACTTGTGTGTGGATAGCAGCTCCATTTCCCAGAGGTCTTCCACAGATGGTACAGGTCACAGGGACAGTGTCCTGGGAGAGGGCATGGTCCTTGGACCTGGGCCATCTGCTCACATCCCAGTTCCACCACCATGGAACTGAAAGCATTTGTCAACACCTCCAAGCCCCAGTCTCCTCCTCTGTAGGATAGAGAATCAACATGAAGAACAGTGTGAGGATGTACATAAAGGCCTGGCATGTAATTGGGTCCCAGAAATATTAGCTGCATCCTCTTTCTCATGACAAATGGTAACACTCATCCTCAGCATTATTATCCCCATTGGACAGATAGATAAACTGAGGCCCGTGGAGGTAAAGAGACTTGTCCAAGGTCACACGGCAGTCTGGTGCCCCAGCCAGCCCCCTCCTGGCCTGTGCTCCTTGGGGTGGAGCTGTTTGGGTTGATTTGGCCAGCTGTGGGGGTGCAGGGGGATGTGAGGTGACCAGAAAGAGAGGCAGCTGGAGGGTAAAAATCAGCTGGAGAAGGCTCCACTCTGGGAATTAATTAAACAGAGGCTTTCATGTCATCTCTCTAACAAGGTTCTCCGTCTCCCACGGTTTTGCTGGAGTGGAGTTAATCTCGGTTTCTCTCTGCACTTCAGCTGTTGATGCTGAGGTGATTATGAAGCGAGCAGCTGTCACCTCGGAAGGGAGGGAGCATGGGGCAGAATCAGGTCAGCGCTGTAAGGGTCTGTGCTCCTTTTCTACAGGTGGGGAAACTGAGGCTGGAAGGGACTGGCCAGAGGTTTCTTTGCAAAGAACTCCACATGCCCACTAGCCGGGAACTGACTTGGGAAGATGAAAGAAAGACCAGGAAAGAAAGGCGAGATGGCATGGAAGCATGCGTTCATTCCTGTGGTCATTCTCAAACATTTACCCCGGGGCGCAACTCCCTGCTAGACCTGGGAGCCCAGGGGAAATGGAGGAAGGCTTTCTTAAGCACATGTGACTACTTGTTGAGTCTTAGAGGACAAGCAGCCTGTTAGTTAGAGATTTTCATCCTGGGCACTGGAGACATTTGGGGAGGGCGGCCCTTCATGTTGTAGGATGTTTTAGCAGCATCCCTGGCCTCTGCGGTCTGGACGCCAGCAGCACCACCATCCTTCTGCACCCCCACCAGTCGTGACAACCATAAACATCTCCGGGCATTGCCAAATGTCTCTTGGCAAACACAATCACCTCCCATTGAGACCTCCTAGATAAATTAAAGAGGGGCATTCCAGATAGGGGTACTCCATGAGACACAGGAGAAGGTTTGACACTTTCAGGGAATGGCAAGCTTTGTCCGATGGGGGGATGCAGAGGACGTTGCTGACATCCTCGGGGATCTAATGAAAGGCATTGTGTGCTCAGCTCAGGCTCCTATAAATTGTTCTGGAAGTTACTGTTCTTTTAATCTGACCCCTTCAGCTGACAGCAGGTTTCTTGTCTTATCCACCTGCGTGTGGAAGCCTCAGCAAATAACCCGGGGGTAGAGATTTTGCAGGAACTCTGAGACTGCTTTGTCTCTGTGGGGGCTGCACACACAGCTGGCAGTTGTGCCTTCACCTTTAGAACAATCACAGGCATCCTGATCACACGGTGTCCCTTTCCTGACTCAGTTGGCGTAAACTAAAAGTTGATTTGTTTAAGTGATGACGCAAGAGAGAATGTGAGCTAGAACAGGGGAAGGGTGCAAAGGCATTTTACAACCATCTAGGCATGAGGAAGCTGATGAATTCCTACTTAATGAGTACATTAGATTCCCTCTTCAATCAAAACATCTATTAGAAAAGTCACCTATACCAGATGGATCGAGGAAACAGATGTTTTCCAACCTTGACCAAAGATTAGCCAATAGAGTCTTTTAATTGATGCCTGCCTGAGTGCATGTAAAATAATATTCACTTGAGGAGGGACCAGTTTGTCCACAATGTGCTCAGCCAAAGATGTTGCATGAAGCAAGTCACCCCACGTTAGTCTGTACCTAATTCCCAACCCAAATACACTTGACTATTTTGGTCTAGACCACACTTGATCATCACAAACAGCCACCAAATCCCTCTCTTCTCCTATTTACGGATGGAAACAGCTGCTGTATTTGCATGCCCTGCTCCTTTATGTAAACACGACTCTGATTTCCTAACTTTCTTTGGGGAATTCCTCCTAGGCATCCATGTTTATTTATGAAGCTGGTGTGGAAATACGGCAGGCACCATGGTCATTTCTGGGGGTTTAGTTGAGGTCAGCGGGGAAGTGCTAGCGTTACTTGGATGAAATAGAGCACCCCAGTGTCAGTGGGCCACCCCCACCTCCCAGGCATCAAGGTCCCACCCCCAGGCCAGGATCAGATTTTCCTTGACTACATCTACGTGTCATGGATTATCTTATCTTTCAGTTGCTTCATTTTGCTTTGCCTGCCAGGAAGCTCAGAGGTTAATCAGATCTTATTCCAGGCTCCTGAAGAGTTCTTTCTCCTCCCAATTCTCTAAATGGTTTGGGAAACCTCTTTGGTTTAGTTCTTTCTCTTTTCGGCTGCTTTATATGTGTGTTACTATTGTAAACTGCCTTAAATACATTCAGAAAGTAGAGGGGGTATAAGTTAGGAACAAATAAACGTCAAATGTGCTAAATATTTCCACCCACCTCCACGAAAATGCAACTATCCTTTGCCTTTTTTTGCTGGAGGATTCCCTCTGTATTAGAGGGCTGGTAAGAATGGTGAGACTGGGAGAGTCAGCCCAGGAATGGGCCATTCTCCCCAGAAAAAAGAAATTCACATTACGAACTACCCAATGTCATTTGCCTATATTTGCAACCCAGAGAGGAGAACATCAAGATCCAGAAAAAACAGAAAGCTTCTTTTCTCAATCCAAGACTAGAGCCCGTGTCTCCCAGCAGCTCCCAGCCTGGGGCTCCAGGCATCGCTGCCCTGCTGTATTCATGGGGCGGGTGAGGCACTACCAGTTAGCGAGTTAAGAGGGAATTTCTCAAGCCCATGTCTTGCTCCAAAAGGGAAGTTCCACTGGTTGGAATGTTAAAGAGAAATCAGAGGTTTTAGTGACCCGGTTCACTGTTTAGGTTCCGAGCACGTGGGAGGACTTCAGCTGTGGCGTTCAGATACTTATGGTCAGCCTATGTTACAAAGCCTTGGCTTGCAATGTGACCGAACAGGTTGGGAGAAAATAGGCCTGGGCTTTTAACCCAGAAGGAGAGGGCAGCAGGTTTTAAAGTTCGGGTAAGTCAAGAGTCAACCCCAAAGAGGACAATCCTGGCTTCTCAGATTGGGACATCTGGGCTTGCCTTCTGTATGATGCTTGGATTTCCCACAGGAATTTGACCACGTGTTTCCCCAGCCTCACATTGACCACCTCCAGGGACAGAGAATTCATTACCTACACAGGGTGTTGAGCCAGGTGAAGGAGAAAAAAACAGGCAGGTGGCAGATGTCCTGACTCCTAAGGTCCTGAGTCCCCCAGGTGAAAGAGAGAGCATTTGGGTGGAGCAAAGGGAGTACCCAGCTGCCTTCTGGGATCCTGCAGATACCATGGATGCTGGTCAGAGCTGGTCCCCTGATTAAGGGAGCCATGGTACTTGGATCACCTCTCTCAGGAGTCCACTGTGCAGTGCCTGGCGGCCTTACGAAATGAGAGTGGAATGCTGAGGGCTATAGCCAGGAAGAGCCGAAATAAAGGGTGGAAAGTAAAGCCGCTTTCTATCCTAGACATCTCTGTGTGAGCGGGGTCTGGAATTAGGTTTGGGAGGGGTGAGGTGCAGGGCTCTGGTTTGTGGTTTTTGATGATTCCCATGGTATATCAGTCTGTTCTCACACTGCTGAGAGACATACCTGACTGGGCAATTTGCAAAAGAAAGAGATTGAATGCACTTCCAGTTCCACATGGCTGGAAAGGCCTCACAACTATCAGAAGGTAAGGAGGAGCAAGTCACGTCTTACATGGATGGCAGCAGGCAAAGAGGGAACGCTTATGCAGGGAAACTCCCATTTTTAAAACCGTCAGATCTCATGAGACTCATTCTCTATGATGAGAACAGTGCAGGAAATTCCACCCCCATAATTCAAACCTCCAACCTGGTTCCTCCCATGACCTGTGGGAATTGTGAGAGTTACAATTCAAGATGAGATTTGGGTGAGGACACAGTCAAACCATATAACATAGTATAAATAATCCCACCAGCGTCAATTTCCAGCTGCCCATGCCAAGCTGCTGATGCAGAACTGGAAAGAGAGACTAACAATCATCTTGCTAGCAGGTCCCAGCTGGCCCCAACACATCACTGAGTGGAGCCATGGCCTGCTCGTAGTCACTGCTCTGATTCTAACCTGCCCTATACATTCTGGCTTGGTTTCCACATCTACACAACCGAAGTAAGAACAGCTGTCTTGGCTGGGAGCAGTGGCTCATGTCTGTAATTCCAGCACTTTGGGAGGCCGAGGTAGGTGGGTCACCTGAGGTCAGGAGTTCAAGACCAGCCTGGCCAACATGATGAAACTGCGTCTCTACCAAAAATACAAAAGTTAGCTGGGCGTGGTGGCAGGCATCTGTAATCCGAGGTACTCAGGAGGCTGAGGCAGGAGAATTGCTTGAACCCAGAAAGTTAGATTGCACCACTGCATTCCAGCCTGGGCAGCAGAGCGTGACTCCATCTCAAAAAAAAAAAAAAAAAAAAAGAACAGCTGTCTTACTGTTCTGGGCCTCACAGGTAGAAAGTGAGTAAAGGGGCTTTTCTAGTTTTTGGAGAACTCTTAGAAAATAAAAAAAGAGCTTTACATTATCACCAAGTTTGATCTTCTGAGGCAAAATAAAGAAAATGCACAAGAGTATAACTGTCAAGATGGAACAAAGAGAGGCCTGAGTTTTGTATCCAAAACCCCAGGCTTGAGTCCAAGCAGTTACCTGTGAAATGTGTGTCCCAGTTCATACTGTGGCAACCTCCCAGGGGTGTCTTGAAACCCAGGGGGATTAAAGAAAAAATAGACATTTTCAAGAGCGCATGCATGAGAGAAAGAGATGGTTGTATCATTAAGACAGAAGCAGCATAAAAGAGGGACAGCCCAATCATCAAAGGGACAATTTGTGCTCCAGAAAATGAATCCCTAATTATTCCTTTCAGTTCTAAAGAGACAGTGGCCCAGAAGAGAAGCCGGCAGCTCATCTTTCACGTGACTATTTAAGCCTGGACCAGGAAGAGGAACAACTGTACATACACGGGCAAGAATTTGAATATCTAATTTGATGGGGCATATAAATTGACAGTTATTCAAATGATAACATTTACATATATAGGGTTTAAGGCTACATGATAATTCCTTATTATTTTTTCCATGGTGCAGAGTAAGGACTTTAGATTTTTTCTCCTTCTTTTCAAGGGTTTTAGGAAGGGATGGAAAAGGCAGCTGAATGGATCCCAGGAACCTCTGGGTGCACCCGGATTTGGGTGTGGGATTTGCATCCGGGAGATGCCCAGAAGCTTTTCCCTGGGGCAGAAGAGGTGGCATGATACTTGCCTTCCTATGTATCTGACCATGGCTTCCCAGCTTGCCAGTGCCCAGCCAGAGCACTTCCCTTGTTTCTGAGGGTAGCAGAGGCTCTAGGCTGGCCCCAAGAGGTCCCAGTAGAGCAGAGGTTCTCAGAGTGGGCCCCCCCCCCAACCAGCAGCAGCAGCCTCTCCTGAGAACTTGCTAGAATTGCAAATTCTCGGGCCCATCCAGACTCCCTGAATCAAAAACTGGAGGTGGGGCCCAACACTTGTGTTTTAACAAGCTCACCAGGTGATTATTTTATTTATTTATTCATTCATTTATTCATTCATTCAGTCATTCATTTAGAGACAGGGTTTGGCCCTGGCTCCTAGGCTGGAGTTTTATGGTATAATCACAGCTTGTTACAGCCTTGACTTCCTGGGCTCAAGCAATCCTCCCACCTCAGCCTCCCAAGTAGCTGAGACTACAGGTGTGCACCCTGTGCCCCACTGCTTTTTTTTTAAAAAAAATATTTTTTGTAGAGATGGGATTTTGCCATTTTGCCCAGACTGGTCTTGAACTCCTGGGCTCAAGTGAGCCTCCTGCCTCAGCCTCCTAAAGTGCTGGGATTCCAGGTGTGAGCTACTGCACCTGGCCCTCACCAGGTAAAATTCTGATACCTGCTCAAGTTGGAGAGCAGTAAACCCAAATGATTGTGTAAGCTTAAGCTCTATATATGTAAAATAGATTCCTGACATGTTGGGAAGCTTACACAATCATTTGCGTTTATTTCCCAAGGCCAATTCCATGTTCTCATCCAGTGCCCTTTAGGGATGGTTTTGATTTCTGGCAAAGGAGAAGGGAGAATCCTGGTTTTTCTTCAGTAGGTGAAAGAAGGAGGAAACCCTGTTCCTCTGATGTTTGGCTTGGGTGTCAGCAGGCAGCAGGGGACCCTCCTGTCTGATCTCATGCTGCCCTTCCTCACAGGCTGGGGTGGTGGCACCCAGGAGGGCTCCTGTCTTGGAGGGATGGATGGATGGAGGTAGCCCTAGCTAATAGCTGAGGAAGCTTGAAGTTGCTGGAATTTCTCAGCCCTCTCTGTTGGGCCCAGGCCCTGAGCAAAGCTTCTACCCTCTATTACTCAACAGTTTCTAAGGCCCACCCTGTACGAGGTGCTCAACCAGATGGTGAGCTCAGAGCAGACCCTGGGTGGGGTGGGACCATCCTTCAGGAATGTGCTGCCCCGCAGGGGAGGTCCTGACAATCAGTGATTTCAATCAAGAGCTGAGAGCTCTTGCTGGGAATGTGCAGAGGGTCTTGGGACCAAGCAGCAGGGAAACTCCCCCTGGTCCAAAGGTCAGGAATGCTTCTTAAGCATGGTGGGAGGAAGACAAGTGGTCAGGGTGGCCGGAGCTTCACGTTTAAATAGGACACAGGGTCCAAAAAGCAAGGGAGATTCTAGAGGCAACAGGGAGTCTTTGAAATATGCTAAACAGGGGAAGGAGATAAGCAGATTGCTGTTCTGCAAAGGCCACAGTGTTACAGGGTGGAGCCTGGGTCAGAAACAAGGATGAAGGAAGAGCTCTCAGAGAGGAGCTTTTAGGACAATCCAGGAGAGATGGGATGGCAGACTGAACCAGCAAGTGACAGTGAGACAGAGAGAAAAGATGCTGATTAACAGCAGATACAGTTGCCTGGAGAGGGAGGTCCACTGAATGTTGTGGTGAGAGAGGGGCTTTCATGTGATTTGACTGTGTCCCCACCCAAAGCTCAAATGGTAACTCCCATAATCCGCACATGTCACGGGAGGAACCCAATGGGAGGTAATTAAATCACAAAGGCAGGTCTTTCCCATGCTGTTCTTGTGATTGTGAATAAGTCTTATGAGATCTGATGGTTTTATGAAGGGGAGTTCCCCTGCATATGCTCTCGCTCTTGCCTGCCACCATGTAAGATGTGACGTTGCTCCTCTTTTACCCCTCCTTTGCCTTCCACCATGAATGTGTGGCCTCTGCTGCCACATGGAGCTGTGCGTCCACTAAACTTCTTTTCCTTTATAAATTACCTAGTCTTAGGTATGTCTTTATTAGCAGCAGGCGAACAGACTAATACAGGCTTTCTCCCAGGCACCTGGCTTGGGCATCTGGGAGGCTGCACAGCATTTACCAGAACTCAAACGCCCTGGGCTAGGTTAAGGTTGGGATTGCCAGGTTTGTCTCCTAGACCCATGCTACTGCCTTAGCACCCTGAATAATTGGATTTGTGTTGTCATCTTGGCTTTCAGTACAGGTGGCTGGATGGGGTCATCTCAGTCTGGGCTGGACATGCCAAGCAGCAGGGGTGGGCTACAGTAAAGACCAGGGATGGAGACTCAAGTCAACCCAGGCAGGAAGCGGCACCCAGAAGAGCTGACTCAACAGGATAAAAAGTTAGGGTCATGTCAGTGAGTCCCAGAGAGGAAGCACGGAGCCTAGATACAGATCAGGGTGAAGGAACTGGGAATGAGGTTCTCTGGGCTGGACCTACAGTAGAGCTGGTAAGCCCAAGAAGGTCATAGAAAACTATTTGCTGACTGCTTAGGGTGGCCCATGATTTCATCAAGTACCCAGGCTCCTTCCAGCTCTCTGTTCTGCCAGCCCTGAAGTGTGGCCCCATTCACTTATTCACAAGATAACTGCTGGAGCTCCAGCTGTCATGTCCATGTTCCAGAGAGAAAGACCCTAAGAAGAAGGCAGGAACAAAAGTCACCTGACAGCTGAGTCAGCCCTTTCAGGGGCTTTTCTGGGGACCCCACCTGATGACTTGGAGAGGTTAGAACACTCAGCTGTTTAGCTAGACACATGCTACCTCCAAATCAGAGGCAGAGTCGAATGGATGTGAAGTAGCCAACTAAAAATCTCTGTTGCAGAAGGAATAAATAGGATAAATTAGCATCTTTTCTTTATTAGATTTTACTTTTTAAAAATTAAAAAAATTATAAACGTTAGTGAATGAGGCCAATGTATTTAGAAAACCAAGAGTTGTTTTAGGCAGAAATCATTTAGTTGCAAGGAACAGAAAGCTACTTGGCTGCTTTAAGTAAAACAGAATTTATTGTAAGAATTCATGGAAATATCCCAGATACTGAGGACAGGAAGCTGGTGGGCCCATGAGGCCTTGGAGCCAGAAACACAAAACCTGGCTTGAGGTTTTGGTTTTCTCTTCCCTTCCCCTTCTCAGGTCTTAATGGGATTCTGTCTCCAAATCCCCCCAACCTCATCTGCCTGTTTCTTTCTGTGTCCCTTCCCCTACCTTCATCCTCCCCTCCCCACGTCTCTTTCTCTGTTTCTGTGTCTGCCACTGTCTCTCTCCTTTGAATTTTGGCTTTCTCTCTCCCGTGTATAACGCAGGGAATGGTCACCCTCCTCTTCCAGTTCAAGTGCCAATAGGAAAAGTCTCCAGGACCCTGTTGCAAAATTCCTGGGTGTCTTAGTTCACTTGTGCTGCAATAAAAAAATACCTGGGACTGAGGAATTTATAAACAATAGAAACATATTTATCATAGTCCTGGGGGCTGGAAGTCCAAGATCAAGCTGCCAGCAGGTTTGGTGTCTGATGAGGGTCTGGTCTGGCGCCTTGTTGCTGTGCCCTCCAGAGGAGATAAATACTGTGCTCTCACATGGCAGAAGGGTCAAAAGGGCAAAAAAAAAAAAGTCTAGCTATTTCCCTACAGGCCTTTTATAATGTTGCTAATCCCATCTCAGAAGGTGAAGTCTTGATGACTTAATCGCTTCCCAGAAGCCTCATCTTAATACTATCACATTGGCTGTTAAAGTTTCAACATGTGAATTCTGGGGTCACATTCAGATCGCAGCACTGGGACAGAACATAAGATGGCCCAAGCCTGGGTCAGATGCCACCCCACCTGCTTCAGTAGGTGGTGCTTCAGGTGGGGCCATCAGTAGAAACCGGGGACAGATCATCTGAGGTTATCAGGAGGGCAGGAAAGCACTTAGGCTGTGCGTCCCCACAAATACCTGAAGACAGCATTGCTCTCTCCTCCTCAGGCTTAATGAAACACTAACTTTCCTGCCAGCTGTATGGAGAAGGCTTCTCCCTAACGAAATGTCCCTTTCCAGAAAGGCTCTAGGGTTCTAGGCCAAGTGACTTCCAAACTATTCTTGACTTATGTTCCTACATTCATTTCCCTCTTCCAAAGGCTGGAGAGTCAAAGCCAAGTAGAGTTGTCCTTGTCCTTAGGGGCTCATAATGGAGGGAGGAAGACAGACAGGTACACCTGCTGCGTTCGGTAAAATCCTACTGTGGGTTTACATGCTGCATTATTTGCACAAGTAGATCTAGAGTCCACTAAACAGCTGGGAAAGACATTGTCAGCACAAGCAGAAGGCAGAAGTTCCCTCGTCAGATTCTCCATGCATTACGTAGGAGCAGGAGCACAAGTGAGAAATGCTGACTCTGGCCAGGGAGAAGGAACCACAGCTGATAGCATTAAGCAAACTGGCTGAGACCTAGGGGATTCTAGCAAATGACATGATGGAATTAATAAAACACAGCCCTTGGACTTGAATTTCCCAACAGCTGAGAGTCAACAAGTCATGAGGAGACCGCGATGTACAGCCGAACACACCAAGCCAAGCTTAGAGAGTGAATTACGTCTCATTGGGGTGCCGCTATATACTCTTTGCCCTTAGAAGGATTTTTTTTAGAGTTGAATTTGCAGAAAAATAGGTAACATCTGCAAGCGTTTAAAAATTATTTTAAAATATAATTAATTTCTGGTTTATTTTCCCAAACAATCCAATTTCTTAAAATTTCCAAAGAGTATATGTGTATCCCTGGTTATATATTTTTTAGTAATTTTTCTGTATAGAAGAAACCTAACTCTATGCATCTACCTATTTTACCTTGTTGGAACACCACTAATAACCTCCTGACTGATGCCAGCAGGTACCAGGAGACACAGTAAGAATTGCCAGGCCCGGCACGGTGGCTCACGTCTATAATCCCAGCACTTTAGGAGGCCGAGGTGGGTGGATCATGATGTCAAGAGATCGAGACCATCCTAATCAAC
Source organism: Cebus imitator (assembly GCF_001604975.1). Lineage (NCBI taxonomy): Eukaryota > Metazoa > Chordata > Mammalia > Primates > Cebidae > Cebus > Cebus imitator. The sequence continues at coordinate 2,801,471 of NW_016107359.1, forward strand.
ATGGGGAAACCCTGTCTCTACCAAAAATACAAAAAAATTAGCTGGGCATGGTGGCACACGCCTGTAGTCCCAGCTACTAGGGAGGCTGAGGCAGGAGAATTGCTCGAACCCAGGAGGCAGAGGTTGTGGTGAGCCGAGGTCGCACCATTGCACTCCAGCCTGGGTAACAAGAGCAAAACTCTGTCTCAAAAAAAAAAAAAGATTGCCAGCCTCTCAGCTACGAGACCAATGGTGCAAATCTTGCAAAAGAAATGGTGCTCCCTTCCACATTGGTTCCACAAACACACACACACATGCACATTAAAATAGTAATACATGGTGCTGATGAAGTCATGGTAAAACACATGTTTAGCTAACTAGGTAGTCAGAGAGAAATTTCGCAATGCATTCTGTGGGAAGTAGAAAAGTTCCTTTTTAAAGTTTCCTTTCCTGTTAAAAAGTAAGCGTGCTAATAACTCTTTGTTAAACCCTATCCTATGTAACTGTTAAACATGCCATGCTTACAGGCACATAGTACATTCTATGTCCTTGTACTTTAACCAAGATATCTGTGCTGGATGTGCTCACAGGTGTGTCCCAGCTCTCCATTGCTTTTACCTGTTTAGAAAAGATTTTAGTGTTAGCCAATCGGGTATTAGTTTAGATTGTGAGATCTGGCTCTGAGATCAGACACAGCAGTAAGGACAACCCCAAATGCATAAGGAATAAATTTGTCTGAGAAGGGCAGATCGCTTGAGCCCAGGATTTCAAAAACAGACAGGCTGGTTTTGAAATCCCGGGCTCAAGCGATCTGCCCTTCTCAACCCCCTAAAGTGCTGGGATTACAGGTATGAGCAACTGTGTCCAGACTAGCTTTTTTCTTTGGTAGTTATGGGAATATTATTCCCTTTGGACAAATTATCAGGATTGAAGGGAAAGCACATTCTTATGGTTCTTGGAATGTGCTGGAAATAGATGCTCGGTGCTGCAAAGAAAAATCAGCACTGAGACACAGGACTTGTCAACAACACAATTTTTACTTCCTGGACTACAGGAAGGGTACTCTCTCTAGCCATCTTGCCACAAGAGTATAATGAGCCCGGGATTTCAAAACCAGCCTGGGCAAAAAGGGGAGATGAAAAAATACAAAAATTAACCGGTGTAGTGGCACACGACTGCAGTCTTAGCTACTCAGGAGGCTGAGGTGGGAAGATCGTTTGAGCCCAGGAGGTCGAGGCTGCAGTGAGCTGTGATCCCGCCACTGCACTCCAGCCTGGGTGACAGAGCAAGACCCTATCTCAAAAAACAAAACAAAACAAAACAAAAAAGCAAAAAGGTGTAGATTATAAACCTTTTTTAAAACCAAAAGGGAAAAGTGGAAGCATGTATTCACTCACATTTCAGTTTAGGCCAAGCAGGAGACATTATTTCCTTTACCAGGTAGGACAGTTGGGATCTGGAGTGTGAGTGGCCATGGACTGGTGATGTCCCACCTACCTGAGCTCATAAGCCACCCCTACTCAACGTGTTAGGTGGCCACATTGTCCCTTGCAGATGAGGACTCACTTTCCAAGCTTCTGGGACTGGCAGAATTGATTCGAGCCCAGTGTTTTCCAGAGAGCTGCAAGGCACACCATTATTCTTGGAAACTCTGCCCTTGGTACTGAGACGTGCCATCTGGCGCTCCTCTCAGTTTTGAAAGGAGAGAATACAATCTCATTTGATACCTTATCAAAGTGTACTTTGCAAAAAGAAAAAAAAAAAAGTTCAAACACATTAGTTCTTTTTTCTTCCTTTCTTTTCCCCCTCCTTTTATTAAGCACTTTATATTCTCTAAGAAGTTGGGACTCATTAATTACAGTGGTGGTAATTATAACCCACTTGTATTTCTGCAGAGCCCTTCTGAGGAGCTGAGAGTCCTTTACAAATATGAGCTCATTAATCGTCCCAGCAGCCCTGCAGGTACAAGACAGCTACTACTGTCCCTCAGAGTCTGGGGCTCCAGGGCTGCCTGAGCCGGGGACCGCAGGTGCTCCAGTGCCAGGGGCTTGGGCCGCCTGAAGCCCTCTGCAGGAACAGCCACTTGCCTGAGGCAATGAAAGTTAAAGTCTGCAGGGTCACTGGCTTCAAGAACTTTAAGGTGTCTTGAAGTTCCAAAATCAAAGCTGGCAGCTTAGCAGCCCTCCAAAGCACACCCACAGGACAGGGTCAGAGACAGGGGCCAGCAGCCCCATCCTGGTCCCCGCATGCCCTGGTGCTTCCCGTTTCTGCATCTTTGCTTGACTGTGCCCCGTGTTCGCTATGCTCTCCCTTTCTCTTAAGTTAGATTTACCCTTCAGCGGAAGTTCTGCTGGGTTCTGCAGTGTCTCCCTCCACTGTCCTCCACCAACATGGGCAGTCTGAAGTCCTCATTTTGCAGGTAACCCTAAGCAGCCTGATCTCTTCTAGGCTTGCTAGTGATTTTCTAAATTGTGATTTGGCATTCCTTGAAAGCATACTTGGGTCTTTTTCCCCACTGGGAGCCCCTTGAGGGAGGGAAACATCTTTCCTATGCTTCTGGGAGCTCCAAGGACAAGTTCAGGGTTCTGTATACTATAGGGGGTCAAGAATAACTGACTGATGGGTGAACGGGGTCCTGAGTGTCTGTTCCCCGGGAAGCACTGACAGAGGGGGTAGAACTGTCCTTATCCTTAGTGGCTCATAACGGGGGGAGGAAGGTAGACAGCTACACCCGTCACTTTCAGTAAAATCCGACTATGGTTTCACACGCTGCATTGTTTGCACAGAAAGATCTAAAGTACATTAAACAGCTGGGAAAGATGTCTGAGATGAGCTGAGGGGAGGTGGTCTGGGGGAATGCAGGAGGCCACTGCCCCCTCCCCTGCTACCATCTCACCCAGTACGCCATGAACCTCCAAGCCAGAGGACAGCACCTGCTACCCTCCAAGGGCATGGTTTTCATATCTCCAGATCTTATGTGGGAAGCTCCTTACCTCTCCCACCAAGCTTGCCCATAATATCAAACCATGTTCATCCTTCAAGCTGATGTGCAAGTGCCATCTCTTTAATGAAATCTTCTTTCCTAAGCTCATTCTTCCTCCATGAAAAGCCATTGCATTTCTCTGAGCCCTCACAACATATTACATAGCGAATCCTCCAGACTGTGGCTTTACCATGTCCTAGCTGCATGGCCTTGGACAGGTCTCCACCTCCGCAGGCCTCTGTGTCCCCATCTTTTTGATGGTATTCACATGCCCACCATGAGTGTCATAAGAACCAAAAGGGAGACCTGGGAACCTGGTGCTCAGTATCCATTACTGTTTGTACTGTCTGCCACAGAAAGGGAGAGGGTGGTGGCTAGTTCATTGTTAGGGATGGGGTGACTTCCAAATCTCTTGGTTTTAAAAAGGTTATCAAGTGATTCTGCAGCTACATTTGGAGACCACAAGCCTAAACCAGGCTGTATAAGAGAGGAAACCAGTTTCCAGAAAGTGGGAGTTGGGGAGAAAGGTCAACATCACAAACAAGGGTTATATCAAAGGTGAGACACACAGAGCCCAGGGTTAGGACCTTCCATGTCACCCAGTGAACAACATACCTGATGCTTACATCCCACCAAGGCTTTGATGAGCCTGGCTACTCTTTTATTTTTTAAATTCTATTCACATAATGTATGATTACATTCTCATTATAAAATAGTTACGAGAAATAAATCGGAATTCCCCTTGACACCCATCCTTCACTCCCTCCCCACTGTTGTCAAGTTTTCTTTGTAGTATTTCAGGACCTTTTCTGTACATTAAATTATTTTTTATTTTGAGGGTAAATGAGGGTATGTGGAGGACTTTGAAAAGATCATGTTACACTTGTGGTATTAGCCTCAATTTAATATTAAACTTGTCTTCCCTGTCTATATCAGATAATGGGTAAAACCGTCAGCTGGGGCAGGGTCCTGTTCAGTCACAGCCACAGCTTCTGCACAAGTGGACCCTCTATTTCAGAAATGTTGCTGAGAATCTACTGAGATCTGGCATTAGACATTATTAAGAGTCCCCTGAGTTATGCTAAACTCAGTTTCCTGGGTTCCTGCCCATATTTCTCCACCTGTATTTCTTCATCTCCATCAGGTTGTACTGAAAGTCCATGCCAATTGCTTTGCTGAAGTTAGATCACTTATATTTATTGTGTTTCTCTGACTACCAGTCTGGTAACCTTGTCACAGGGAGCTTATTTTTACATAGGCTTATTCTGATTCACCTATTCTTTGTAAAGCCATCTTGGCTCCTGATGATCACTATTCCATTTTCTAATTGCTGGTAAGTTGTGGCTTTAATCACTTATGCTACAGTACTGCCCTAGATCAATATCAAACTCATAAGCACACACTATTTCTGCTGAAATTCAGCTTTTCTCATCTCTTCAGTCATTCCTATCTCTCCATCAGCTCTCTGGTGATCTTTGCAAGCTCTGTCAGGACCCAGGAGCATAGCTCATTGGCTTCAGAAGACTGAACTGAGTTCAAGGCCGTCTGGGCTCTCTGATCACCCACTTCATCACAGCTGTCAGCTGTACCACCAGCTCCTAGCCCTATTTTCTTTCTGGCCCAAAGTTCACTTTCCTGGCCTGAAAGTAAACCAGCAGTGGAAAGCATCTATTTCCTCTTTATCCTTTGACATCAGTGGGAGGCAGAGTGAGGCCAGGGGCCTCAGGAATCAGATAGGTGCTTATTCAAGGCCCAGCTCCACCACTGGTCAGCTTCCAGGCCTGGGCAAGTTGTTCAACCTTGGTCATTCTTGCTGTATTATTTCTGTAAAATGGCAGAATTGAAAGATAATGCACTTGCTCAACAAATGATAGTTACAATTACCATCATTATCCCAGTGGCTCAAACAACCTTCTCTTACAGCCAAGAAGAAAAACTTTTTCTAAGTTGAGTCATTCACCAAAGCAATCAGCCATTCTCTCCTCAGCCTCTGCCCTACCTTGGATCTTCTACTAAAGCTGATATGACTGAAAGAACAGAGATGGGGCTCTTCTAGCTTCTCTATTTAACACCAAGGGGAGAATAAGGTAAGACAGGGCACTTCAGGGCGAAGGGTGATTCTCCTCCCGAGTCCCTCTGTGACACATGCTCTCCTGGACTCTGGATGGGGGATGCTGTGACAGTCCTGTGTGCCTTGATAAACCCAGTCCTCTTTCTGTCCTCCATAAAAGAGGTCCTGGCCACAGCTGACCCCAAATACTGCTCTCATTCATGGACTTGGTGAGATCTTTGCTGTCACAACTCAGTCAAGCTCCCTTACAAATGAGGAAACTGAGGCTCAGAGAAAGGACATAACTTGATCAAATTCCTCCAAAAATTTGGTTGTGGAGCTGGGGCTAGGACCCAGAAATTCTGGGGTGCCATCTCTTCCTCTGGGCTCAAACCCTCTGACCCAGTCTCCCCATAGTTGACAGGAAGCTTTCCTTAGGACCAAAGGCTCAGGGCAGAAGAATTTCCATCAGTTGCTTCTGCTCCTCCTTCTTCATGCCCTAACAGTACGCCAGGGGCCTAGCTTATGCATCAAGAATCCTTTTTCTGCTGTGTGACCTTGGGCAAGTCACTGACCTTCCCCGGGCCTCTGCACAATGTGGGGGTTGCAATTCCTTTTCTCTAAATTCACTGTGCACTCTGATTGTCTCAGACTCAGCTCCTCTAAGACCCACATGGGCATCACCCCACCCTCGGCGTTGGACAATCCATGGGCTCACTCCAGCCTATAGTGACAGATGAGAGTTCCCTTCTACTCATGCATGTAGGTTTCATGGCCCAGTCATGGAGCTTGAGGGCTGCAGGGCAGACACGGGCCCCTTAATGCAGGAATGTGTACACACGAGCTTATGTTGCCGTCAGCTCACCACGCCCTCACCAGCACAATTTAGTTGGATAGACTGCAATCTCTGTAGAGACCCCTGAATGCACATCCCCTCCTGTATTGCCTCCAAATCCACTGGGTCTCCTGCTGGGAACCTTCAAGAAGGCCACTCTAGAGCTGGGGCTCCCTTGGCATGGCTCACATCGGGTCAGGGTCATTAGCTGTCAGGAGTAGACTCGAGGTCACTGCACCCCCCAAGCACACACACACTGCTTTGGGAATCATCTACACACACCCACTCTCACCCCACCGAAATCTGCTTTGAAGAGAACGAAAGCACCTCCGGCTTGGGCCCAAGTGACTCCCTGCCCAGGCAGCCACATCCAGCCAGCACCTCCCACGCTCCCCTGGGGCCACGCCTGCGGAAGGATGATAAGGGAATCGGATTCTCCGGCAACACCAGAGGCATAGTCCAAAGATCCAGAATATTTAGCTGTGTTTACCCGCAATAATCAGCTGCTCAAAGACATGTCGCCGGGCAGCTCTTGCTACATTGATTATGCCGCCTCGTATTTTTGGCCCCCAGGGGCAAACAGTTCTGATTAATATTTCACAACACCGTTTTTTTCCATATTCCTTTCTTCGCGTTGTTGCTTTTCTCTCTTTTTATTTTTTTCCTCCTCCTGAGCCCCTGAGAGCCTGATAGAGAGACACGGAATATTTCACCGTCTCTTGTGTCTGCCTGCTCCAGTAATCAGCGGACTCAATCACGCTTGCAGTGTTTTTATGAATTAATAACAGGCACTTTGGAGGGCTAGCGGGGGAGGCAGGAAACGCAATCTATGGAAGCTTAATGAGCGCCGTGGGGAGCAGCTACCTCCGCCTGCAACCCTGCCACGCTGTGCTCTAAATCATTGCTTCTGAGATCACCCACTTCCAGACTAGCCCTGACAGCTTGCGTAGGACTCCTGAGTGACCCTCTGTCCCTGACAGGTCCTCCTGGGAGGCAGGATCTGGAAGAGGCAGCCTCAATGCCTCGCCATTTTAATTCAAAGAAGGAAAGGGAGACAGGGGCTCTGGTTTGTCCCTGTCATTTGGTGTGCTTTGCATATGTTGCTCTTTGGTAAATCGAGCGAGCAGGGTATAAGAGCAGGGCAGGAGGATCCACGGGGGACCTAGGCAGGGCTGTGCATGGTGGTCTTGCTCTTGTAAGTCTAGAAATGTGTTCTCGTTGGTACTCCATGGTGTCTAGATTCTAACAGTCTCATTTAGGCCAACCAAAATCCCAAGGATGTCAACTGTATATTCTGAAATACCACCTGAGAAAATGTTTCCTACCTGCCATGGTCTGACATACAGCCCCACTGTATGTGATCAACACCCAGTTCATATCACAGGAAACTCACTGGTTGAGTCTTGTCTGATGAGACAAGACCAGCACACTGACTGTGCATGGATGTTAGGGCGTTGCCAAATGACCACACGACTCTCTAAGGATTTTCTCTCCATGTCCTTGTATTCTGGTAACAAACAGGTCACAGACAGGCTCCTGTCCACATACCACACTTGGAGCAGTACCGGTCTAACCCTGAGTGTCACATTCACAATTTGCAAAGGGAAATATAAGCAGCAAATAAACCAGGACCTCCTGGCTGGGGTTGGAGCAGTCTTTACCAGCAGGATGGGAAGTAGTCAGATTCTAATCAGAAAGTTCTACTGGAAGCAAGGCATGTGTTGGCTCTTATTTTTTTTTTATTTCTTTCTTTTTATTCTGACAAACGTCATACTCATACCTACACAAATTTAGAGGGAATAATATAAGAATAATATAAAAACCTTCATGTATCCATCACTGAGCTTCAGTCATTAAGTTGCTTATTGATGACAACACTGTCCTTGAGCTCAGATGACTACACTTTCCTTGAAAGGCAGGCTCCACCCACCAAAGGGAGAAATTCAGTGAGATCCACGAGTTGGCCTGGCTGCCTTCCTTAGAGATGCTGTGCATTTCACCCCTTCCAGGAATTACCCGTTCCCCAGTCCTTCTCCCTAAGGGAAGATCCAAGAGTCCAGGTGGGAGAGGCTCTTCAGTCACAAATTCACCGATAATCACTTGGATCCTTATGCTAGATGGCTGGTCTTATTCATCCCGTCCTGATTCTTCCTAATTTCATACTCATGCTAATCTGAAGGACCTGAGAAAGCCAGAAAGGAAGAGCTTGGAACACACTGTGTATTTTGACTTGGGTTTTGAAGGTGCCCCGCCATGAGGCCCTCCACATGCGAGTATGTGTTACAAGCAGTGGGAAAATGTTGTCTCTTTCTCCACTCCCCACACCGGGCGCTATGCCAGCAGTGGAGCTCCAAGCAGAAGAGAGCAACGTCTGTCCTCAGGAGGCCCTGGTCCAGTGTTCAAACGCTGGGGATTTCTGAGAGTGAACTCTGGTCACTTGGTGAGATTGTGAGTCACCTGTCCTCTAGCAACCAGCTACCAGAGAGACAGCATGGGGAGGAGGATGATGATGGAGCGGGCAGGGGGGAAAGTGGGGGAGAAGGAGAGCGACACATAGAGAGAAAGGAAGAGACAGAGAGAGAGAGAGATAGAGAGAGAGAGAGAGAGAGAGAAACAGCACACCTACACACTACTCAGACACATAAAGGCAGGCGGGAGAGGTAAGGCATCTGAGAAAACCTTAGCTGGGATAGAATACAAGGTGAGGGGAGGGGGAACCTGGGGCCCCGTGTGTGAGCCAGAGAGGAGGGGGCATTCAGGCCCTCCTGGGCTCTGTGGGTATGGGGTCCAGCAAGGTCTCAAGGCCCCATCTTATATGCACATCTTACAGTTCTTCAGAGCACTAACCAAGATCCCATGAAAATATAGCTCCAAATTTAAAAACAGCAGCCCTGTCTATTAGTCATTCTCTCATGAGGTAGAACTGCTTTCTGCCAGAATCCCTCCCAAATCATCACACACTGCAGGGCTTAGGCCTTCCACCAAAGCCTGGTTTTCTGGGGACATTTGGGCTTGCTGTGACGTGTCACTGCTCTTCCAAATATGGTCCTCCCAGTGTTGGCATCACTTGGGATCTCCCAAGAAATGAGATTTCCAGGCCTCGCTCAGGCCCCCTGAATGGGATTCTGCATTTTAACTCCTTCCCTGTGTCATTCGTGGGCACGTGCAGGGGTGAGAAGCATTGATCTATCCCGCACTTGGGGAGCACCTGCCTGGGATGCTGGCTTCTCTTTATCACGTCCCTCCTCCCTCAGTCTCATCCCCACTGGTTTGCTGGTTCGCTGCCAGCCAGGAAAAGTCCATCTCTCAGGCCAGGTTCTCACAGGCTCAGAGATAATGGCTGAATATTGATGCCTCCCAAATGCAATTTAGTGAAAATGTCTTAAACGTCTAAAAGCCTTTAACATCCCAGGGAATAAATTTCTAATAATGACATTTCAGGCCCTTTGACATGCCTTGGCAAAACAATATTTCTATCTAGGAGAAGACGCCTTCCTGATATTGCTTACATTCTGTCATGTAATAATAACTGGAATTTGTATAGCATCTTCCTTTTATAACATGCATTTATTCCTTCTCATTGAATCCACCTGTCACCTGGGAGGTAAGCCAGGCAGCTTTCAGGATCCCTATTTTACAAGGAGGGAACCAGAACTCAGAGAGGGTAAGGGACTTGCCTGTGGTTGCCCAACTAAAGAGAAGCCAAGGCAGGTATGGACCCCAAATCACCTGCCCCCAGTCCCCGTGCTGCTTCTGGGCAGAATCGTGACTTCTAGGACAATCCTGCCGGAAGGTCCTGTGTATTAAGGGGGATCTTGTTGTGCTTGCAGTAGAATCTTATCTTAAAAACACCAGGGCCAGGTGTCCAGTTCAGCCCAACAAACATTTTCCTCCCTCACTGGGCCCTAAATTGGGAGTGGAGCAGCCCTGCCTTTGGGAGCTTGAATATTAGAGATTCATTTTTCAAACATCTTTTGATGGAGCAGAGACGTGTTCTGACATCACAGCCTCCCAAAATAATATATGAATGCTTCTTTTCCTCTAAGAAAGCAGCTATTTCTCTCCTCTTAAAGATGAGGTAAAAACAGCTCAGCTCCCAGATCCCATCCCTACACCCCCAGCCAACAGGTGTCCCCTGTGATACCACTGTCTGGGCATTGCTTGAACCTGACATAGGCCCCTTGGGCAATGCGTTAGCACCTTTTACATCTCACCTCAACCTAAGCGTTCTTGTACAAAGCCAAGCTTCGACAAAACTCAAAACCCTTTTTCTTTCTTCTTCTTCTTTTTTTTTTTCCAGCAACTCATTTAAATAAGCTTTTCTCAAATTGGATTTAAAGCAGTTTCACTTCCCTCTGCTCTTCTTCGAATCAAAACTTACCTTTCCTGTGTCCCATTTCTTCAGTCTTTCAGATGATTTAAAGCTAATCTGTTAAACCACTTTGCATTTAGAAGGATTTAACCAATATTAGAATAATATTTTACTCCTCCCTGAGAAAAATATGCCTTTCTAAACTCATCATTGCCTTAATCCAGCATTCCACAAAATGTGTGTCTGCAAAGCATGAGGTCTGAATATGGCTTTGTGAAAATATTTTTCCGGTCAATGGAGTTGGGAGATCCTGCCTACTAAGTCCCCACCTTGGGTCGTTAGCACAGTAAAGGCTCTGAGAAGTCCTGCAGGGTATCAAATGCTTTACATTTGTTTAAATCAGCATTGTCCCAACTTTTTGGGTGCAGAGACTCTTAACATTTTTGCACAGCTTGAATCTAGGTGCCACCTAACGCACCTTTGGGAAATGTTGTCAGCACCCAATGGCTGCCTCCCCTTGAGGATTTCAGGTCTGCAAATGGGTGAGACAGGACTTCCTCTATCCCTCCAGTCAAGTCACCCTTCACCTGTGCTATTCCCCTGGGCCGCTCCTCATGGTCTGTTGCAAAAGCAGCAGCAGGTGTCCAGGCTCTTTTCTGCCTTTGCCTGGCTGTGTGATCATACTGCAGTCACTCAGCCTCTTAGAGACTCACCTGTGAAATTGAAGGGTCCTGCTTGTTCTGTCTCACAGGGCAGCAGGGAGGCTCTGGAAACAGACTGTGTTTCTAGAGCCCCTCAGTAGTCATCATCCTAGATTCCGCCGGGACCTAAGACCAGTTGGTTTCTTAAGAAGTGGACAGTAAGGAGCAAGTCCAGCCTTTCTCCATCCAGAGCGGCTGCTCCAGCTCCCCAAACTCAGGATGACATTTATGTCCTCTCCCGTTCCTACCAGAGGCCAATCTTGGAGCCAGGGCACTGCTCGGAATCCCACATTTTGGCAATGATGCCCAAGATCGTGCCTGATACTTACTGTGGAAGGGGGACGGGGCCAGGTCGGGGGAGAGGACGGCGGTGCACCCTTCTCTGCCATCACTCACCAGCCGTGCCGTCATCACAGCCTGTCCTTGGCTTCATCCTTCCCCTGAGCCACACCTGTTAGCAATCTGCACTGGTATGTGCAGTGCCTGTACACGACAGCCTGGCTGCAGAAATCCCGGGGGAGTTATTTTTGTAGCATACATACATACCTTGTGTGCAGTCAGACGGGGGTGGTGTTTATGTCTCAGTTCTCTTTTGCAAAAGGAAAAAAAAAATACAGTGGAGCTAGAAATGTGTACATTTTGAACAGCCGCCCTCATGCACTGTGTATATAACTCTGCTGCATGAAATTTAAACATAAACTTGAGTCTTCTGAGATTGGATGGAGGAAAATTTGGCCATTGGCATCACGATTATTTTTCTGCACCAACTGCCAAAATCAGGCATTAAAATACAACACTTCCACCCCCAGAAAAAAAAAAAAAGAGAGAGAGAGAGAGAGAAAAAACACATACACATCTATACAACCTAATTTTCTCTGGGGACAAGGTAGCTGTTGTTGATATGACATGTTTTTGCAGCACAAATGTTGGCTCTTCAGCCCATTTTGCTCTTTTATATGCACTCAAATGTGAAACATCTGAGAGAACACACACCATCAGTTCAGAGCATTTTCCTCTAGCCTTGCTGTGAGCTGAGAATCTGTACCAGACTCCAAGGCAAACTCTCCAGGAGCTGAGACAGAGACTGTAAGTTTAGATTAACTGGCATAGAGGGAAGAGGGTGGTACGAGTGGGGTAGAGAAAGGGGAAGTGAAAGGGATGTGTCCATACTATGACCACTGGAGAAACAAAGCTAAGGTTGAGTCCACTGGGATTTGGCAGGATCTTCTGTGTGCTGGGAAGGAAGATGGCAACGGAGACATAAACAGGCTTTGGACACAGACGGACCCAAGTTTGAATTCCAACCTAGGAAAGCTTCTTCCTGAAGAGGTTGCCCACTCCATGAGCAGTGCAGGCTCCTTCCTCCCAGGTGCCCATTGGGGGTGCTGAACCAGCAGCTCAGACCTGAGTGCGGGTGGTCCCCTATGGTGGTCTTTGTGGTTTGTTCCTTGCATGGTAGCTGCCATCTTGGATTCTTCCTGTCTTCCTAAAAGGCAGCAAAGGCCCTTTCCTCACCCGCAGCCCCCATTTCTGCCACTCACACTCATATCACAACCTGGTCTTCAATGGGAGGGTAAACAAGTTGAGGACTGTGATTCTTTTAGCTCGTCAACCTTTATAATACATATTTCTAAAGTTTGGAAACTATTTGTCTTAATTTTTTTTAACTGCTATAACAAAATATCTCAGACTGGGTAATGTATAAGAAATAGAAGTTTATTTTCTTACAGTTCCGGAGCCTGAAAGTCCAAATCAAGCCCTGGCAGTTTTGGTTGTCTGACGAGGGCTGATCTCTGCTTCCAAGATGAGGTCTTCTTGCCGTGTCCTCCAAAGGGACAAGTGGTGTGTCCTCGCCTGTCCTTGTATGGCAGAAGGGAAGAACTCCCTCAGTCAGACCCTTCTATAAGGGCACTGATCCTATTTACAAGGGCCCCACCCTCATGACTTACCTCCGTGGCCAGTGTTTTTGTGTATTTCCTTTGAGGCCTTGGAGAACAGTTTTTTTCAGGAATATCCTTCTGCAAGGGCAGCAGGGGCTACACTAGGAGTGATGCAGATGCATGAGGGGGAAACCCGGAGGAAAAGCCTGGACAAGGATCCAGCAGACTTGGAACAGAGAGGAAAGGAGAGCTGAGTCCATGCTGCCTCCTTCCAGTCCTCCAGCTGCTGGAGGAAGAGAGGTCAAGAGGGAAAGATAAAGCTTCTTAGAGTGTCAAAGCAAGAGTCAGGGTTGCAGGTTGTAGAAAAACAGATTGGTGATGTCTTGGGTGGGTTTGGAGGGTGGAGTCTATAGATGTTGGGCAGGACTCCCAGGAGGTGAATAACCCTGCCCTGAGTAGATCTGAACCAGGCAGATGGCTTGGAGTGCAGGACCCTGCTGACTGACAGTCTGAAAACCAATGGCAGAAGAAGCCCACTGCCGGCGAGCCCAGAACCTGCTCACCCCGTCCTCTCTCGTCTGGTGACACGGCACCTCCCTCGCTGTCTGCAGCTCACTCTCTCTGAGCAACCCGGTCACCTGATGTTTTCCCTGCTACTTCTGTGCTTGTCCAGAGTGGCGTTAACCCACTGAGGAATCTGTCAGGCCTTTAGCACAAGGTTCTTGACTATTTTGTGACCCTGGAAAGGAGACTCACCAAGGCTTGACAAGGTTTGGTTTGAGGAGTGTCAGGGATCCCTTCCTGTCAGAAGTCATCATGCCTGCACTGCCACTATTTGAGCACTTTAAGAGGCAGTGTGATGGTCTGAGCGCTGGAAGGGAGTCAGGACTCCTGGGTGCTGCTCCAGGATCTGTTCTCACAAGTCATTTCACACTCTGGGTTCATGTTTTTCATTCGGTTAATTAAAAAATAAAAAAGATTGGTATGAGGCAAACAGACTTGCCGCAGGAGTGAAAGGCCTAGAGTCAGCTGTACACACTACGGATGGGCCAAGTGCCTCAAGGTAAGCACTGCTCATGCCCCCTCTTCTTAGGATTTTTTGAGCCACTGGAAGCTGTCACTTTAAGATTTGAGTGTGGATAAGTGTATTAGGCCCTACCTGGGGAGCCAAGGAGCCTAGGGAAGAGGGACAGGTACTCAGAACCAGGCAGAACTCAAGATCAAAACAAGGAGATGGGGAAAATAGGGGTGGGGGTGTCTTATCCTCCCAGGAGGAGCTGACCAGGCCCAGAGCTTTGCATTGAACAGAGTTTGCTTCAATATCCCATTTGACTCTAACAACAATTCTGCAAGTTATTGTTTTTATTATCCCCATTTTATCCATGAAGCCCTTCCAAGGCTCAGAGAGGTAAAGTGACTTACCCAAGTTCACACAGCTGGAGGAGCCAAGTCTCAAAGCCAGTTGCATTTGACTCCAGAGTCCAAGCTCCCTCCAGATCTCTTCACTGCGCAAGCCCAGGGGTGAAATGGGCTCTTGGGGTGGACACAGGCCCCACTCTCCCTATCCTCTCTTGTGTCAGCAGCATGGTAAGCCCAAAACTCTCACCAGGAGACAACATTCATCTAAACTTGTCATCCATGGAAGGGCTTTGTGGAAATCTCTGGGTAGAGGAGATATTTTAGCTTAGGAGGGGGAAGGGAGGGAACTGGCGACTGCCTTCAGTAGGCTGAGAAAGCCATACTGTGGGCCGATCAGAGGCGGTTCTGGTGGCCGTAGGAGAGGGCAGAGCAGGTGCAGAGGGAAAGGCTGAAATTTGGTGTTGGAATGCCAGTGCTTGCCTCTTACCACCCAACACTTCCCGCCTCCTCCACCCAGGCGCCCTCCTACACTGGCTCCCACACATTCTTCAACATCTCTTTAAAAATTAAGGGTGCAGTTGGGGTGGGGGCAGCTTCTGAAACAGATAAGAGGTAATTGCCTGCCTTTGACTCCTCTTGATGTGAAAATGGGATTGGAATGACTCACTCTGGTTGAAAGGTTAGTTGAAGGTTATTACAGGAAAATTGTTATTCATACATTTTTTTCTGTGCGGCCGGATAGCCTAAAAGATTAAATTCACAGAGTGCATAATGACCCATCAGGGCCGACAATGGTAGGGGCGTCCCCGGGGAGGGGAGATAACGGAACAGAGACTTCTCTGAATAATTCATGCTCCAGTGCAGTGGCACTAACAGATTACATGAGGGTTTTCATTAGAATGGAGAGGAGAGAAAGGCGCTTTGAAAACAGCCGGTGTGTTTCTCAGCATCGCGGGCAGCTCTGGCCCAGTTCTCTGTGGCTTCAATTAACGCCTGTCCCTACATCTTGGCGGCCCTGGGAGGGGAAACAAGTGGGATAAGAGAGCTTCGTTGTTCGTTGCACAAGGCAGGCGGGTGACAGACATCCCACTCCTAAGTGAGCCCGGGCTACCCAGCCCCATTCTAAGCCTTGACGCTCTCAAAGGGTGGGCAGGCCTGGAGAAGAAGCTGAGCCTGGGTTCAGCCTGTGGGACTCTGGATTTACTTTTTAAATGACGTGGTTATGGAAAATGTGTGTGAGAGGCATCTTCTTCCTGTCCCATTGATCGTAACCCAATGGGTTCGTTTTCCGCTCTTCCCTGAGGATGGATACAAGAGTTACCCATCAATCATTTGTGATCAACACTTGTCAGGGTGTACAGGGTCTCTTGGCTGCAGATGGGCAGGAGAGGAGCTGCAGATGCAAACAGGGCTCAGAAGGTTCAAGACACCAGCTTTGGCTTCTGGAGGATTAGAATTTAAACACCAGTCCTGTGACCTTGGGCAGCTGGTGTCTCTGTCCCCTTGTCTGTGAAATGGGATGAAATAGCTGCACTTACTCCAAAGAGCTGTTGGGAGATTACAGTTCTTAGAAAAGGCTAAGCACAGTGCCTGGCACAGGGCAAATTGGAGCTCAGTGCATGTGGGGCACTTCTTCCCGGCAGATCTTCTGGATTGACTGGTTACTTTGGCCTCTTTGCCTGAATATGACAATCACGTGTTTGCTCCTTCACTCACTCATCCATCCACCCACTGGGTTATCCTTCCTTTCCTGAGAGGCCCACTGTATGCCCACCCTTTGGTGGGCACTGGTTCCAAAGAACTCCCTCTCAGCTGGGCCCGTCCTCCCGGAGCTCCCAGGATGAGGAAGACACAGACATGCATGCCAGCTTCCGTGTCTCCCTCCTTGACCTAGAAAATCCAGTATGGCAGAAGAGAGAGCGTAAAGGGTCAAGAAAATCTTGCAAAGTTTGGCTTGGGGAGCTCATGTGGTTTGAAACAAAATGAGATCTAGAATCTTCAGCAAAACATGGAGATCTCAGCGCGGTCATGGGTTAGCAGGCTGTCCCTGCAGGGGGTGATCTAGGTCATCTTTTCCCAGGTGAGGTCATGGAAGCCCATGGAACAAGGGGGACTTACTCAAGGTCCCACAATTAATAAACCACCAAGGCTCAATCCCAGCCCTCCTGCCTCTCCATCTTCGAGGTTTTTCCCTTCTGCTATATTCTTCAACTCCAACCCTGTCCAAAGGTGCGACATTTTGGTCATGTTTTACTTAAGAGTTTGAATGGATTGTCCTTTCCATTAAAATTGTAGTTCAACGCTCATCTCAGTTTATTGAAGCTTGTCTTAAGTGGGCATAGAGTCTCAGTTCCTGTCGCGGATCATGTGTCATCACACCCAGTCTGTGCTCAAGATAAACAGCTGTTGTTTTCTTAAGCCCTAATTAAATACCAAATCAAGCAATTAATTTATCCCCCTAATGCTTATGACTTGAGTATGTGGATTCAGATCATCCTTTTCTTCTCCTTCCCTCCCTTCCTTCCACATCTAGGTAAGGAGCAGCTACCTCATGCTCACCACTGTGCTGCCACATTTAGGGACCCGGGAATGACCAGTTCTCACCTGGAAGAGCCACATTCATTGGGTAGGCAAGAAGGTCAGGTCAGGAGCGTTTCCCCTTTACGATGAGAGCAAATGTTGGAAATGCACGGACCTGAGCAAGACCCCACCACTCTCCTTGTCAGTCAAGTGTCCTCAGCCACACTGACGCTTCTCTGAGCCTCAGCTCCCTCTCCTTCAGAGAGCGGGCTACACTATTTCCCTCTCAAGGCTGCCATGGGAGATGAAGTGGAAAAATATCTGAAGGCTCTCGGTTTTCTAAGAAACTAGTAGTGATGTCATCCGATGTGATGTTTCAAGGGGTCAGTGAGGGAGAAGCCACTCTGCATGGGAGAAGCTGGAAGGGTTTCATGAGGACTGGATGTTGAAGTTGTATCTGAAACTACAGCGGGATTCAGATAACATGGGGCTCAAGGTGGGAGGGTGCTCCAGGCAGAGCGACCAGCAGGAGGCAAGGCAGGAGGGAGGATGGGTGCAGAGCATGTGAGAGAACAGTAGGGTGTCAATTTTACTGGAGCGTGGGATTCCTGAGAGTGAAGACTGCAAAGAGGCTGGGTCCTAGAGGAGGTTGCCAATTTTGAGTCAGAACAGCCACAGTCAAATAATTCACTGTGTTGGTTGGTTTTCTCTTCTCAAAAGCTCAGCCCAGTGCTTCATGTGTAAATTGGAGTGAGAAGGCACTGCAAGCCCTGCTCCCTCCACATAGATCCCTGTTTCTTTTTTAAAATATATTAAGGAATTACGATGGTTTGAAAGTCCCCTCCAAACCTCGTGTTGAGATTTGTGATAATTAAGAGGTGGTAAGAGGTGGTGAGACCCTCAGGAGGGTCAAGACCACGAGGGCTCTGCCTGCTGAATGGATGAACATGGTTTCTGTGAGAGGAGGCTCGTTATCCTGAGAGTGGGCTCTTACGAAAGCAAGTCCAGCCCTCTCTGCCTCTTGTTCTCACCTTCACCATGGGATGAAGCACCCTAATGGCCCTCACCAAATGCTAGTGTCATGCTCTCAGACTCCCCAGCCTCCAGAACCATGAGTCAAATGCATTTCTTTTCTTTATAAATTGTCCAGTCTATGATGTTTTGTTATACCAGCGCAAAATGGACCAAGATAGAAAAATGATACCATGAAGTGGGGCTATTGCTATAATAATAATAAAAAAAAAAAAGTGGAAATAGTTTTGGAACTGGGTAATGGGTAAAGGCTGGAAGAACTCGGAAGAGCAGGCTAGAAAAAGCCTGAATTGCCATAAATGGAGTGTTAGGGGCAATTCTGATGAGGGCTCAGAAGAAAACACCAGAACTAGTAAGACCCTAAAACTTCTTAGGGATTACTTACATGAGCACGATCAGAATGTTGCTGGAGACCATGTGCAGTGGCTCCTGGCTGGAATCCCAGCACTTTGGGAGGCTAAGGTAGGAGGATTACATGAGTCCGGGAGTTCTAGACCAGCCTGAGAAACATGGTGAAATCATGTCTCTCCCAAAAATAAATACAAAAATTGGCTGGGTGTGGTGGTGGGTGCCTGTAGTCACAGCTACTTCCGGGGCTGAGATCAGAGTATTGAGCCCAAAGGCTCAAGGCCGCAGCAAGCTGTGATTGCACCACCTGAGCAATGGAGTGAGACCCAGTTTCCAAAAATAACAACAACAACAACAACAACAAAAGAATGTTGGTTGTGGATGGTAAAGCCCATTCTGATGGGGTGTCAGGCAGAACTGAGGAACGAGATAGTAGAAACTAAAGACCATTCTTGTTATACACTTGCCAAGAACTTGGCTGAGTTGTGTCCATACTCAAGGGCTTTACAGGAGGTCATATTTAAGAGTGATGAGCTACGATACCTGGTGAAAGAAATTACCAAGGAAAATATTGAAGAAGCTGTGTGCCTGCTTTCTACTGCATATAGTAAGATACAAGATGAAACAAATAACACAATGGTATTTGAAATTTAAAAAGAAGTGGAATGGAAAGATTTTGAAATTTTTAGCCTGGCCATGTAAAGAATGAAAAAGCATTTTAGAGAGAGCAAATCAAGGTTATGACGGAGTGACCTTTGCTAAGGAGACTAATATGAATAGACGGGGTCCTCAAGACAATGGGAGAATGACCCTCAAAGCATTTCAGAGATCTTCAAAACTGGCCCTCTCATCACAGGCCCAGAGCTCTAGGAGGGCAGAATGATTTTAGGGAACTGCCCAGGGCATACTCCAAAGGTTTGCTGCCACCTCAGGGCTCTGACTTTCTGGTGAGGCACCCCTTGTAGCTACCCCAGCCACAGATTAAGTGAACCCAGATGTGGCCCAACCCACTACTCTGGAGGGTACAAGCCATAAACTTCATATGGTGGCATCATATGGTGCTGATTCTGCAGGCTTGCATAATGCAACAGCTATGGGGACATGGCTACATCCACCTAAATTTCAAAAGATGGTTCAGACAGCCTGGGGGTCCAGACAGAGACATGTCACAGGGGTAACACTGCAGAGGAGACTCTTTCACCACAGAGAGTCCCTACTAGGGCAATACCTAGTGGAGCTGGGGGAGTGGAGCTACTCCTGAGACCTCAGAACTGAAAACCTACCAGTGTGCAAAGCCAGCATGGAAAAGCCACAGGCACAAAACTCTAACCTGAGAGCTGAAACATGGGCTAAGCCTGGCAAAACCATGAGAGCAAGGCTACCTGAAAAACCTTGGGGCCCCAATCCCCAATCAGTGTGTCCAGGATCCAGGACATGAAATACAAGTTTATTCTCTAGCTTTAAGGTTTAATGTTTTTCCTGTTGAGTTTTAGCGGGGACTAGTTATTCCTTTCCTCTGAACTATTTATCCTTTTTGAATGGGAATCTATTTTATCCCTGCCCCACCATTGTATTTTGGAAGCACATAACTTGTTCATTTCACAGGTTCACAGCTGAAGAGAAATTTGTCTCAGGATGAATCATGTCTTAACCCTCCCCTACTTCTGATTTAGATGAGACTCTCTCTAGGTTTTGGACTTTTGAGTTGGTGCTATGGTAAATTAAGACACTGGGGGCTATTGGAATGGATTGAATAGATGTAATTTCATGTAAGTGAGTTTAGGGGAGCCAAGAGTGAAATGCTATAGTTTTAGTGTCCCCTCCAAAACCCACGTCGAAATTTAACTGCCACTGTGACAGTAGTAATAGGGGTGACTCTTAAGAGGCAATTATGCTTTAAGGTCTCTGCCCTTGGGAATGCATTAATGTCTTTATCTCTGGAGTAGGTTAACAATCATGAGAGTAGATTGTTAGAAATGTGAGTTCAACCTTCTCCGTTTCTTGCTCTCGCCCTTGCTTGCCCTTCCTCTGTTTACCATGGGCTAAAACAGCACGAAGGTCCTCACCACATGCTGGATCCTTGCTCTTGGACTTCCCAACTTCTAGAACCATGAGCCAAATAAATTTATCTTCTTGGTAATTTGCCAAGTCTGTGGCATTCTGTTATAGCAACACAAAATGAACTAAGACGAACCATTGGGATCAATGTGATAAGCTTGATGTAGCCCATTTTGGCAAGGAACTGGGTTGCAGATTGACATGTACAGTATCACAACTTTGACTGAGGTGTGGGAGAAGGTCAAGAGAGTCTGGAAGTAAGGTGCCTTCCCCTGTGGAACTCTTAATGGTAGCATAAGGATTCCCAGAACCCATTAAGCAATATGAGTACCTAGATAATACAGAAAGTATCTGTGGTTTCTGTCCACCCAGCATCTCCTGCCTCTCCTTCTGGCAGTAGCACCCCACTTCCTTTGGGAAACAGCTCCTCCCCTAGTTGATGTGTTACCCCTGGGGTAGCCATAAGTGTACCAGCCTAAAAGCTAAAAACATCAATTTCTGACTTCTGCAGTTAAGCTTTCTCCAAATAACACACCACAATTAGGACTGTATCTTCCTGTTGTTAAATCTCCCTTAATATTTTCTTTGGTGAAAAAAATGAGTGATTCGCTTTGTCGTGTAACTTAAAAAAAAAAAAAAAAACTTTCTGTACACATTGAGCCTCTGTCTCAACACATACACAACCATTTTTTTTCAAAATGACTTACCCTCGAGAGTAAGACACAATCTTCTATTTGGTTTTATTTTTATTTGAGAGGGAATTACAATTCCAATAACTTCTCTGCAGCAAATTAGGTGGTGTCATATAATCTGATCCATGAATCACCTGGCCCTCCATCTTCTGTCATTATCCTTTGTGTTGAGGTTGGTTGGACAAGGCATGGCCACCTGGCTTAAGCCAGACCAGTCAAAACCCTTGTTCAGAATTTGGGAATTTTATCCATGAGACAGTAGGAGTCAGAAACCCTTCATGTGGTTTGTACCTTCAACATGTGGGCTTGGTTGCTGGGGCTTGGAATTGTCCGTAGCTCTGTGGACCAGAGAGGTAGAGGGTCCAATTTGAGCAGCAAGGGGAAAACAAAGATTTTACCAGGGATGAGAGACGAAGGGGGAGACCAAATGGCTTCTTGTTCTGATCTGTTCTTGAAATCAGGAAGCTTGAGTTCCTTTGGATTCTGTTAGACATCCCTATGTCCTAAAAATAAATCTCCCCTTTCTCCATTTAAGCTAAATCCAGTTGGTTTCTGTCTCTTAAAAATGAAGACTTCTCTATAAAACATTCAGGTTTTTGCTAAGCTATAAAACGCTTCCTCCATCCTTCTCTTCCTTGTCCTCTTTTCCCCATTTCAACCAAATGTGTGATCTCTGACACATGTATATTACGCAGAATATCAAATATAGGTCAATGGATGTCACCATGGTAAAACAAGCAAAAGAAAAGCTCACACTTCTCAATGCTTGTTAGTAAAAGGGTACAACAATGCATTCATCCCCCCTGCTGCTGGGGGGGTCATGAAGGTCAGCCCATGCTTTGGCGTGTGAACTTCTTGTTCCCACCAAATCAGTCAGCTGAAGTGGGAATGTTTTATTTAAGCAGACATGTGTCAGCCTCAGTTTGAAACAGAACATTCTGCCAGCATCTACCATCACAAAAGCAGGCTGTGTGAGACATCTTTGCTAAGGCAATGATTTTTCTCTATTGCCAGGCACCATTTTGGAAAGTTGCTATGGGAGGTTGGCCTGCACTTTAATGACGTCCGAGACACATTGAAGGCTAACGTTTTTGAAAAACAAAGCACTGGGAAGGTTTCAGTTGGGGGCAGGGAGGTGGTGAAAATCAAATGACCCATTGAAGCTAAATTACCAGCCTCACAGAGCTTTTAGAAATACCATTCTGCCTGGGCCTGGGGCCACCACTCTCTCTCTTGCTCTTCCAATTAATTATTGTGTTTTAACACTATCTCCAAAGATAATTGCCTGTCAGTGTATCAGTATGTAACACCTCAGGGTGAACGATGTTCTTGAACTCGTCTGTCAGCCCTAATAAACTCAGGGCGGGGAGAACCCACCTGCTTTCCTGTGATCCCAGAATCCAGATTCTCCTCAGCAAAGATGCTGCCTCCCTCCCCACCCACCCCTGGCTCTCACAGTGTGGGGTACAGTGTAGGCTGGAACCAGACACACATGCTCCACGGTAGAAGGGTTGCCTTATCACCCGCCCCAAGTTTAAGGACAATTTCTTTTCCATAGACCTGTGAGTGTTAATTTATTGTTGAGGACAGCAAAATAGATATCAAAGAAGGGATTTCTTTTTTTGCCAACCTGTCCCACTGCCCACTAAAAGAAAAGATATAAACCATTAGCTTTTGTAATTACAGAGGTGGTAAAAGTCAAATATTTTCCAAATACATCACGCTTGGAGGAATTCTTTTGTATTTTTAAAGCAAAATGGAAGCATAATGGAATGCGAGGTTTGAAGCTATTTAGTTAAAGCCTGCTGCATGAAATATTCCAATAGGGGAAAGAAAAAAATTCCCCATTTCAAATTAAATTGAACCCATTCGGTGAAAGTACGAGCATCATATGGAGTAAGTGTCAATTAAAGTGATAAGTAGTGGGTCTGGCACCGAGTTCTGGATTGTTCTGAGGTCTGCTTCCCCGGTGTGGCCATTCGGTGCTTTGGGGGAAATTGAAACTGATCCACCATGTGCGACCTGGGATTCTTCTAAGAAACAGATTCTAGTTCAATATCTCTGAGTTAATTGGCATTTTATTCTCATTTAAATCTCTGTCACAACCTTTTATTTTATTTTATTTTTGTATTTCAGAGGAAACTACAATTCCAGTATCTTCCCTGCAGCTTTCGGAAAGCTCAGAACAAATTAGGTGGTGTCATATAATCTCACCCATGGATCACGCAGCCCTCCGGCTTCTGTCAGGATTTTGGGGGATGAGGTTGCTTGCCAATTGCTCGCTCTCTCGGTAGGAGAATGGAGAGGAAGCATAATCATTCATGGCTTTGGACATTTTCTGCAAAGCCCAGTTTGCTTCCTGTCTCCCACATGTTTACCACAGCAAGGGGGATGCTTTCCATAAGGAAGGGAAGGGAATCACCTGAGATGGGAAAGGGAGAGTGTGGGATAGATTATTATAAGGTTACGCATAATTATAAATGACGAAAGTGGCTACAAATCTGTAGCCTGGGAAATAGGAATGCTCCCAGGGTGTGTCCCATACTCATCCCAAAGTGGCACCTGAAATGCCCATTAGCAATATCCCAGTGATAGGAGGGAAGGCCAGTGGGGGTATGGGTTTTCATCTTCCCTGAGGACCCCATCTCAGGGAAAGCTCTGGGTTCCTGGCCTTGATTTCCCTGGTTTCATCTTCAGACAACGTTAGTTTGTGGTCACTTTCCCAGGAGAGTCCAGCCTTGCCAGGTGCCTTCAATGAGCAATATGGTTAGGGCCTTGTGTACCCTGCCCACTCCAGTCGCCACCAAGGATGGCCTACATCACAGGGGCTTTCAGACCCCCCCACAACCAAGGAATGCTTCCCTGGGAGCCACTGAGTTAAGACTGCCTGCTATCTCTGTCATCCTTGGCAACTCACATTTTCCCAAACACAAATACAAGCCCACACAGTCATTTACCCACTCTTAGCTCCACCTCTCATCCCCCACAATGTTCTGGTCCTTTTGAGGCACGCTGAATTTTCCCAGGATTCCTCAGTTTGTTCGTACACAAAAAGTCTCAGCACTTAACAGTAATAAGCAGGTTGTTCTGGCTCATCCCATTCACCTGCTGATGTGGGACTCCCTGCACAGATGTCTGCTCTCAGTAAGTATATTTCTAGGAACTCCCAGGAAGGTCTCATATGAATCTCAGTGAAGTCCCTCTTGTTACCACTTAAGATAATTGGCCATGGACACCAGGCATCAGCCGCCTCCCACCAGGCACTGCATCCACAGCCTGGCATCAGAGTCTCCCCTGCTCTCACCCACTGTTCCACAGAAAGCCACCATGACGCCCAGAGTCCCCACAGATCCCAAGCAGGGGAGAAATGCATGCTTCCTCCACTCTAGAACGCTTGTCATCTGGGTTCCCAAACAGCACTGCTTGAGCCCCTGTGAAAACAGCCGCATCAGCTCCCTCCCGCAGCCTCTAGTTCACAGCTTTCCTACACAGTCCAAGGGCTGGGCCAGGGAGAAGGCTCCTGCTCACTCCTCCCTCCATGGCTGGTCATATCTGCTCCAGACATCTTTGTACAGACCTCCCTCTCCATGCAGCAAGTTCTCCCGGGGGGTGTTGCCTGCTTACAAGCTCTGCAGACACAATGAGACACTGTTTCCCCTTTAGAGCCAGCTGGAATCCTGGCTCCAGATCCGTGCCACGTTTTGCAATTCTCTTGGCCAGTGGATGACAGACACTGGCAGAAGCCCTCCTATGATCTCATAGCCCTTTGAGGGTGTCCATCCACTGGGTTCTCACAGCTTTGCCTAGAGAGAGCCATAATTTTATTGCCTGGAATTGACTCCTGAAGTCATCTTATTCTTTTCATGTCTTTGAGCTATTTAAGGGCAGGGCCCGGGGCTCATACAGTTCTGTACCCTCCGCAGGATATGGCCCACTCCCTGGCACAGAGAGCATACTCAGCAAGGATCAAGGACTGAACCAAGATCAATATGACACACTTGGGGTCGGAATGAACTTGACTGGAAGCCCCAAGAGGCCCCAACAAAATCTAATGTTTTTCGATTTTGATTTAGGAGGTCTTGAAGAGGTGCCCAGGGATGAGGATATTTAATAAGCTCCACATTTCTGAGAAACACCATCATTTGGAACCTCTGACCTAGAACTCAGCACTGCTTATAGCTTGCAGGGTTGTCCACTGGGTGTGGGACGTGGGGTCGGAGTGGGGTGTGCATGGACTGTCTTCCTGGCTGTGCCCCCTGGAAATCCCCGGACGTCTCCTCCTCCATGGCTGCTGTTTCACCATCCCACGCATAGCACACGCCAAGCACCATGTCACACATGCAGTTCTCTAGCTCCACTGAATTCCAGTGTGAGGGCTCCTTGGTGAGGTCAGTGCGTCTCCCGCCTTCTTGGCCTTGAGAGATGGTAACTTTGCCTTCTCAGGGACTATCATCCCGGAATCTCAAGCCCACGGTTGAGCGTGGCTTTGGTGTCAGGTCTGCGCTGCGTGACCCTGGAAACTCAGATACAGGGACTGAGAGAAAGAGGGACTACTTCCCACCCCACTGAATTACAGCTTTTCCCTCAAAAATATAATTCACCACCCCTCTTTGCCATCTTGCCTCTGTTTCCCCTGGGCATGGGTTCGTGCCTTCAGTCCAACTAAGAGACTTAAAAGTTATCAAATTGCTCTGAGCTTCTATCTCCTACTCTCCCTTCCGACCATTGACAGTCTTAGGCTTGTCAAATTTTATAATTAACCCTCCACTGAAAGATGATGGGAGGTCCTTGGGAAATCTGTGACACAGTCACAAGTGAAAATTATTATGGATGTATCTTAGATTTGTGGGAAGAAAGGCTCAGGGCAATCTAGTCTCATGGCTTTAAATACCAGCCTGATGCTGCTGACTCCCACGTTTATATTTCCAGCTCAGACCTCTTTCCTGGACTTCAGTCTTATACATCCAAACGCCCACTCCACGTCTTAACTTAGATGTCTAACAGGCATCTAAAACTCCACATATCCAAAATTCCTAATCTCCTCCTACCCAAAACTGTCTCCACCCACAGCTTTCCCCAGCTGAGCTGATGGCACCTCCATCCTTCCTCTCGCTCAGCCTTGGAGATGCCCTTGATTCCTCCCTTTCTCTCACACCCCACATCTAATAGATGAGCAGACCTGATGCTTCCACCTTCAAATAGATCCACACCCTGACCACTCTCCCCACTTCCCTTGACACCACCTTGGTGTAAGCTGCCATCATTTATCCTGTACCTTACAGCAAAGATTCCCTAATGGGTCTCCTTGCTTCTACTATTGCCTCCTACCATCTACGCTTAACACAGAACCAAAAGACCCCTTTAAAAGATAAGTGCAATCAATCAGGTTTCTCCTCTGCTCAAATCCCTGCAACAGACATCCACTCCACGCAGAGTCAAACCATAAATCCTTGCGATGGCCAACAAGGCCCCGTGTGACTTTCGCTTTCCAGCAGCTCCATCTGTATGCCCTTTTCCAAAACCCTGACGCTAGGTCCTTCCTGCCCTTGAACACACCTGCACACCTTCAGGTCTCTGCTCAACCGTTGCCTCTGCCTAGAAAGCTCCTCTCCCATCCATCTTCTTGGCTAGCTCATCTCCATCAGGTCTTTGTTAAAATTTCGCTGTAAGTTACTTATGTATTGTAGTCGTTTCTCCCCTTCCTGGAATGTCTGTCTAAATCTTTATTTTCTTCACTGATGGCCTGGCATACAGATAATGCATGAGTAGGCACTCAGGGAATGTTTGCTAACTGCTGAATGGAGGGTTTCTGAGCATGTGTTGGTTAGCAAAGGAAGGTACATGGCCAAAGATGGTGGAAACAATGTCATAAATCCAGGAAATCTGGGAATAAAATACACCAGTTATTTGAAGGTAAAAACAAGGTTCTTTAAGAAAACGAAGATAGGTGAGATCCACTAGAGTGAGCCCAACATCTTAATGCTGAATAAAGACATTATATCACGGTAATAAAACTCCTCTCAACGTGTAACTTCTTTCACATACAGTTATTTCACCCTCCAATGATTATACAAGATAGATTTAATATTCCCATTTCACAGTTAAGGAAACAGAGGCCCAGAGAGATGAACAAACTTACCCAATGCTAATAATGAGGAAATGACTGGGCTGGCCTGGTTTGGCCAACTCCAAGTCCTGAGCCCCACCCCCACATTACCGTGCGATGCAGAGGAGGAGGGAGAGAATGAAGAACAGTGGTTGGGCCGGCAGATCTGAAGTTATCACTTGACAGAAACATCCAGTCTGGAAGAATTCCCTCAGAACTGAGGTCATCCCACAAGATGCCAACTCACATTCCTCTTCGCAGCCTGGTTCCCCACTCAAACATGAAGACCTCATTCCTGAGACCTGTGCGAGACAGAATCTTCCAGCAACATTACCATGGACCAGCCTCCTCCTCCTCCACTCCCCACCCTAAAGTGATGTCCATTCCTCACACAGGTAGCTGGTCTGACCAATTTTCCTTTTTCCTTTTCTTCGAAAACGTTATAAAATCAAGAGCTTTCTGGAGACCAATGCCGGCATTCTAATCAGGACAATGGATTGGAGGCCAAGGGAGCTGTGTTGACAAGATAAAGACCAAATGGAGGGCTGAGGCAGCCAGCAGAAAGGAGTTACGACCGTCCGGCTTAATGACAGCCAGACGCAGAAGGGGTTATTCACCCCAAGTTTTAAAAATTCTGTAGTATGCAATCGGGACCTTGCTGGAGCTGTTTCGTCTATTTCTGTGGATGCTGGCGCATCCCCTTTCTTGGCAGGGCTGAGAGCGCCTCCATAGCTCACTTGCAGATGTCTGCAGCACCGTCCCAATTCTGCAGTTGACGTTCATTAGAAGACACAACTGGAAATTCTTAAGCTGTTGCAAAATGGGTTATTTGGAACTGAATTCTGGTCTCTGTGTTCACGTAGTGGATTGTTGTAGCTTTCTTGGCTGGAGAAGATGCAGATGTTGTCACTGTGCCTGACACGCTGAAAAGGCCCAGCTAGAGATGAGTGGTGTGTTCTCAGATCAGGACAGCTGAAGCTGGTGTTAGGCAATGTCTGGTCCATTTCCACTTGAGAAACCAAGGCCCTCGGTTGGGGTTCACCATGCCGTGATGGCAAACCCTCACGGGCACTTTCCAAAGCAGATAGTTGTGGCCTTGGCCGTGGTACGGGCCTGTTTTGTAACTGGCAAAGGACACTGCCGATATTGACATTCAGCTTTGTTTGATTCTGCTTGATGCTTTTCAGTTTTGTGCACTAAGCAATTTCAGCCATTCATTCAACAAATGTACGGAGCATCTACCATTCCTACATTTGCCGGGCATTTTCTCAACAATAATAGTAACGGACACAGAGCACTCACGGTGCAACAGGCACTGCTATAAGAGCTCACCCATAAAAGCTAATTAACCCTCACCACAAACCTGGGAGTAGATGAGCTAGTGATAACATGTAAGGAAAGAAGCCTCAAAATCAATAAATGCCAGATGCTAAGTCCTCTTGTTTCCCAAAGGTTGCCTCACCGACATCCATAAAATGTTAACTGTGAGATTCCCACTTATAAATGGAACCTGGTCCTCCAGGAGACATCCCCAGCCTCTTCCACTTTGCAAGCTACCCGATCTGCTCCCTCCCCATCTGTGGAGATCAAACGTCCTTCCAAGGGGAAGAAACATTCTCTTGCTCAAAATTGTCAAATATCATAAGGATTTGACTATCAAGTAGGGCAATCCAATTTTTTTTTTTGTATTTACTTTTTTAAATACAAAGCCATCGCCAGAGGGGCCTGTCGGCACATTCTGGGCAGATACTCTGGTCCCAGTAAATTGTGGGACCCTCTCCTCGTCACCTTTTGTTCTGTCAGTGCCACAAGCCTGATGGCTGCTCAGCAGACGTCAGTGCTGATTCATGTATGCATGCCTGAATGAATGAATGAATGGATGAATCTTCAAATTTTAGAGACCTTGAGAAATTCTTGTTCATAAGAATCCCCTTGTATACTCTAAAATGTCACGTCTTCAATATATCTAAAATTCTACCATCTCAGGCCACACGTCCTAATATGGTAGCCAGCAGCCACCAGCCATCCTAAGCTATTTATGTTTAAGCCCAAATTAACTCATACAGATTTTAAAATTCAGTTCCTCACTTGCCCTAGCTATATTGCCAATGCTCAACAGCCACAAGTGGTTAGTGATTACCATATTGGACAGCACAGATATAGAACACTTCCTTCACCACAGAGAATTCTACTGGTAGCCCTACGCTAGAGAATCATTTCTTAATCTTTTTCCATTCATAGACCAATGGTGAATCTGATCAAAGATAGGGACTATCTCTCAAGGAAAAAAAGTGTGAGCATATGGACTGTACCCATACTCAGACCTTCCATGGACCCGGATTAAGAACATCTGCTTTAGGTTTAAATCTCCTTGGAATTAAAATTATCCCTTGGAGAAACAACACATCAGGTGGTCAGTTACCTATACCTGGATGTGTGTACATTTATTAAATGCCCTTTGAAGCTCTACCCATCTGGTTTGGAACAAGAGGAAGGGGTGAGGACCTTGGTAGCTGAAGGAAGAGTCTGGGGTACAGACAAGACATATTAGCGCTAAAGACACCTGTGTGCTGTGTAAGGATACAGGGGGCCAGTTTTTCTGCACCTCCCAGGTCATCACGGGCAAGATCCTGATGGCAGTCTAGCATGATGCACTCACACAGTAAGTGCTTAATGCACAAAACTGTTGAATTTCTTTACTTTTTTTTTTTGAGACAGGGTCTCACTCTGTTGCCCAGTCTGAAGTGCAGTGGTATGATCTCTGCTCACTGCAACTTCTGTCTTCCCAGTTCAAACAATTCTGCCTCAGCATCCCAAGTAGCTGGGATTACAGGCATGTGCCACCACACCCAGCTAAGTTTTATATTTTTAGTAGAGACGGGGTTTTGCCATGTTGGTCAGGGTGGTCTCAAACTCCTGACCTCATGATCCACCTGCCTCAGCATTCCAAAGTGCTGGGATTACAGGCATGAGCCACCGTGCCCAGCCCAAAACTGTTGAATTTCTATGACAGGCGTTGTGCTTGGCATGCTGGGGCTACAAAGATGAATTACACATAGTCTGTCCTTGCAGAACTTAGAATCTCCCCTGGGAAGAGACAATGATATAAACAACAGTAAATTATGATGGCCAACATTTAACTGAGCATGTGTTCTGTACTATTTATTGGTTGTGCATTTTTTCATATTTATCATTCCAACAGCCCTGGGGGTAGGCACTATTCTTACTCCTATTTTACAGGTGATGACTGAAATTTCAAGAGGGAAGGAGCTTCTTCAGTGATGGAGCTGAGTTCAGGTCAGGTCATGTTGACTTCAAGGCCAGTGTTTGCTTCATGGAATCAGGTCTTGGTAGGTACGTGAGGGGAACACAGGTCAGGGCACTGTGACTCAGGCCAAGCAGCCTGTACCTCTGGACAACTGGGCAGCTCTTGGTGAGCTGGTGAGAGGGCAGGAATGTCCACCCAGGAGCTGTCCAGCGGGCCTCCACAAATGTCGATTGACAGTGTGTATGTGCCCTCTGCCCAGGGAAGGAGGCTTCGTTCAGGAGGCGACCAGGTGACTGTACAATGGCAACCCACCTGGCACACCCAGCATGGCCCACACTGCTGTGGCTGGCAGCTGCATTAAGGAGACAGTGGGCAAGGCCTTCCCCAGAGCGATGTGTCTCTGGGTCCATACAAAATGGCCTCTAAGGAGACCGTGCATGGTCCCATCTACACATAGACCTCCATGGTCCCATCTACACATAGACCTCTGCATACACTGGCTTGCCCCTGCTTAGAGTCAGAATGGAAAGAATGATCAATTCAAGGGCACAGACCTAGTCTTCCTGTAATGCTCCAAGTTCAAGATCCTCTTGGAAGGGATAAGCACCACAGCCTTATGTAGCATGGGACTTACGCCCTACGTCCAGAAGAGGACGGCTACGCCCAGAGGCTTAATTGAGCTGCCTGTGGTCAGAAAGGGGCTTGGGACCAAATCATGCACTAGTCCGCCCTGTTCCCGGAGGTTTCCAGGGACAGGGAGTCCACCTGGTGTTTTCTAGGACAACTGGGAGGGTCTTAAAGGCCAAGGGGCCCAGACACAGAGGGGAGCAGCACCCAAGGTAGGTATCCTGGAGAGGTGCTTCTGCAGTTTCTCCCTGCGCTCCTCCAGCTCCTGCTCTCTCTCTCTCTCTCTCTCTCTTCCTCTCTCCCTGTCTTACACACACATAGATACACACAATACCCCCACCTGACTACCATGTCACTCCAGGGCTCCCTGCCCGCTTCCTGGGGCTGCTGTGGAGCAGAGGAGGACCCTGAGTCATGGCCGTGGGCAGCCTGCACCCCCACACCCACTCTCCATCTTCTCTAGCTTTGAGGTCACCCATCCCTGCACACACTGGGTAGGGCCTCCTCCCTTTCCATCCAAAGCCTCACCTGTGTCCTGGTCCTCTGCTGTGGGGAAGACAGCCCACTCAGGAGGATATTCATCTCACAGGGGTGATAAGGACTGATGAGAGGACACAAAAGAGGAGGAGGGGGAAGCTGCCTGGCCAAAGGGGCCAATATGCCCACCTACCACTTCCCCAGGCAGCCCCTCAGGCTTCAGCCAGCAGGGGTGAGGACGTGGGGTTCCCTCCCACAATACCCACCTTCCACCAGGAAAGGGGGCCTTGGTATTCACGCAGCCATTCCTGTGTTCTGGTGGGGGGTAGCTGGTCTGGAATGACTCTGTGACTTCCGACAAGCCACATGAACCCTCTGAGGCCATTTCTCACCTGGTAGGGGAGCCATGCGGGTTAAACAAGGTACTCCAATAGAAGATCCTTTGGAAATCTATTTCCTATGTAAATAGGAGGTGTGTTCTTTCTCAAAGAAGATCAAAAGGCACCCACACTCTTATACATGCTCACACACATACATGCACACACACAATTTTTCTGTAAGATCTAGTAGGAATTCTTTAAACATCAGTTATATTCCTAGGATAGTGCTGAGGATACAGAGAAATCCCAGCCATAGCTTCCCCTCCTTGGAAGAATCTGATGCTGTTGGAAGAGCAGAAGAGCAGCCCCACAGAGCGGGAGCGTCACTCCAGAGCCAGCTGCCACCCAGGCTGGAAGGAGATGGGCTCGTGGCCTCAGAGTGTCTGAGAATGAGGAGAGCCTGGTCCTTCTGTCTTCCTACCAAGGATGATGCAGGGAGAACTCTGCATTTCAAAGCCAGGAAGAGGGAGGCCCAAAGAATGTAGCGATTTGCCTGAAGTTCCACAGAGTTAGTGGCAAGCTCTGTGGAAACAGCACATGTGCCAGTTACCTAAAAACCTTCCCAGCACCTCCTCCTTTCCTCTTGTCATGAAAGGTAAACACACACGTGCACACACACAGGCACACACCCGCACATCCCTCTGGGCCCATACAAAATGGGCTCTAAAGGAACAACGCAAACAATTTAACACGGGCCAGTCTCAATTACATATATTGGAATAGGAAGCGCTATAATATCAGGAACGCAGCTCTGGAGTCAGAGGTGCCCTAGGTGGAATCCCTGCAGTCATGTACTAGCTGTCTGACCTTGAGCAAGTTACCAGAATAAGCTCCTGAGCTGTAACACGAGCCTAATAATACTGCTTGCTTGTTGTTGAAACTGAATGAGATAATACTGCATAAGTGCTCAGCCCTTGGCCAGGTGCGGTGGCTCACACCTGTAATCCCAGCACTTTGGAAGGCCGAAGGGGGG